>NC_050573.1:187267262-187581012 GCF_011100635.1 Trichosurus vulpecula | reverse complement strand
ATGGATTTCGTAGTTACTTTAAGAATGATTTCCCTTTCTAGTATGTCTCCTAGGTTTTGGTATTGTTATATAGAAATATTGTTAGTTTTGTGGGTTTATTTTAAAGTTTGTAATGTTACTGAAAATATTGTATTAATTAGTTTCTTTGTTGACTCCCCAAGATTTGCCAAGTATGACACCATGTCATCTACTATTAGGAATATTTTTGTCTCTTTTTTGAGAAGGGTCTACTTTAATTTCTTTATCTTATTACTACTGACAGTTTTTCCATAACTATGCCAAATAAGAGTGAGGAAAGCTTGAGGAGGGAGCTTTGCTTTATTACTGTATTTATTAAGAAAGTACCTAGTGTTTTCCTGTTATACATAATGGTAGCTTTTCATTTTAGATAATTTTTCATCACATTTAAGGAAAGAAAACCCTATATACCTATACTTTCTATTCTATACAAAATACCACAATAATAACTTTAAATTTTTTCCAGTTACATGGAAAAATAATTTTAATATTCATTTAAAAAAATTGAGTTCCAAATCCTTTCTCCCTCCCTCCTCTTTCCCCTCCTTAAGAAGACAAGCAATTTGATATAGGTTACACTGTGCAGTAATGCAAAACATACTTCCATATTATTCATATTGTGAAAGAAAACACAGACCAAAAGATCCCATAAAAAATGAAGTGAAAAAATAGTATGCTTCAATCTGCAATCAGAATCCATCAGTTCTTTCTCTGGGTATGGACAGCAATTTTCTTCATAAATCCTTTAGAATTGTCTTGGACCTTGCATTGCTGAAAATAGCTAAGTCATTCACAATTGATCATCTTACAATATTGCTGTTACTTTGTACAATATTCTCCTGGTTCTTCTCACTTCACTTTGCATCAGTTCATGTAACTCTTTCCATGTTGTTCTGAGAGCATCCTACTTGTCATTTCTTACAACAAAGAAGATTTCCATCACAATCATATATCATAATTTATTCAGCCATTCCCCAAATAAAGGACATCCCCTCAATTTCCAATTCTTTGCCACCACAAAAAGAGCTGCTACAAATATTTTTGCACATATAGGTACAAAAATAGGACATATGGGTCCTTTCATTTTAAAAAAAGTCTCTTTGGGCCATAGAGCTAATAGTAGTATTTCTGGGTCAAAGAAATACTACCTTTTGAGCATAGTTCCAAGTTGTTCTCCAGGATGGTTGAATCAATTCACAACTCCACCAACAGTGTGTTACTGTCTCAATTTTCCCATATCCCCTCCCACATTTGTTACTTTCCTTTTTGTCATATCAGCCAATCTGATAGGCATGGGGTAGTGTCTCAGAATTGTTTTAATTTACATTTCTCTAATCAATAATAATTTATACCATTTGTCACATGGCTATAGATAGCTTTGATTACTTCATCTAAAAACTGCCTATTCATATTCTCTAACCATTTACCAATTGGGAAATGACTTATATTCTTACAAATTTGACTCAATTCTCTATATCTTTAAGAAATGAGGCCTTTATTGTAAAATATTTTTCACAGTTATGATTCCTCCATCCTATTTCCTTCCTCCTCCCATTTATTTTACCTTTCATCCTGTCCATTCTCAGAAGTGTTTTGCTTTTGACCACCACATCCCATAATCCATCCTCCCTTCTATCATTTCCCCTGCCCCTTCTCTTTTCCCCTTCCCATTCTATATTCTTGTAGGGTAAGATATATTTCAATATCCAACTAAGTGTTTTTCTTATTCCATCTTTGAGCTAATTCTGATGATAGTAAGTTTCAAGTACTCCCCTTTATTTGCCCCATCTTCCCCTCCATTGTAAAAGCTTTACTGTGCCTCTTTTGTGTGAGATAATTTCCCGAATTCTACCTCTTCCTTCCTTCTCCCAGTATAGCCCTCATTCTTACTCCTTAATTTTATTTTTACATATATCCCCTAGTATTCAATTCATACCTATGCCCTCTGTCTATGTATATACTCCTTCTAAATGCCATAATAATGATAAAGTTCTTATGAGTTACAAGTATCATCTTACTGTATAGCAATGTAAATAGTTGAACCTTATTAAGTCCCTTATGATTTCCCTTTCCTGTTTAGCTTTTTATGCTTCTCTTGAGTCCACCTGCTCATCATTTCTTATAGCACAGTAGATTCCATTACATTCATATACCAAAGCTTGTTCAGTCATTCCCCAATTGATGGACATCCTTTCAATTTCCAATTCTTGACCACCGCAAAAAAGAGTTGCTATAAATATTTTTCTACCTGTGGTTCCTTTTTCCCATTTTTATAATCTCTTTGGAACGCAGACCTGGAAGTGGTATTGATGAGTCAAAGGGTATGCACATTTTTATAGCCCTTTGGGCGTAGTTCCAAATTGCTCTCCAGAATGGTTGGATCAGTTTGCAACTCTACCAACAATGTATTTGTGTTCCAATTTTCAAACATCTTCTCCAATATTTATCATTTTCCTGTTTTGTCAAGTTGTGTTTGTCCTTCATTTTCTAAGAAGACCATGGCATCAGGGAAATGATGACAATAGGTTCCTGCCCAAGCTCCACTTAATGGCTGTATTTTGGGCCCTCCTGGCTTAGAGCAAATGTCAATGGTAACTGTTTCTCTTTTGAACAGCAACCCTGAGGGTCTTCCCCTCCCAGGTGTTTTTTTTTCTTTTTTTTTCTAATTAAAGGGTCCATCCTTTGACTCACTTCTTAAAAAGGCCTATTCACTGAATGGGGGTTACTTCACTCTAAGTGAGTACATGAAAAGGCCTTAGTCTAAAAGGGCCAGGGTCTCTCATGGCATCCTGGGTCATCGCCAGTCATCCTGGTGAATATCTGTGCACTGAATCCAGATGGCCCTAGAAGAGAAAGTAGGCTGGTGACCTTGCACAGCCCTCCCTCACTCAAATCAAAATCAACTGCAAGTCATGTCATCATTTCCTTGATGCCATGGTCCTCTTCTAAACAAAGTAGAAACACAACCTGTGAGTAGACTGAGCTGCCTAAATGGGGACCCACCTAGTTGGGTAACTCAGCTCGTCCTCTCTCCCTCCCTCTCCTTCTCCTCTCCAAATAAAGGTAAATTTTGTCTGTTAGCCAATCTGGTGTGACGTGATACCTCAGATTTGTTTTGATCTGCATTTCTCTAATCAATATTGATTGAGAGCGTTTTTTCACATGACTATAGATAACTTTAATTTCTATATCTGAAAAATGCCTGTTCATATCCTCTGACCATTTTTCAATTGGGGAATGACTTGTAATCTTATATATTTGACTCAGTTCTCTATATATTTTAGAAATGAGGCCTTTATTAGAGACACTGGCTGTGAAAAAGTTATTTTCCAGCTTTCTGCTTAGGAAGGGATTGGTTTTACAATCTAGCTTGCTTTCTTAATAGTATTAGTACCACCAAGTTCAAATCCAAAGCGCTGAACTGACATCCCCATACATTTGCTCCTCAGGGTTTGCTTTTTGGTCTAGCCACAACCCCCAGTTAGAACCCCCATGTTTTGAGCTCCCAAGAGTAATTGATATGTGATACAGAATGTTTCCTAAAGAAATCACAGACATCTTGGCCCTAGTCTAAAGGTGTGAATTATCCTGGAAACATGGGCTTCCCTACTCATATTCCTCTCCACTAGGCTTGTGAAAGTATGTGCTCAGTCTTCTATATGAACCACATGTTAATTGGTAGAAGAATATGACCAAGATTTATAGGTTTGATTGCTCTATTTTTATTATACCTGATTTTTGCCTCTCACTTAATGTTTGATATTTAAGAATTAATGGTGTCATTGTGACTGTTTTGTGTAAATGGGAAGAACACTGGTCAAGGCTCAGAAGAGAAAGATGTGAGTGTAAGTCACGGATTTTACTCATACTAGTGTTCCCACAAGGCCCTGAGGAGGACATGTAGCAGTGGCTATATATCCCTTTGGGAAAACCTCCCTGCTGGTGTGAATACAGGTTGGGGTGAATTTGATAACACAGAAAGAAAGAAGGGATACAGGGGCAATATCATTTGCCATGCTCTCATTACAACAGGAATGCTCGAACATTTCATTTTTTCTTTAATGTTTAGGCTTATTTTTTTAGGGTATCATTTTGGGTTGCAATTTCTTCAACTATCCTATTTGGAATATCATATTCTATTCCATTGTTCAGTTTCTAGAGAGTGTAAAATAAACTTGTGTCATTTGAATTTCCTTCCTTTAACATTTGAAAGTGTTTCCACAGGGTGATTTAGAATTTGTTTTGCTTTGTTTGTTATTAGAATTATTTGGTAAAGTTAACTACCATGTGTCTTGGTGCTGTAAGCCTTTTTTCCCCTTTTGAAGGCAATTTGGATTTTTTATTAGTACATTTTTTTCTGTTTTCAGAAGTTCTGAGCAGGTTTTGCTTATCGTTTCCATCATGTTGTTCAGATTTTTTTTTTGATTTCATGTTCTTCTAGGAGATACATAATCTGTTTCTGTGCTTCCTTACCTTCCAGGTCAATCTTTTTTTAAAGAGAAAAGAATACCTTTCTTTTCACACTGTTGCTTTTATTACTCTTCTGTAAGATTTTCTACAACTTTAATATTTTTATTTTTAATCCATTATCCTTTTGCTTATTTATTGAAAATCTACACTATAGATTGATTTTTTCCCCTAATCTACTATTTTTTAAAAAAAAATTCATTGAAAGCTTGGAATTTTGACACCTATTCATTCAGAATTTCTTCTCCTAAAGAGCTCCTTCTTAAAATGCTTCTGGATTTTCTTGTCGTTACATACTCTTTCAGAAATTTATAGATTTCCATGTTATACCAGACATTCATGTTTCTTTGTCATATAATATTTGTTAAGAGAGTTTGTGATCTCTTTGAAGATTAAGTATTCATCTTTCCTTCTAGTTTTGACATCTTCTTTGTTATTTGTGGGCTTGTGCACTCTCAGTTTTGTTTGAATTTTCTTCCTCTTGAAATCTATATTGTTTTTGCCTTTTTTCTTTATATTTTTCCCTCACTCGTTTTCTGACTTCACTCACTTTGATGATGGGTATTCCCTGAGTTTGGGCTGCAAAGCTTCTTCAGCTTCCTCCCACATTGGAGAATGTTTTTTTTTTAACTTGCCCAAGTTCCCTCCCTCAGTTTCCTCTGGAGGGACAAGATTGGTACTATGTGAGTTTCAGTCCTATTTATTTCAGGTTTAGAGCATCTCTGTATGTACCCCATGCCCCAATTCTTCCCTAAATTGACTACCTTTTGGAGGGTTGAGTTTTTCAGAGTCTCTGAAAATGTGGGCCACTGAAAGCAGAAGCTAACATGATTCCTTCCCCTACCTTGAATCTCTAGACAAAATCAGTGTCTGAAATCATGTGTTCTTGTGTGGGCATCGGTGTGTAGACAGTAGAACTTATTCAGCTTTCTTTTCCATTTATGGCTGTGGGCCTCAGAATAACATTAATTCAAGCTATTATAGGTTTTTGTTTTTGTTTGTTTTTACTTTTAGGGGTTCATGTTATGCTTTTATGTCTATCCTGGGCTATATGTCACTCATTCCATTTTCTGAACATGTTCTTTTTAAAAATCCGTTCTAGTTGGAGTATTCCTTCTGCATCCGTGATGACTTCTTTGACTTTCCCTTTTCCCTTTTCCTGTTGTTCCTCACCACTTATGGGAGTCATTTCTCTTTCTAGTCTAGCCATGGAATCATACTTACTTATTAATTTTTTAATGAAAGTTGTTTTCCAAAGCTCTAGATTATATGAATCCATTGACTTTATGTCACCAATTAAATGCTTTTGTTTTAAATATAATTATTTTATAAATTATATAATATGCTTTTATATGTATATACATAGTATATATACATATACATAAACATATAATACATATATATATATTACATACATGGAGAGAGAGAGAGAGAGAGAGAGAGAGAGAGAGAGAGAGAGAGAGAGAGAGAGAGAGAGCAGCTAGGTGGCACAATGGATAGAGGTGAGGAAGACCTGAGTTCAAATCTAGCCTTAGACACTTACTAGCTATGAAATCTTGGGCATGTCACTTAACCCCTGTTTGCCTCAGCTTCCTAGTCTGCAAAATGAGGATAATAATAGCACCTACCTTCCAGGGCTGTTATGAGGATTGAATGAGATAATAATTGCAAAGTACTTAGTACAGTGCCTAGTAAATAAGACTGTGTTGGTTATCATTCTTGTAATTCTTAAACTGAGATCTAGTGGAACCATTGAATGAGCATTAAAATTAGGACTAGAACCCCAATCTCTTGAATCTTGATTCAGTTCTTTTTACTATACCACTTATGTCTTATAATGTTCTAAATTCCTAACTAGTAAGATTATACTTCTTTCTTAAATCTTCACTCCAATATCCCCTATGCTTTTTGTTTCAATTTTTTAAAATTTCATATAGAGATTTTGGGTAGAAATGAGATATATTCTTATCATTCATGACACGTTCTAGCCCTGTATTATATCTGACCATGTCTTAGTGGTTGGTATGAAATAAAATTTGTTAATAATCTGATATAGTACTTTAATATATTTGATAGTAATTTATCATTTAATCTTCACAATAATTTTAAGAGACAGATGTTCTGGCTCTCCTCATTTTATAGATGAGGATACTGAGACGGGTCATAAACACCTAGAGTCCTATAGCTAATAAGCTTCTGAGGCAGGATTCAAATTCAGGTCTTTTTGACTCCACTATCCATTGTTCTTTTCACCATGCCATGAGACCATAAGAATTATTCCTTTTTTCTCTTTCTTGACATGCTTTCCCACTTTCTATCAAGAATCATAGGGCCCTCCTTTAAAATTATACTGATTTCCATAAATATTTGCTGTCCCACACAGAGCCAGTTTTACAGTTTTATTTGGGCAATTTTTTTCCTTCTCGAATTTCGTATTAAAATTATCTTAGTTAGAGGGGCAAACATTCTGCCAAAGACATGTTTCATGGTACTTTTGATGTGCCTTCACTTTCTTGTCAGGAATGTATCATCCTGTTATTGTAAACCAAGATTTGAAAAACTAAATATTGTTCTTTGATGCCATCTATGTAGACCTAGTTGTTCAACTTCTATATCCTTCCTTCTGTTTGAAGGTCATGATACTCAATTGGAAGAATTTATGAAAATATCACCTGTGCCCTGAATTCTTCCAGTTTCCTTTTCTAATTATCACATTTATTCTAACTTAAATCAATAGAAGTTAGTGATATGTATTTTGGTTAGGCTTGAAAGACTCTCCTACCATATTGTGGGGACAAACTCTAGGAAAAATAGCATACCTCATGATCATTCATGTCAGATTTACATGTGGCCATGATATGAATTTATATTCTGAGAAACGTGGCTGAGTCAGGAAGGATACGGGAGACTTTACTGAAGTCTATGCTGGCACATTTGTATAGGGGAAAACAGGGAATGTTAGCAGCTATAAATGCACTAGAACTTTGGAGAGACAGATTGAGCAAGACAACTATTTAGCTCCTTGGAATTCCCTGGACTTATCTTAGTGAACATGTTTTCAATCATCTTCTGAATCTCTGTGGCAGAAACAAGTTTTCCAGCTCCTTTCAGTCCTTGGGTTCTAACACTTTGAAGATACCCTCATACCAACATGGCTTGGCACTTGATCTACTTTGCTGTTCTGCTGATCTGGACTCCATCCCCCTCCATGCTTAGATGAGTGCAGACCTTCTGTTGCCTGGATTCTTGCTTAATACCTTCATGTACTGGCTATGTCCTGGGTGAGAAATGACCCACCTCTCTATCCATCAACCACTACAATTTTTCTCTTCATCTTGAGCTTGATAATGTAATTCTTCAAATTGCTAGTCCCTGTGATCCCAACTTTTTGTTCTTTGAGTCATAGAATACTCTATCATATGTTATGGATTAATGCTGTAGGGAAATAACCTGCTAAATCACTCTAGTGGTACATTTTTTTTTCTTTTTCTTATGTGCTACATTTTTCCATTTGCCAATTTCTTAACACTGGTTTTGATTTCTCTCTGTCTTCTCAGATATTTTTATTTTTGGCTTTGTTCCTGGATTATTTCTTTCATCTTGTCTAGTAACTCTTCATTCTGACTAATAAGCCTCAAAATAAAATGGCATTCCCTAAGCCCATCAAATTTCTCCTTTACAAGGTGGGTTGTCTTATATTTATAGCACATGTAATTGGTGATTGCTTCAGGAAGATAAACATTATATATTAAGCAAAACACCAAAATACTCTATTCTAATCCGTATTTCCTACCTCTTAGGTTGGAGATGGTCTTTTGTAGGTCCTGTGGGAAATCTCCTAATAATGTATGTGAAGACAAACAATGCTTTTTCCTGTCTTTTTTAGCTCATGTATTTCTGATTATGGAAGCTCCTGTGAATTCATTTTAATAACCAACAGGCATTTTTTTAAAAGCATTTACTAAGTTCAAGGCACTATGATAAGGAATACAAAGACAAAAATGAAAGATTCTTTAAGGAGCTTGTATTCAAATCAAAGGCTACAATTCATACATAGATAATTTAAATACAAAGTAATTTAAAGAGGGGAGGAGAATCTATCAACTTAGGGATCAAGAAAGGATTTCGGTAGAAAGTGGCACCTGAGGTGAATCCTGAAGGGGCTGAGGACAGAGACTATTCCAGGAATTAGAAATAACCTAGAGTACAAAGTCATGCTCCTCTTTCTCTAGGTAGGTTCATTCAATCCCAACCTGCATTCATACTAGCAGACTAAGGAATAGAGAGAAGCTAGAGAAAAGTTCTAGGGGGAAAGAATGAGGAAATCCACAGACATGCCCCCCGCCCCAGCTACAACTTGCTCTCAGGCTTCTAGGGCTAACCCTGGTATGGAGGACTTTTACTACTCACCACTGTAGCTCCTGAGTCCCCAACAGTGTACTTCCCATTTACACAAATCAACAGCAATAATGTCATGAACTCTTGAACATAAAACATTTACTCAATGAGAAGGCAAAGGTAAGAATAACCATAATATTTACTTAATGGAAGAAAGAAACAGTAATTATTAAAACATAACAATCCAACCATAAAGAAACCAAGTGCATTAAGGCCTATGGTCAAGAGTCTTGAGTTGCCCCAGGTATGTGGGTTTTCCTACTCATCGTTATTTTTCTTTTTTTTGTACCAATCTGCCCTAAGGACAACTGTCTTCACTAAACATTACCTGATAGACAGGACTGCTCTCCTCTTCTAGTCTTCTCTACTCCTATCCTGAATGAAGGCATTTCTCTACCACTCTTTGTCTACAGAAGTCATGTTAAGCTATTTTTGTAAACAACATTATTGTTCACTCTTTCATTGAAATATTAGCACTAGTAAAAACCAATAGGAATTAGCGAGATTACCAAGAAAAAGAGAGCAAGAGGGAAGAGAATAGAGGATCTATGAGAAAGTCTGAGGAATGCCCATAGGCATCATAAGAATGATGGTCAAGCAAAGAAGACTAAAAAAGAGCAGTCAGTCAGGTAAGAGGTCAACCAAGAGAGAAGAGTGTAACAAAAACCAACAGAATGTAATGTATGCAGAAGTAGTGGTTATCAGTAACAAATGCCACAGATAGGTCTAGGAGGAGGAGAAATGAGAATTTACTGTTAATTTGGCCTATTTAGAGATCATTGTTATTTCAAGGAGAACGATTTCAGATAAATGATGAGGTCAGTTCAATCAGGGAAAAAGATTAAGAAGTGAATAAGAGGAAAGGGCATTGACACAGTGAATATAGATAGCTATTTCAAGAAGTTTGGCTGAGAAATGGAGGAGAATTATATAGGATGATAGTTTAGAAGGAAGGAGAAAATCTAGTGAAGATTTTTTTTTAAAGAAGGGAGAGTGAGGCATATTTGAAAGTATGAGGAAAGGAACCAGCTGATTGGAACAGGTTGAAAATTTGATGCATTCAGCTGGAAGAGGTAAGAGGGGAGTGAGGAGATATTTTCAGATAATACAATATTCTATATAGACTACTAGACGCAGACTATTGTCCCTGGACCAAAAATGATAGCTAACATTTATATGTATATATGTTTGTATGTATGATTATACACATATAAACACATATATCATATATGTGTACATATTTGTGTGTGCGTGTGTGTGTGTGTGTATTTCAGGTTTGCAAAGTACCTTACAAATATTATCTCATTTAATCCTCACAACAAACCTAGGAAATAGATGCTAGTATTACCCCTATTTTACAGATTAGGAAACTGAGGTTAAGTGACTTTCCCAGCATCAATTGCTACTAAGTGTGTGAGGTTGAATTTGAACTCAGGTTGTTCTGACTCTAGATGTAGAGCTTTATCCAGTGCTACCTAGCTGCCTCTAAGATCTTGGCTATCATATAATTAAACTGTGGTATTTTACAGATAAAAAAAGTCCAAGAGATGTGAAGGGATTTGCTCCATGTGGCATAGCTAGTTCATAACTAAGATAGCACTAGAACTCACTATCTCACAGATCCAACCACAGAGACTGTATCTATGCTAGTCCTGCTCTACTTCATGGGAGACCAGTTCTGATATGTACAACGTATAGGCAAATTGGATAAAAAATATATCTAAGGTACACATTTCAGCCCCAAATCATTCAGAATCTATGATGCAAATTTTCAAAAGTGATACTCATTCCCAAAAGGATAAATGGTCAATGTTTATAACCTGGAAATTCTCAAGGGAAGAAACATAGATTTTTAACAACCATTTGAAAATTTACCTAGTTACTTAACAATATAAGAAACTACCATCAAACCCTCTTGGGTACCAACTTACACCCATCAAATTATCAAAGATAACTTAAAATGATAAAATTCACTTTTGACCTATCTTAAATTTTCATTGTGTAATATAGAAGAGAGCTTTCATATGCCATTGATTAAGGGAAAGCCATTCTTTCCCCTCTTCATCCCCCCCACCCCCATCTAAGATAAGTTCTTCCTGGGGAAAGATGGTATGGCACGAATATGATCAAGGATATTGAACCAAAGGTACAGATAGAGTTCCATGGTAGAACAAATCTATAGGGCAAAGTGGGAGGTAGGATCATTGTTTAAAAATTGCCCAAAGCCAAGAAAGGTAAAACAAAGATTGGACAAGTACCTGACAAAGGAGGAGAGCGGTAGATATCAGTGAAATCCCTGTCCTGAGCAATTTCTTCAGACAATATTTTTTTAAAAGGTAGTGAGCCAGATGCTCTCCTTGTCACCATCGTGGGCAGGCATTTCACTTCCCTGCAAAATCGGCATTGTTATAGACATGACCCTGATGTATAGTTTGGGTTAGATGACTGTTGATGGTCCTTTTAACTTTCAAACTCTATTATTTTGTCATATGTGGAAGAATTGTGTTTGGAGCTGTAAATTGGAACAATATTTTCAGAGAGAAATCTGGCATTACACAACATATTCTGAGTCAAAAACTGATCATATACCCTTTAATGTAGTGATTCTACCACTAGAAGTATTAAAAATCCTAGGGAACTTAAATGAGGGAATAAAACTTATTTGTACAATAATATTTATTGTATTTAATATTTAGGACAGTGAGATCCTGGAAACAATCTGCATATGTCCAAAGATTAAGGGGTGACTACATAATGATAGAATGTGAATGAAATGGAATCTTTTGGTACCACAAAAATGACATATATAAAGAATTCAAAAAATGTAGAAAGACTTTTGTAAATTGATGCCAAGTGAAGGAAGAAAAATCAAAATGGCCTTCACACTTAGAATAACTATATATAAAACTAGATAAAAACAGCAAGAAAATCTCAAATCTCATAAATACAAAGATGTAACAGAGTTTGGGAGGGGTGAAAGAGCAAATGAGGTTTTGGTAAAGCTTATTTTTCCGTTCATGAAAATGAACATGGTTTGATTTAAAGGTTTTATGCATAGTTATAGTCTTCATTTTGCTTGATTGTTCCTTCATATTAAAAGGTAATTATTTATGATATTAATTATTTTAAAACTCTTTTAAAAATAAAGTAGGCTGGAGAAATTGTCAAAATGTTAAACTGTTAAACTCTCATCTACAGGTAAGAGTCATCTCAAACATCCTCAAGGCAAAGTATAGAACATAGTGGTTAACCAGCAGACCAGTGAGCAAATGTTATTAATATTCTGGGCTGGTTCTTTCTTGAAAGAGTGAAAAAAACAGAGCTTGTCCCTTATAGACACAGAGAAATCTGAGATGAGAATTATTCCCTAGGGCTTTAAGTAGAGGATTAGGATAGAAAAAATGATGGAATGAAGGAATGAATGAAAGAATAAGCTATGTGCATGGCTCTGTGCTGAAAGCTGGGAACACAAATAGAAAAGCAAAACATAACAGGAAGGTCAGAATTGGTATTCAGATGTTATGTAGTTCTTTTTATAACTGCTCTAATTAATATTTGAGTTATTTTTTTCTTTGGATATCCCTAACTTGAATTTGTTTCTTGTTTGGATAAAACAGGGAAGATATTCACAAGACTAACTGTGGGTGCCCTCATTCCTCAGTAACTACATCTAGTTTTATAGACCATTTACTTTTCTTACCTCTGCTTGGACTAGAGTGACATTGAGAAAATCTTTTTGACTTAAGGGCCTCCTGCTGTACAGCCTTATGAACTATATTTCTTCTCATCTTGTCACAGAAGCATAATTTGATCCACGTACAAAAAAAGCAAAAAAGAAAAGGATTTTTTTCTTCTTCCAAAAATTGTGTTGGTAGAAAACCTCCATGCTGTCAAATCTTCATGACTAATAAATGTTACCTGTACCAAGTCTTCTAATTATCTACAAAAATTTAGATTCTAGAGCCAACTATTTCAATATTTTACCATCTGCCAAAGGGTGCTCTTGGCAGTTTTCAGTAGAAAAATAGGCAATGAGGTGAATAATTAAATATCAAGTTCAATGCTAAAGTAAATACTAAACCAATGTTAAAATGATATTATAAACTTCCCTTAAACCAACCTAGATGATACATTAGTTACCTCTAGGGCTTTGGAATTTGGCTTTGATTTTAAGAGTGAAGTTTGTCCAGTGGTCATTTTGTGTAAAAGGAGAGTAAGAGAGGGAGGGAGGAACAAGCTTTCTGGTGTTGGAGGAAGACTTTGAGATATCCAATTTAGAATTGGTCTCCCACCTACCTCCAACATTTTCCCTCTGTAGTCTATTCATTTTGAAATAGTTAGAATGACCTTCAGGTGCAAGTCAGAGGAATTTCAGAGGTCATTTAGCCTAAGCCCTCATTTGACATCCGCAGAAACTGAATCCCAAAGACCTTAAATTGGTAAAATAGGATTGATATTTAGGAGAGAGATTAGGACTAGAAAAATCAATTTGGAATTTATTTGGTTGGACATGATAACTGAATCCATGGGAACTCATGAGGAGAGAATGCAGAAAGAGAAGAGAAGGCACAGGACAGATCTCAGGATAGCCACATTTAGTGATTAGAATGAGGATAATCTATCAAAGAAAATTTAAAAGGAAGAGGTAAGAGGATAACCAAAATGCATTTAGAGGTGTGAGGGTTTACATATTCCCCTTTAAGGCATTCTCTTGGCTTTTCCTTTTGTGAGTCAAGTGCCTGGTGATCTTAGATTTGGTATTGAAGCTCAGATTTTAGGCTGCAGCCAAGCATTTGTCAGGCATGGGTTAACTGTTGGAAAACTAGGAAGCGCTTTAATACTTTTATGATCTCACTGTAAGATCCACAGGTGAACAATGTAGAAATATTGAGGGGCTGCTCTGAGGAATATTCTATAGTAAAAGAGATGAGAAGGTCTGGAAAATTTCCAAATAAAAAAACCTGTATTTTCTCCTAAAAACTTTTATATTACATTAGTTTTAGAACAAGAAAATGTTTGAGATAAGGTATTTGTATACTGCTACAAGTCCTTTACTCTCCCAAAAAGATTTTTAAAAATATTTTGCAATAGACAATTACATAAAATTATCTAGCATATCAAGTCATTATAAATTCCATATACTGTGGACAAGCAGATAGATCAAGTTTCAGATGCAAGAGCATTTCTTTTTTTAAAAAGCTTTATTGAAACAAGTTACTTTACCACAATTTTTTACAGTTCATTCTTCCTCTCTCCCCACCAGTGAACCATCTCATAACAAAGATGATGAACTAAGTTTATTAACCAACAAAATAACTATCTGAAAATAATTGCAACATCTTGCTCCCGTGGTCCCTCACCTCTCTACCAAAAGGACAGGAAAATATTTTTTCTTCTGTTCCCTCAGACTAATATTGATGAATTCTATTAAGCTCAGTTGCCCTTTAGTGTTTTTGTTTCCATCATTATAGTCATTGTCTATGTTGTTTTTCTGCTTCTGCTAATTTTAACCCGCATCAGTTATATTGACTTTCATAGAGCATCATAGAATTAGAGTTGAGAGCAACCTTAAAAGTCAACCAATACAAATGTATCCTTTTAAAAGTAAAGAAAATAAAGTCAAGAGTGGATAAGTTATTTGCCCAAAGTTCCACATATGGAAAGTGGCAGAGATAGGATTTGAACCCAGGTCCTCTGACTTCCATATCTAGTTTTCTTTCAACTATGTGAAACATTAATTAGAGGTCATCCTATTCTTCTTTGAATTCCTTTTAGTCATCATGTATTACAGAAGAAGAGAATTTCATTACATTTATATTTAATGAAACTAGAGTATATTGATTCCCCTTCCCCAATCAAAGAGTAATAACCACTTTGCTTTCAATTTTTGGAAGAATTTTTTTTTCAGACATTCTTAAATATTCCCATATCAACTGTTTTTGAGAACACACACGAGCTTCCGTTCTATTGAAACAGCAGAAAGTAAAGGAAAAGTCTTTATTTTAAAATGAGATGCTTGCTGTCAGCTAATTTGTATTTACAGTGAACCCAGATCCAATATTCTAGGGCAGAAATGTAAGTGATGACACCATTGTTGTTGGATTTGATGGAATTATTTTAAAAAAGCATTGTGCTTAGGACTAGTGATGCAGAACATCTTCAAGCATCTTTTCCAGGGATATAGTCTGGGATCCTGCCAAATATATCCTTCCTGCAAAACAGTGGCAATTTTACTATGCCACCTTGCCTATGTGTCATCTCACTTCTTTCTTGCTCAAGATTTCTTAATTTTATGTAAACTGAAAGAAATTAGTTTATGAAGTCATGAGATTGTCTAACTGTGAAAGGGCACTAATATGATCAGAATAGTAGTGATAGAGGAAGGAGGCAGATCAAGAAATTTATCAAAAATTCAGATAGACTTTTTTTTTCTGGGGCGGGGCAGGGGGGTGGAAAGTTGAGATTCTGAAGATGGAAGTTCAGTCAGAAATCTTTTATTCCAGTAAAGAACACTTAGGTTATTAGTGAAGAAAGCATATATTTAAAAAGGCAATATCAGGGGGAACCCTAGTAGTTTGGATATTTTTGTGATTAGCCAAGGTCCATAAAGAGTCTAAGAAAGATTCAGCGTATCTATAAGGATAGGCAGACTACTGATGAAAATCCACATGGCAAGCAAACAACAGAGGCCTAAATAAATAGACTGCTGATGTCAGGGATGCCTGGAAGCTGGGTTCCAAAGACAAGAGTTGAGAATCATGAAACATACCCAGTAAGATGTGTGTGGTATACAGTTCAGGGAGCCTAACCAGTGTAGACTGGGATACAAACAAGAATCTAAGCAATTAGGAAACAAAAGACTATACATAAGGATGGAAATTAAGTAGGCTAGTAGAATAATTAAAATGATATTAACAATAATCATAACAGCAACTACTATAATAACCATAACTGGCATCTACATAATATTTTAAGGTCTATAAGGAAGAATAAAGGGATGGGGAATTGATTGAGCCATTATTGGTCATCAAGACAAACTTTCAGCTTTCAGAATTCCTGGAAGATAGTAAAAATAAAGCACAAGAAGCAAAAATTGTTTATAGCAAGAGCTCAGAAAGTGAAACTTAAGCAAGATTCCCTGTAGCAAAATTGTATTCAAGGTTTAATTTTTCCCATCAGCTCCCTTTCTGATAATTGGTGCTTTCTGTGTCTCTTTGACACCAGGAAAAAAGAACAAGTTCAAATCCTGAAAAGATAATATAGGTAAATTTGATCTTTGTTGTTGATATTCTAATCTGAGACCTCTCCAAATGACTTTTATTTCATTTTTTATAACATCAATCATTTTACGTGTCAATTTCAGTTGCTGACTTACCAAATTCTCTTGAAATTAGTTTATTTTCATGGCCTATATAATCTGGCAGGTTATTTATTACCTTCCCAATATAGGTTCACCATCTAGTGGTGAAAATAGGTGAGTACGGACTACGCAGTAGCTAAAAAATGTCTAGATTCTATTTTTTTTATTGACATAGTTTCCTGTGTATTGTGCTAAAAGAAGGAGAGGACTGTTTGTACAAGTTCTTTATTCTGATAAAAATATTAATTTATTTGTTCATTCATTTACTCAATAAGTATGCATTTATATCCTTATCACCTAGAACAAGGTCCACTACATTCTAGGTGCTTAAAAATGGTTATTGGTTGATGATTGCTTTTTGCTATTTTACTTGCAAATTGTCAAAAAATAAAATGCTAGTTTCCTTAAAATTAAGCATGTTGTAGATCCATTTGTAGCAAAATATAACATTTAAAAGTAAAATTCAACTGAAAATTTGTAACTATTTTCTGAATAAATTATAATTTTACATTTAATACACAAAATATCACAATTTCATTATATAACAAAGTTATACAACAATAAAATGTAGTGGATTGTACCCATTATGTATGGTAAGGGTCTTGAGGATGACTCCGTTTTTACTTTTGTTTTACTTTGCTATTGTGTATTAATTAAATGCTTTGCTATTTGATTAATGGTTCTTCCTTGGTCTCTTAGAAGATAATTCATTAGACAGTGATTCATATCTATTTGCATAATTACTATTACCTAAAACATCTCATTCCAAATATGGGTTAGCAAGGTATTCCAGAGGAGAGTAGAACTTTCTATTATATTTGTGCTTCTACAATATATATAAGGGCTGAGATTTGAAGCCACATTTTCTGACTATAAGTTCTCTGTTCCTTCTACTACACTGTATAACTTTATTGTGTGTGACTATCTCTATATGTGCCTGAAGTGGAATGACAAAGTACATCAGAGTATTAAAAATCCCAGGAATGATTAAAGTAAGGGAGTTTGAGGGAAGATCAACATGAATACTGAATGTTTAAGTCCCCTAGTATAAGAACTGACATTGGAAAGGAGGGGAAGATTGTGTTCCAGGTTCTGAGATGATTGACTAATGTGCAGAATAAAAACCCTGTATTTGGATGGGGTCAATGTGACTATGCTTACATGATAAATGAATACTTACATGCATTATCCTCCAGTGTGAAAAAGGAGTAGTAGAGAGATTAAAAAAAATAAATGTTTGATAATTGAAAACTATTTACAAAATTGGGAAAAATGTTTTTTAAAAAGAGAAGCAAAGTGACCTGGGAGTCAGTGTGCAGTAACCATCAAGATTTGCATAGGGTGGAAAATTTTGATACTATATACTTCATAGGAGAAAACTTAAGGCAGGGAAACCAATTGTAATCTTCAAGGGATGCAGTTATAAGGATCTGAACTAAAAAATGGCTGTGTGAGTAAAAAGGAGTCAAATCCAAGAGAGTATAATAAGAAATCGTGAGAATTGATTTGGGTAAGAGTGAAAAGTTAATACTGACACTGAGGCTATGAACCTGCATGACTGGAAGCATTTTGGTGACCTTGAAGTTAGGTCACCAATCAGGAAGTTAGGAATGAGGGAGGACTTGGGGACAAAGCTAAAGAATTCTGGTTTTGGACTTATTGAATTTGAGGTAATATGGGATATCCAGTACAAAATGTCTAATAAGCAGTTGGTAGAGTGAGACTGATGCTCAGGAGAGTGACTATGGCTGAATATATAGATTTCAGAATTATTTGCTTGGAGATGATAACTGAAACCATGATGAAACCATTAAATGCTAGTGTGTGGAGAGAAAAGAAAAGAGGGCCTAGGTCAGAAACTTGGAGGTTAGTCATGGTTAGTGGAGGTGACATGATTGAAGGATACTAAAGCATAATCATACACAAAGAAGAACTTTTAAAATAAAAAGTTAACATCTGGATAACTATATCAACATAATTAGTCTTCTTTTTAATCCTATACATTTTATTTTATGCATTTAAACACATTATTATGAGGAGTCAATAGACTTCACCAGATTGTCAGAAGTGTCGATGATACATAAAAAGTTACATACCCTTGATTGTCTGATTCACAACTGTGACTTTAATATTCACTTCTATGTAGGAGAATCTCAAGCTGACATTTCTACCCCAATACTTTTCCCCTAATTCCAGTTCAATGTTTCTGTATACTAGATATCTCTACCAGAACAGTGAACTCCATAACTTATTTAACAAGAAGAATGGATTCATCTGGGTTTGAATTCTAATTCTAATAATGATTACCTTTGTGATCTTAACCCCTTTGGACCTCATTTCCTCCCCTTTAAAATGAGGGTATCTCATGTTACTTCTAGTCGTCTGTGCTCTAAATGTTGTTGTTAAGTTGTTTCAGTCATGTTTGACTCTTCATGACTTCATTTGGGGTTTTCATGGCAAAGATATTAGAGTGGTTTGCCATTTCCTTCTCCAGTTCTTTTTTTTAACAGATGAGGAAACTGAGGAAAATAGGGGTTAAGCAACTTGCACAGGGGTTAAGTCACACAGCTAGTCAGGCCAGATTTGAACTTACAAAGATGAATCTTCTTCACTTCAGGCTTAGCACTTTATCCACTGTGCCACCTAGCTGCCCCAAGTACAATAACTAAAACTAGAAGCTATAAAATCTATGCTCTAAATTTATTGATCCCACAGTCACTGTCTTCCCCTTGAACCTCAAAGTCTTCATAATTTCTCTATTTAAGCTGATGGCACTACCATGCTCCCAATTTAACAGGTTCAATATTTTGGAGTTATTTTGGCTCATCCCTCTCCTTCTCTCTCCATAGCCAACAAATGCAAAAGTTCTTTTTGTTCTATTTTTCACTTCATTTAGTCATGTTTTCCACCTTTTGGAGTTAATGCATATCCATTTTTTTACATTGGGTTGCTTAAATAATCTAGTTCTTATAATCTGAGTATTTTATGTGTTTGTAAATGTTCATCCATATCCTAAGTTATCAGTTTTGTTAACATGTAATTGGACAAAATAGCTTCCAATAATTCCCTTTATTTCTGCTACACTTGCTATGAATTATTTGTTTTAATTTTATATTGGTTATTTGACTTTCCTCTCCTTAAAAATATTAGCTTAACTAATGATTTACCTATTTTATTCCCCTACCCACCCAGCTTTTCACTTTATTTAGTTTAGGGCTTTTTTTAATTTTGAGGTTTTTTAATTGTATGTGTCCAGAGTGTTGGCATGATTCAGGTTTCTCTGGTCGAAGTGCTGCAGTCTTTTAAAAATATAAATTTTCTTTCAAGGAACAACAGCAACCCAACTTCTCTCCCTTCCACTCCAATCTCTCACAATTAAAAAACAAAAACAAAAAATACCAAAAAACCTCATAACAGATATGCATAGTCAAGTAGAATAAAGTCCCATATTGGCTATATCCAAAAAAAAAATCTTATTCTGAACCTTGAGTCCATTAATTCTCTGTCAGGAGGTGGGTAGAATCATGAGTCCACTAGAATCGTTGTTAGTCATTGCAATGTTCAGAATCCTTCAATCTTTCAAAGGTGTTTGTTTTTGTAACACTGCCATTATTGTATAAATTGTTGTACTAATTCTGCTTACTTTAATCTGCATAATTTCACTTGTCTTTGAAGGTTTCTCTGAAATTATCCTTTGTATCATTTCTCATGGCACAATGGCATTCTATTACATATATGCCATAAATTTTTTATCTATTCTTTAATGGCCATCCCTTTAAGATACTGCAGTCTTTAGATCCCTCTCAATTCATACTGGGTGATTGCACAATGACCTTCACCCCCCTGCACTCTCTTGGAATATCTGTGGTCAGAGATCTGTAGGCTTTTACTTGACTAGAGTTTCCCTATCATAGTGCCAAGGATCTCTGTTCATAAGTAACTCTGTTCAGAGTGATGGCAGCCTTTTGGCCTGTTGACCCTCATTCAAGCTGGCCTCCCTGATAGAATTCCTGTCCCAATACCCACAGGCTTCTGGCTTTTTTTTCCCCCCAGTCCTTGATGAAGGTGTTTACTGTTTCTCTTTGGATTTCTTGATCACTATCTGATCTGGTGTCCTTTTTATATCCTTGCTGGAGTATATGTGGATAATCTGGGTTCCAGAGACCTTTTTTTTTATCAACATTTTAACCAGAAGTGCCATATCCAGTGTCTGCTGACACTTTCCAAGAAGAAAATATTGCTGATTTAAACCTGATATAACTTCTGAGTAGTCTGTAAGATTTGGGCTTTTTTTAAATTTTTCCAACCCAGGGTTTGTTTTTTGATATACATTTCACTGTCTTTTTCTGTTCCCTCCTCTATAGTGAAATCAACTAAGTATCCAAATACTTGCTATGAGTTGGTTTACAGCAGTGGTGTCAAACATAAATAGAAATGGATCTCGGCAGGCTGCATATCAACTTAGAAAACCACAAATTAACATCATCTCTGTTATATTACATTTTTATTTATTTTGTTAAACATTTCCCAACTTTAATCTAGTTTGGGTCACACTGGGGAGTTTTGCAGGCTGCAAGTTTGACACCTCTGAAGATCTTGCCAAGTTCTACAAAGAATTGTTCTCTAACCCATTATTCTCTAAAATAAATGTTGATACATAATCTTCCATTATCTTCATAATGATCTTTTTTTTAAATTTTTCCCCATTATGACTGCTGCAAAATGAGATGACCAAGTGCCTCATGAAATAATGTTTCTCATTGCCTATGGACCCACAGTGAAAATATCCTTCTTTGCTCTTCAAGGAGACCCTGTTATTCTACTTTTCATGCAGCTGCAACATCCTTTTGTTTCTTGATTTTTATTATTATGAGCCTAGTAATACAAATGTGGTTCACTTCTTTTCATTCCTTTTCCAAAAACAGTGGTGGTGTTGGTTTGACTATTACTTCTTGAGTAAAATGTGGGTGTGGCAGAAGGAGGTAGGAGGAGCAAAGTGGCAGATGATTAGATAGGTGCTCACGTTGGATGGTTTCTGACATTTTTATGGGAGGGCTGGAAGCAAAGAAATTCAGTCTAGGACAAGTTAATTAACAGAGGGTTAAGGTAAGATTTGACTTTCTCATCATTGGATCAACAGCCATGTCTGCTCTGCTCTAGGGTGAGTGCCAAAACTGAGTAGTTTTGCATTTACAAGTAGTCAACTTATCCATAGAGGCAGAGATCTCACCTCTTGAAGTGATGATTTTGAATATTGTGGCTAAGTCATAATCTTGGTGCAGTTTTCCTATACTTTTGAATGGTAAATAGCCCCTTACTACATGTGTGACCCTGGCAAGTCACTTAAACTTTCTTGTTCTTAGTCTCTCATTGATAAAATAAAGAGGAAGGGTTGGACTCAGAGCCTTTTAAACTTTGGGTTGCAAAAAAATTGGCCACAGTAAATGGTTTCTGAACTTGCAACGACCAAACATTAATTAAAAATCAAATGCGTTAACGTATCTGAGGTGTTTCTGGCAGCATTTATGTGTGTTGCACCGGGCAACTTCACTACAGCCTTAGTTCTGAACACAAAACATGCCCACTTTGCACTGTGTATACCCTCAAACCATGCGATGCCAAGGAAAGCTGCCTAAATGCAAAAAGGGTTTGCGAATAGAAAAAGTTTAAGAAGTCCTGAACTAGATGACTTCTAAGATCCCTTCCATCTCTTAAGCTATGACCCCATAATCTTCTGATCCTAAAAATACATGAATTTATTAGTCTTTTATAAAATCTCACATTTAAAGTACCCACATATATAGCTAGAAGTTGTAGAGATTGAGACTAGACCTGTGATTTCATTGCTGTAGAATCAGGAAATTTCTTCAGCACCTTTTTTCCACTTATGATCTTACAGAATTGCCAGAACACTGATAGTTTAAGTGACTTACCAGAGTCGCACAGTTAATATGCGTCAGAGGTGGGATCTGAAGTCTAGTCTTCTTGGCTATGAGGACTGCTCTCTAATGTTGTTAGATAGTCCCCAAACTGTATGAGTCTGAGGATCTTCTCCCTCTTTGGAGGAGGAAGGTAATAGAGAATAAGCTATATCTTCTCAGAAAGGAGGGAAAAGCATTAGAGGGGGAGACCATCTGTCCAATGATCCAAAACCTCTATGAATTTCTTTAATTGCTGGTGCTTATGAAAGATAAGCCTTTGATATTTCAGTCTGGTATATGAGATTCATTTGACAAGATTCGTGAGGTCCATTTTGAGCTGGTTGTCCTAATCAATGCCAAATTTCTGGAGTCACTTTTCAAACTTCTACTTTTTTAATAATAGCAGGGGGCTATTCTTCCCTTGTTCAATCATTTTTCTAGTCCTGAATTAGGATTTTGTGTTAGGGCCAAGCTTTGGGGCCTTTTTTCTGTCTATAATTATAATCAGGGGTGGGGAACCTATGGCCTCAAGGCCATATGTGGCCTTCTAGGTCCTTGAGTGTGGGCTTTCGACTGAGTCCAAGTTTTACAGAACAATTTTTTTTATTAAGAGGATTTGTTCTGTGAAGTTTGGATTCAGTGAAAGGGCTGCCCTTGAGGACCTAGAGGGGCACATGTGACCTCAAGGCCTCAAGTCTCACCCCCCCCTTCTCTGGCTATTGAGTGCTTTATTGTTAAGGATCTCAGGGACAGCTGAGGTCAGGGAACTACAAACTTTCAGCATACCCTAAACAGTCTGATCTAGGGCAAAGTCTGATTTTTGCCTTTATGATATAAGATTTGGAAGCTTTTGACTCCTGTTTTTGACCTGGGTAACATAATTATAGACTTGCCCCTGGCTTAGAATGCCACTGAAATCAGCCCCTATCAACTATCTGGAAGACTCTTCAGGTTTGGAGAGAACTACAGGCTCCCACTTGATCTGAGTCCCTTGCCCTGGTTGCTCAGGCACAGGTGTCTCCTGGGTCTGTGGGATGAATCCATGACCCAGATGGGAGTCATTGCCACACAGCTGCTACTCAGGCCTAGTCTCCTCCTTGACCTCTCCTTGCCCTACTGCAATGCTGCAAGTCCCACCCCGCCCCCAGATGCTGGGTCAAAGTGACACAGTTGCTTGCTGGCTCCAATTCCTGCTCTTTGTATGGCGTATAGCTTTAGGCAGTCTGGATCTGAGAGAGAACTCACCCCTTTTCCAAAGGGTCCCAAAGGCCTCAAGTTAGTCTTTGTGTTGGAACACTCTATGTAATATTTCCTTGCTGGCTCCCTTCCCAGTGTCCTCAGGTCTCTGGTTGTCTCCCTATGCTGACCTGGGCTACCAAAATCACTTGCTATGGTTTCTCCTTGGATTTCCTAATCACTATTCAGTTCGGTGCTCTTCTCTGATATTTGTTGAAATTATTGGGGGTGATAGCTGGGCTGTTCTGTTTCCTCCTACCTGACCATCTTAGGTTGTCTCCCTCCCCACCATGAAAATCATAGAAGGAAAAAAGCCAGACTTTCACAAATGATTCTCTCTTCTCACCTTTATCATCAGCTGACTAAAAGGTGCAGAGGAAACAAGATGCTCTGTGGTTTTTCTTTGTTGTCTACAAAAAAGCCCATTATTAGTAAAAAGGCCAGCCTTCAAGGCTATTCTCTAGGATGGTTCTCTTGTATATGTTAAGATCACCCAAGACTGCTTGATAAATGTGACCACAGAAATAACTCTGTTCAACCTTTTATTATTAATAACAAGCAAAGCATGGAGTAAGTACTAAGTTGTTTGTCACTGTCATGAAGACTATCCTGTGAAATCTTCCAGTGGGTGAGGGCTTTCCTATAGATACTTCAGTGTTCAAGATGCTCTTGTTTATGGATGATGTTGCTCTAATTACATCAAGTTCTAGAGCATTACAGGGCCTCCTTGAGGAGATCTAGAATTACTCTAAAGCAATTGGCCTACTCTCTGGTCCAAATAACCAATCTTGTAAACATATTCTTCCAGTGATGTCGCAATTACCCAATTTCAAACATGATAATCTCTAAAAAAAACCCAAAGTTCCAAAGTCGCTGAGATGCTAGGTAGGGGCAAAGGAGAGATTCGTGATAGGTACAAATTGGTCAGAACATATTTCCAATTAAGATCTCTGTACTAGAAATGGCATAAAGGATTTCATTGAGAAAATGTATGCTTGGAAGAGGAGATGTGGCAAGAGGAAGTGGTCAAGTATAGAGAGCCTAAGTGTTCCACTGATGCCCATAAAGATAGATACATGTTATTGCTGAGTCATGTCCAACTCTTTATGACCCCATTTGGGGTTTTCTTGGCAAAGATATTGGAGTACTTTCCATTGCCTTCTCTAGCTCATTTTATGGATGAGGAAACTGAGGCAAACAGGGTTAAGCAACTTGCCCACACAGCTAGTCAGTGTCAGAGGCTATATTTAAATTCAGGTCTTCCTGACTCCAGGCCTGGTGCTCTATCCACTGTGCCACCTAGCTGCCATAGATAGATAGACAGACAGACAGACAGACAGACAGACAGATAGATAGATAGATAGATAGATAGATAGGTAGAACTAACAAACATTTATTGTTCTATCACTTTTACTGGGCTAAGTGCTAAGGATACAAATACAAGCAAGAAAGACAACTTTTGCCTTCAAGGAGCTTCTAATGGGGGAAGACAAAGTGTAGAGGAGAGCTGGAAAAGAGAGAAGGTGCCTTAATTGGTATGGTGAAGTCACAACCAGGAAATGGTCTGAAGACCTAGGCCCCAACAAGATCTGGCAAAATTTTATCTACCAGAGCCAGGAACATAAGGATGGAGTCCAAGTTTCTAGGGGAAAAATTCCTACAGTGGAAAAAGATGACCAGATATCACGATGAGAAGATAAAAGGAGAATGGTAAGAAGTCTTGCATCCCAACAAGATGAGGGGCTACCTAGAAGAGCCTAACTACAAAAATACTTTAAAGAATGCCTTCAGAACTTTGGGTGGATCGTCCATGGATAATCTATGGGAGAACTTGGTCAAAAACCATCGCATGATCAGAAAGCATGAATGGGCAATGATCTGCTCTGGTGAGAGAAAATGCCTAAAGTGATGAGGTCCATGATCCATTTGAATATTAAACTGTATAGGGTACAATGCACCATAATTTAGTGCCAACTTTGCATCAACGTGGGCAGCTATGTGGCACGGTGAATAGAGCTCTGGGCCTGGAGTCAGGAAGATATAAGTTCAAATCCTGTCTCAGACATTTACTAGCTGTGCAAGTCACTTAACTCTGTTTGCCTCAGTTTCCTCAACTGTAAAATGAGCTGGAGAAGGAAATGGCAAACCACACCAGTATCATTACCAAGAAAACCTCAAATCGTGTCATGAACACAACTGAAAGTGACTAAACAGCAACAACATGTACAAACATAGAAAGTATCTACTCTCAGAATTCCAGGACAAATGGCCTGTTTATGGAAAAATCATTTTCATCCCTCTCCTCCATCATTTAGACATGCTGGCCATCTTGCTGTCCCTCACATAGATTACTCCATGTCCCTTTTTTAGGTGTGCTTTTCGATGGACTGTTCTTTACCCATAATGCCTTCCTTTCTCACCTAAAATTCTTAGAATCTCATTTTTCAAGACAGCTCAAGTGTCAATTTCTGCTGGAAGGCTTTCCTGTTTTTCCCTCCTGCTATTCCCTTCTCCTCTGAGATTAGCTTCTACCTGCATGGTACATATCTTGTATGTACCTGCTTCATTTACTTCTGTCTTTTCCATTAGGATGTACACTCTTTGAAGGCAGGGACTGTTTTTGTTTGTAGTGCTTAACACAGTGTAAATCAGATTTAGTATTTAGTAAGTATTCATTAACTGCTTCAGTGATCGATAAGGTGACTGGTGTTTTTAATTGACCTGTTTCAGATTTTATAGCTTCCAGCTCTTTAACCAAAGATTGCTTCTTAAGGATAGAGAATACATTTCCCACTTTTATAGTAACCTAGGACAGCTCTGAGCTCATTTCAGACCTCAGTAAATACTTTAAGAATTGAATTGAATTGAAGGAACAGTCACCACGCTGCTATTTTTTGAACTTTACTCAGTCCTTTTGCCCTTTTAAAAAAAATGTCAGGCAATTGAAAGTCTCAGGATTATAGGCTGTGTCCTAGTTATGGAACTTAGCCATTTAGTTAGAAGAGAAGAGGCATTTCTAGTATGCTACCAGAATGCAGAGTAGAAGCATCTAAAGAAGAATAAATGAGAGAAACCAACTGCAAACTGAGGAAATCCTCTGATAAAAAGAGTAATTTCATATTCATGTAAAGACTGAGGTAAATGTTTAAGAAAGTCAAGCTGGCTCACCCATTCCCAGATCCCGTGCTATGACTGCAAAGGTCAGAACCCATATCATTGTCTGACATGGGAAGTTCATTATATTTCCTGCAAACTCCATGAAGCACCAATTGCATTTATATCTTAGAACTTGACTTTTACAGAAATGCTCTCTTTCTTATAATAGCACAAAGTCACATGCTACAAAAGCCTTTACAATTCACAAGGGATATTCCTGTGAGGAGCGACAGCCAGCCCAGATTGAAAGCAATGTTCCCAATGAAATTACTTTGCCCTTCTCCATTTCCCCATCACCCCTAAGTGTTCATTGTGAAGATTGTTTTTACTGTGATTATAATTCAGAATAAGTTCAAACCCTTAACCATCTTTTTTTTGCCATCCATCTCTCTGTCTATTAGCTTCTGAGTGTGAGATACTTAGGCTTGCTTGCAGTCAGATGTTATTTAGCTGAGTCTCTACTGTAGTGACCTTACAAGGAACTTTACCTCTCTAGACCTCAATATTTTTATGAGGGAAATGGACCAGATGATGATTTGGCAATAATAACAATAATTTCCATTAATGCCATTCTTTTGCTACTTAAATATAATGTCCTGTGGCTAATCCCAATAGTAGAGTTTCTGAGGGTAATTGTCCCACCAAGTAAAGCTATGTTTTGCCTTGGCATTATCCTCACATCTATAGTGCCTGTCCATCATCTGCCAAGGTGTAAGGTGTACTTCTCAGGGTAAATAGTGAGATTGTGGTACTCAAGTTTTGTCATTAATGAACATGAAATAACATAGTGTACTGATGTTAAGCCTGAGATTATTACCATGGAGAAAAGAGTACAGACCATCTGTGATAAAACAAAATGGTTTAGACAGGAAGATTATGTGTTTCTGGGTGTTTATGCCAGGCACATGAGTTCTAGCTGGAAATGAGACTCTTAGGATTATTTTATTACAGTAGAATCAGAATGTTTAAATGAGTCTTTAGCACTCCTGCTCTAAGGATTTATTAGGAAAGCTAATGAAATGTTAGCTCCTAGTAGATTAGGGGGAGGGGAACTTTGTCCTTAGTAATTAGAGCAGCACTTTCCAGGTCCCTACCTCAGGCTCCCTAGATGCTAGATCTTTTCTGCGCTCCATGGCCAGAGCCATAGCGATGCTCTGTGTTATATTTGTATAGTTAGCTAATCAGGCGAGCCAGTCACATTTTAGATGTGTTTATGGGAGAGAGTTAAAAGGAACTTAAATTATTTTTGTTTATTTTTCCAATTGTATTTTTATTTTCATCCTTAAAAAGCCTTATTTTTTTAA
Organism: Trichosurus vulpecula; assembly: GCF_011100635.1. Taxonomy (NCBI): domain Eukaryota; kingdom Metazoa; phylum Chordata; class Mammalia; order Diprotodontia; family Phalangeridae; genus Trichosurus; species Trichosurus vulpecula. The sequence goes on along the minus strand of NC_050573.1, from coordinate 187,553,152 downwards.
ATCTTTACATCACAATCACTTCTGGAAGAAAATTAATCTCCCAATCTCCAACCTGAACTTTGCATCGTAACAAAGAAAAACAGTTAAGTAGAAACATGTGATACTTCGAATGTATCTGGTAATACAGACAGCTTTCTACTATACTTGTTCCTTCCCCTTCTTCTGGGATGAAGGACGTTTGTCTCATTATCTGTTCTATTGGTTTTTAATTTAATTTTTAATTTTATTACTTTTATATTTATTTTATTTTAATGTGTTTTTTTTCTAACACTCAGAGATCAAGCTCCATTTAGTGACTTTCTACGTACATATTTTTCTGATATTGTTGTATCTTATTCCTTTGGTTCTATTTGCATTAGTTGATTCAGATCTCCCCAAAGTTTTTCAAAATTCCTCATATCTATGATTTCTTACTGCACAGTAATATTCTATTCCATTGATATACCACAATCCCTCCCCCCCCTGCCCTGCCAGCCAGTCCCCAATTGATGGATCTACTTTATTTCTAGTTCTTTGCTACCATAAAGAGCGCTGCTATGAACATTTTGATACATAGATAACCATTCTGTTTTCTGTCTTCGAGTTCACTAGGGGTAGAATCTGTGTAATAATGGGATTGTCAGGTCAAAGGTCATGTGCAATTTAATCACTTTTCTTGATTAATTCTAAACTGATATCCAAAATGGTCGTACAATTCCACACCTGTACGAGAAGTCTATGTGTATTCCTTTCTTCCCATTGCCCATAAAACACTGAGTTTTTTCTCATCTTTACTACTACTTTGTACATTGTGAGAGCAGAACTTAGAGTTGTTTTAATTTATTTTTACTATTAGTGATTTGGAGTATGTATAATATGTTCATTTTATTTTGATTTATGCCAGGCACATACGTTCTAGCTTTATGAGTTTTATGAGTTCTACTTTACATTTATCTATTGGGGAATGACTTTTGATGTCATATATTTGTGTCAAATTCTTATAGTTTAAATGTACTTAATAGTGTATTTGATATAAATCTTTTTTCTCCACAATTTCTGCTAATTCTTTCTTTATTGTCTTTATTCATGTAACAGTTTAATTTTTTTCACATATTAAAATTGTATATTTTGAGCTTACTATATGTGTATGTACGTGTATGTATATATATATATGTGTGTATATATATATATGTATATATATGTATATTTAAGTTAGGTAAGAAACTCATTTCAACATGTCTTCTTTCTACCTTTCCTACTAGTTCTTATCTGAGAGTCTCCTCCCAGAAATTCATTTTTGTAGGTTTATCAAACAATGGTCAATTGTTTTTGTTTTTGTTTTTCTTCTGTTTCTGGCTTATTTGATTTGTTCCACTGATCTTCTTTCTCCTATTTTGTAAAAAACAGAATCACATTACTTTGATGACCACTTCTTTATAGTATAGTTTGAGATCTCATACAGAGACTCACTATTTGATTATTTTGTCTTTTGTAATTTATTATTAATAGTAGTAATATTTCCTTGTTTTAATGTTCTAACACATTGAGAATTTGATAAGGGTAAAGCAAAATGTTGAGAAATACTTGTATCTTAAATATTCCTATTCAGGAGTCTCTGAAGTCAATAAAATTTAATTTTTTTCAGCAATCTGTTAGGTGCTGTATTTTCTTCAGATTTATCTTTTGGTTGGATTTTTCCAACTCAGAGAGAGAAATATTAAAATTTCCAATTATGATTGTTTTATCAAAATCTTTTTGCAATTCATCTAGTTTTTCTTCTAAAATTTAATTGTCATGTCATTGGCCGATACATATTTAATATTGCTATTCTCTCCTCCCCGCCCTGCCCCCCCCCTCCATTTTCCATGGTGTCCTTAAAGGTAATGTTTTTCCTTTATTGCTCTTGACGTTATCAGGTTTTATCTGGAATCAGAAATGTAACTACTACTGTTTTTTAAAGAATGGTGTATAGTATAATAGATTTTACTTCATGCCTTCATTTTTAGTCTATGTGTCTCAATACTTTAAATACAACTTTTGCATATAGCATGTTATTTATCTATGTGCATACTATGAATCCTCTATTTCCTTTCTTTTTATTAAGGAATTTAATCTATTTTCACTTAAGTTTACAATTATTAAGTTTTTTTCTTTCATTAAAAACACACATATGTTTTAAGTGAATAGTTAGACTTTTTGTTATTCTTGTTGTTTTGCTTATGTTAATCTCATTCATCTCTGCTTCCCATCTCTTCCTTCCTAGTACTCTGCTTAATTTCAAATTCCTTGAGTTTACCTTTATTCATTCTTCCTCCTCTTTTTCTGACTTTCTCCCTTTGGGTTTTCTAAGCGTAAATAATATTGTCATATAAGGATAATTTTGTCTCTTCTTTGCTTGGCTTTATATCTTTGATAATTTTTTTGTCTTATTGCTAGAGCTAGTAGACATATAACAATGTTAAATGATAGTGGGAAAGGGAGGCATCTTTGCTGTATACTGTTTGTACCACAGAAGCTCCAATTTCCTACTGCAAATAATGCTAGTTTGGTCATAATAAAGGTTTTCCAATTCTTATGAGTTTTTAGGACATGACATAAAATAGTGCCATATTTTATATAATACCTTTTATCTTTCTCTTAAATAATCAGCTTTTAAATTATTCTCATTTGTTAAGTAATGTTATTAATTATTTTAAATATTTGCCTAATTTTGAACCATCTTTGCATGACATAGCATGGTTTAAAAAAATATATTGCTTGGGTTTCTTTGCAAGGGTTTTATTTTTGCATCAATATTCATTTTTTAAAATTGGACTATAGTCCTTTCTGTCTACAAAACTCATTTGATGAAATTGTGAAGCTTGATTCTATTGATTCTCAGTGAGTTAAAATTTTGGTTTCTTTCTGCTAGTGTTCTGTGAATTCTTTGTTCTGTACTTTGTGGTTTGCTTCCAATATTTCTGGGGAATTTGTGAATGATTTTCTAAATATAGCTTTTAGTTTTGTTTAAATGATATTTCTCTGGAAGATCTAAGACTCTTAAATAATCTCTTAACCTCTCTCTCATTTTTTTTTCATTTCAATTATCTTGCTTTTTTGAACTCTAATAAGTTATTCTGGTCTTGTTGTCTTTTGACTTTGCTTGCTTTCTTTTCCTTCTGTATCTGCATTTTAGATTTTCATTTTCTTTTCAGATGATATACAATTTTGTAGACTATCTCTGTCTTTTATTCTAAATTTTCTATTGTTTTGTTGTCAGACTTGATTTTCTTCCTTTAAAACCTCTAATTTTTGACTATATTCTTTTGATTCGTTGACATTTTCACTTATTTTTTAATTGTTCTGGAATTGTACCATTATCAATTCAGAGGATTTTATAGAATTTGCTGTCTAATTTTTTGACTCATTTTTCTTTTTTGCCAAATACTTGTTCATAGATATGTCCCTCATCTTTAGGTTTTATTTCTCTTGCTCAGTCACTTTTTTTCCTTTTTATATCAGTCATTCTGATAGCCTTCATGACAAAATGCTTTTTGCCACCCATTTTTTTTTCTTCTCTAGGCTCAGAATTCTTATTTTCTCTGTGCTTTTAACCACACTAGTTGTTTCAGAAAATTTCCATATTTTCTTTTCTTTAAGACTGATGAGGTTTTAAGTTCTCTGTTGCCCTTAAGGGGTTAGCATGACCCAATGAATGACTGCCACCTAGTGACTCCCTTAGGTTGCTATTGATGTATCTATTACTTGACTTTCCCAATCCAACCTTTCTAATGTCCTTTCTGCCACTGATTTTTTGTAGTACCTAAGACGAATCTGGAGGCTGGTCACAAAGAAGTTAGAGGAGGTTCCTTGGACCCCGCTAAGATGAAACTCTGAGAAGCTTTTGCATTTGTTTTTCTAGTACTATAATATAATGAAAAAGACTAATCTGTTTCCTAAAGAATTTCATGGGGAATTCTCTCCCTATTGTCCCATATAGTACCACATTTGATGAGGAGAAACACTAGGAATAACCTGAAGATACTGATGTATATGCCCAAAGAATTCAGCAAGTATCTTAGATTTTTAAGAGACACAATTAGCATCCATATGAAAGATTGCTCCAAATCACTAATAAAAAGATAAATGAAAATCAAAACAACCTTGAGGTTTCAACACCTAACACTCATCAAATTAGCAAAGATGACAAAGGAGGGACAAAATAAGGGTTGGATGGATAGTGGAAAGACTAGCACACTGATACACTGTTGGAGAAACTCTTAATTGGTCCAACAATACTGGAAAACAATTCTGAGTTATGTAAAGCCATTACCTAAACTGTCCAGACTCAGAAATCTCACTGGTATATGGGATTTCGATGAGGTTAATTAAAAAAAAAAAGGTTTACATACACCCAGATATTTATGGCAACATTATATGTGATAGCAAAGTACTGGAAATAAAACAAATGTCCATCAATTGAGCAATGGTAAGAGTGTGGTAAATGAAGAATCTGATACTATTGAAATGTATAAAAATGAATATGAAAAATTGGAAGAATGGAAGACTTTCATAACCTGATATATAATAAACAAGCGGAACTAGGAAAGCAATAGACACAATGACTAAAGTAATTAAAAAAAACAGAACAAAATCAAAGTGGATTCTCAAAAATTATAATGACTGAGCTTGTTTCCAGAGAAGAGATATGGGAATGTACTTCTCTCCCTTCTTTGCAAGGCAGTAGGCACTGAGTAAGGAACACTGGATTCAGAGTCAGACTTGGTTGATTTGTCAGCTAGTGTTACAGAATATTTTTTCTTCTAAATAATTCTTCATGATAACAGGATATAATGGGAAATGAAAAGGATATAAAAACATTTTTTAAAAAAATAAGGATAATTCTTTGAACCACGAAGTACAAAACAAAAATTAGTTACAGGGAGCTGCTGCCCAAGAGTCTTAAAGTGATAGAGAGTACTTAATTACCCTTGATTAATTCAAGTTACCTGGTTTAGATAAACTTTATCCTTAGGTACTAAAAAGATAGGCAAAAGTAATTGATGGGTCAACTTAATGACAGCTGAAAGATGGTAAAGATAAACAGGGTGCTGTAAGATTGGAGAAGGGCAAAAGTCCCAGTCTTTAAAAAAATGAAGAAAACTAAGTCTGTAAACTCTAGGTCTGTGAGTATGACTTAGATTCCTAGGACAATTCTAGGATAGATTTTTATTAAGGAGATAATTGATGAAAGTCTGGTAAAAGAATTCTCATAGCTTCATCAAGACCAGATCCTATCAGACTAGCTTTATTTCCTTTTTTGAGGGATTGTTAATATGATAATTCTTATCTTTTGCTGGCCTAGTTCTCCTATCATAGGTCCTCCATGGATTATATGCAAAGTCTGCTGGAGATTTTCCTCTGGTTCACTCAGCCTAGGGAAGTGACCTCAGTAGGAATGGGAAAGAAAAAATGTCTTCTTTTTTTCCTGGAAACTCAAAGGGAGGGATTGAAAAGTTGCAATATTTCTACATTTAATTTAAATAAGTCTAAAGTTACTAAGTAAATTAAATTAGTAGTGTTGACATTCAGTTTCATTTATAAAGAATAATTTAATTATTAAAAAGTGATAGCAAATTTTAAGTAGCTTTTGTCTTTTATGTTAATCAACAGATAGTAATAATAAAAGTATTAACATGTTGAGACCCCCAAAAGCTTTTTATTATAAACAGAGTTACCACTGATCCATTTCTTTAAAGTTAAACAGAAGTACATAGTTTGTCTGTTGTCCTAGAGAATTCTAGTACTCAATTTAAGTAGTTTGTATTTTTTTCCCTTTGGCAAAAGTGAATACTTGGCAGAAAATGAAGAGCAAGAGGAATAACTGGAATGTTTAGAATTAGATTGGAATGGGTGCAACTGTCCAGATGAGGCCTACAGCCATATGATATGTGCTTTGACCAGAGAAGGCATTCTCTACTAATTGCAATATCACCTAAATGAAGGAGATCTCAATTTTTGAAACTACTAAAATGTTTATGGAATCGTGTCCTAAGGCTGCATAGTGGGAAAAATGGCAAACCTGTATGAAATCTGTCCAAAAAATGAGTGCTAAAAACTATTCTAGATACATTAAAGAAAGACAATGAAAAAACCAATGAATTGACTGAGCAACTAAAAAGAAACTCCAAGAAATCAACAAATTAAACATTCCAAAACAAGTACAAAAATAATACATTTTAGAATCAAGTATAGGTTAAAATTCAAAACTAAAATACTATTGAATTAATAAATAAAACAGATAAATATTTTGAAGACTCCAATAAAACCAATAAACCACTAAATAATTATTTTGATAGAAAAATAGAGAAAAAAAATTTAAGTTACCAAAATCCAAAAGAAGGGTAAATCTACAAAGAATGGAGAAAAAAATGGAAATGACCAGAAACCACTATACCTAATTTTATACAAACAAAACTGAAAATAAACAAATTGAACAAACATTTACAAAAATAAACAATACTCAGATTAACAGGAAATAGATATCAAAACAACTCAGTGTCAGAAAAAATAAAGCAAACCATAAAACAATACAACTGATTCAGATGAATTTACTAATGAATTCTATCAAACACGTAAAGAACAAATAAATTCAATGCAATTTAAATTGAAAAACATGGAAAGAAGACAACTTACCAAATGTCATTTATGAGACAAATTGGGAACTCTTACCTAAACTATTAATAGGTAAAACCAAGAAAAAATATATAATTATATCCTTTGTTAATATTGCAATAAAATGCTATAGTAATATATTTCTAAAATTATTCACTAAGACTACATTGAATTTATACCAAGAATTTAGGAATGGTTCAACATCAGGGAAAATAAGTACAATCAATCATTAAAAATCTAAAATGATAAATTACACATGAGACCAACAGAAGCAGAAAAGTCGGACAAAATAGATCACTCATTTATGACAAAAATATTTTTTAAAAGAAAAAATAAAAACTTTTCCTTAATAGGACCAAATATATCTGTCTTAAACAAAAAACTAGCATTTTGAGGGCAACATCATGCTCCTAATATTTCCTTCCAATCACAACCTAGGTGTCATTCTTAACTTCTCCCTTTTTCCACCTCTCCATTTCCAATGTTTCCAAGGCCTCTAAATTTCACTTTTGCAACATCTCTCAAATCCACCCCCTTTTCTCCTCTGAAATTGCTGCTACCCTCTTGCAGTCCTTCATCATGTCACCCCCGGACTATTGCAATAGTCTTTTGTTGGATGTGCCTCAAGTTTCTCCTCATTCTAACCTATTCTCCATCCAACCACCAAAGTGATTTTCCTAAATTGCAGATCTGAACATTCCACCAATCCTCCTATTCAAGAAACTCATTATCACCTGCAGGATCAAATACAACATTCCCAGTCTGTGGTGCAAAGCCCTTGATAACCTAGATCAGGGATGGCGAACCTGCAGCCTGGAGACCACATCTAGGCTTCTAGGTCTTTGGGTGCAGCCTTTTGACTGAGTCCAAGTTTTACAGAACAAATCCTTTTATTAAGAGGATTTGTTCTGTGAAGTTTGGATTTAGTCAAAGGGCCATACTTGAGGACCTAGAGGGCCAGAGGTGGCCTCAAGGCTACAGGTTCCCCACCCATGATCTAGACCTACCCATACGCTACCCAACTATCATTTCATTCTTCTTATATGTTACTTGTCTTTGATCCCATGGAACTGGCCTCCCTTCTGTTTTTCTAACAAGACATTACCTCTCTCAGCTCCTGGAATTTTCTTTGACTATCCCCATTCAGGTACAGAATGCTTAGAATACTGTTTCTCCTCATCTCTGCCTCCTGGCTTCTCTGGTTTCCTTTTACTGTCAATTAACAATCTTTTACAGGAAGTCTTCCTGTTAATAAATGTTTATTGACACTCTGAGTGTCACTTTTCTAGCTATACAGAAGATGAAGTCTGTGTGTGTGTGTGTGTGTGTGTGTGTGTGTGTGTGTGTGTGTGTGTGTGTATGCATGTGTATGTGCTTGAGATTTGGGGAAAAGACTTCAATCAAGGGGGACAAGGAGAAGGTTATTGCAGTTGTTGAGAGGTGGGGCTGAACTAGAGTGCTAGCCTTATGGCTACAGAAAAGAAAACATGTTGAAGATATTGTGGAAGCTAGAAAATCTTGGTGTTTGATATTATAGGGAGAGAGTGGGAGGAATCAAGGATGAACTGATGTTGTCAATCTCAGTGACTGGAAGAATTGTGGAACCTTTCCCAGAAATAAAGATGTTTGGAAAAGAGATGGGTTTGGGTGGATGGTGGGAAAGGGGAGGTAATGAGTTCTGTTTTGACCATATAGAGTTTGGTATGCCTTAAGAAGCATCCAGTTGTACCAGATTGCAGCTCTGGAGAGAGACTATTGATGGATATATGGATCTGAAAATGATCTATATAGGATTGGTACTTGATACTACGGGAAGTAAGATGATCACTGATAGAGAGTATAGAAAGATGAGAGGAGAGAGCCTAAAGCAATACCTTTGGGAATACCCATAGACACTAAATAGATCATAATTAATAATTTAGTATAGGGTATTAAGAGAAGGATGTTAAATAGATAGGAGAATCAAGAGAGATCAGTATGGCAAAAACCTAGAGGAGAGACAGCACCCAGGAAGAGAATGTGATCTTTGTTAAAGCTGCAGAGAGGTCCAAAAAGAATAGGCATAGAGAATTTGGATATGGAAATTAATAGCTCATTGTTAACTTTGAAGAGAGAAGTTTCAGTTGAATGATGCACAAATCCATATTGCAAGGGCTTGAGAAATGGTTAAGTAGGAGTGAAAATGGAGGCAGCAAGTATAGACAGCCTTTATCTAGGAGTTTTTCTGTGAAAGGAAAGAGAGATACAGGATGATTGTTTGAGATTTGGGCATGGTCAAAGCAATGTTTTTGAAGGATAGAGAAGGCCTGGGCATGTTTACAGGCAACAAGGAAGAACCAGTAAAGACAGAGAGATTAAATATTAGAAAGAAAGAAGAGATGATTATTGGGGTAGCCTACTGGAGAAGATTAGAAGTATAGCAAGGTTATGTGCAAAGGGAGTTGGTCTTGCGTAGGAGGTTTTGTAGAGTTCAGAAAGTAGGCATGTAAGTTAGTATTGATATGTTCCTAGTTGCCTTTTTTCTGGAAGGGAGAAAGTCTCTGATTTTTCTTGAATATTTGGGCTCTTTCCCTATTTCAGATATCTTAAGAATGGATGTAATTTGTTTTGTTTGACTATGCGTATTTATTACAAGAATTTTGTTTTTCTTTTATTTTCCAACGGGGTGGATAGGGTGGGAGGAAGGGAAAATAGGCTTCTGTTATTTTTTTAATAGAGAGGTAGTGGCAGGAGTGTGCTGGTAAATGTTTTACAATTGGATCTCCAAAAGGAAAAAAAATGTATCCATGGACACTCTTTAAAGTTTAAACTGCATTTAAAATATTTTTCCATTACTTTCTCAAGTCTAGAATTCAACAAAACAAATCAAGTTTTGATTTGTAGCATCCGCCAATTTCAGAAGTGTAAATAGTCACATTGAAAGGTTAACAATCAGTTTCCCAAAGTGGGTATGAGCGGGGTCCAGCAGAGGGGGATTTAGGGGAAGGAGAGGGATGCTACAGATGTGGGATGTTGCATACATTTTCAGATGAGGTCACTTTATTATTAGTTTTACTGAATTGCTTTATTTTGTTACAAGAGACCTCACAGAGTGGGGGATAAATCTGTAAATGTTTGTAATGTAAAAATAAAACATATCAATGAATCTTTTAAAAATGATCTGCTAATGTGCTGCAAATTACGTCCCTTCAGCGCAGCTCTCCTCTGTGGCTACTTTGTCTAGTTCAACTACTCTTTCAACGTTTGCTTTCTTTAGTGCCATTTTGAAGTCCCCATTTAGTGAGTGCATCAGGGACTGTGATGTTGTTGTTCAGTCATTTTCAGTTGTGTCCAACTCTTCATGACCCCATTTAGGGTTTTCTTGGCAAAGATACTGGAGTGCTTTGCCATTTCCTTCTCCAGCTCATTTTACTGATGAAAACAGGGTTGAGTAACTCATCCAGGGTCACATAGCTAGTAAGGGTCTGAGGCCAGATTTGAACTCACAAAGATGAGTTTTCTTGACTCCAGGCCTAGCACTCTATCCACTGTGCCACATAGCTACCCAGGGACTGTGATATTAGAGGTCAATTTTCCTGGCGTCTGTCATTGCTAGGGAAAAAAAAGAATATCCTATTGAAATTTTCATATATTTTCTACTTTTTCATCTATTTGTTGTCCTGCTTCCACTTTTACCCTTAAATGCCTTTAGGATGATCTAGTGTCTTTAGGTCTTTTACCAAACTTTTTATAAACTTGTGTTCCCCTCTGTGGTATAGTGCTGTTTTATTGGGCAATCCTGTTTCTAATCTTACACCATCCTCCTCTGTAAGATGTTTCAAATGAGTTTATATTTGAAGCTGATGTTGCCCGAGGCTACCATATCTCCATTTGGCAAAAAGATCAAGTGTTTGCTGGCTGAAGTGGTTTCTAGGCTCCTTTATCTTTGTGTTTTGGCAACTGAGTTACAAGGTTGAACTTGAATGGTGATATTCTGTGCACATGCATGCTTTTGACCATCTATTTCATTTCCTATTTTCCAACATCGGCAGTGGATTTGATTACCAGGTTGGAATTACCTGATTCAGATGAGGTCACTTTATTATTAGTTTTACTCAATTGCTTTATTTTGTTACAAGAGACCTCACAGAGTGGGTGATAATCTGTAAATGTTTGCCATGTGAAAATAAAACACATCAATGAACAATGTACATTCCCATCTTTTCATTTTTATTCTTTCCTCTAGTTTGGCATTGAATTTTTCCCCTCTAACAAGCCAATGGTTTGAATGCTTACAGAAGAGGAACTGCACATAGAAGTGATTCTTACTTCAGAAAAAGTTCCCAGCCAGTTACACATAATGTTCATTTTTAGTGATGCCATTCAGTACTTACTATTTATAGTGCTTCCTGACACTTTTCTTGAAGAAAGTATTTAGGAGGTCTAGAAGGGAGGCCTATGTGCAGTTTGAATAACTTTGGCCTTGTTTTTCTCTATTCCTGAACCACCTATGTTTCATCTTCCTTCTCTAGGCTTGCCTTTGCACTGAAGTCCCCAAGAACCTCTTGAGCTGTTTGTAGAGTATCTCTGCCTCCTCATTCTCCACAACTGATGCTCACACATGAACTACAAATATCTTCGAAGTGCTTCTTCCTGCAAATGTGCTCCATGAGCACTGCAAGAGGAGATAAGATTTCCCAGGAAATGATGTTGCTTTTTGCCCTTGAATGCATGTCTCTCCTGTCAGATTGGCTAAAATAACAAAACAGGAGGATGGCAAATGCTGGAAAGGATGTGGGAAAATTGGAACATTGTTACATTGCTGGTGGAGTTGTGAGCTGATCCAGCCATTTTGGAGAGCAATTTGGAACTATGCCCAAAGGGCTATAAAAATGTTCATACCCTTTGACCCAGCAATACCACTTCTAGGGTTGTATCCCAAAGAAATCACACAAGCGGGAAAAGGACCCATATGTATAAGGATATTTATAGCGGCTCTTTTTGTGGTAGCCAAGAATTGGAAAGCAAAGGGATGCCCATCAATTGGGGAATGGCTGAACAAGCTGTGGTATATGAATGTAATGGAATACTATTGTGCCATAAGAAATGGGGATGATACGGACTTCGTAACAATCTGGAAAAACCTACACGATATAATGCTGAGTGAGCGGAGCAGAGCCAGGAGAACATTGTACACAACCACAGATATATGGATTCTGTGAGGACCAACCCTGACATACTTCACTCTTCTCAGCAACGTAAGGTGCAAGGACAACCCCAGGGGACTCACGATGGAGAATGCTATCTTCATCCAGAGAAAGAACAGTGATGTTTGAATGCAGATTGAGGAGCACTTCATGGTCACCTTTTTTCTTCTCTTTTGTTCTTGTTTTTGGGTTTTTTTTTTTGGTTCTGTCTCTTCTTTCTCATGATTCACTCCATTGGTCATAATTCTTCTCCACAACTTGACTAGTGTATAAATTAATTCAATGCAAAGTTATACATGGTAGTTATATGAGATTCCATGCTGTCTTGAGGAGGGAGGGGGAGGGAGGGGAGAAAATCTGGATCTCAAAATTATGTAGAACCGTGTGTTGTAAACTAAAAATAAAAAAAATTAATATTAATAATAATTAATAATCCTTCATCTGTAATCTAGAAAAAGATTCTTGTCTCTGTGGTCCTGAAGTAGTTTCCCTTCATTTTGTTATTTATAGATATGGAATTATTACTAATAACTCACATTTCTATAACACTTCAAGTTTTTGCAAAGTTCCCCCCCAAAAAAAACAGTTTTATGAAGCAGACAATGCAAAAATGCTATACGCATTTTACAGATTAGGAACCTTCTGCTCAGCGAATATTATAGAAAGTGTTATGAGGTAATGTGAAATGGAGGATTATGTCTTTGTAAATCTAACCTTCGAAGAGTATTCCTCACTTATTTTAATGTATTTTTCTCTTGATTATCTATTAAAGTGTTATTTTTTACCCTAAAAAAAAATAAAAGTGATTGTTTGGTTTACCCTTGCAAGGGAACCATCCTTCTACTTCCTTTTGTCTTCTGGTTGAATTTGTAGTGAGAAAGTCAAGATTAATTCCATTTCTCAGTTGGTCATTGGACAAACATCTCACCTTAAGAATATTAACAATTACTGATTCTAGACAGTAGAAAAAGACACATTTTTTTAAATATTTTTTTTTCTTATTCCTGCCATTCTGCTGCTGTCACTGTAGAAGTCAAGTGGGAGCCATTTTGCATTTTTTTTTGTTTCCTGGACTGCTAGAACCAAAAAATTCATCACCAAGTGACCAAATGACTGCTGACCAGTCTTTTTGTTCCAAGCTAGTTTGATACTTCTAAAGCAGACATAATCTCTTGCTAGCACTGCACTCAAAGCTTTTCTAGATGAGAGAAACTATTGCTGGGACACTTTGCTGACAAAGTCTGAAAGAACCCAAGACCACCTTCAGGTCACAATGAGGCACTGGAGTAGGATGTTTCTAGAAGAAATTTAGTGTTTTTTAAAGTTTTATTTTATTTTCATTTCACAGAACAAAATGAGCATTTCTATAACACAGTACAATAAAAAATGATTGTTTATTAAACTGTAAATCTACCATGTACAACTTGCTATTCCTTCCAAATATACAACAAATTTATCATGTAATATTTTTCTTTTTTTCTTCTCTCCTCTTACCCCATTCTAGAGACACTACCTGTTAGACACAAATAGGTATATGTATATATATGTAAAATTATTCCATACATATTTCTATTTCTCAGTTCTTTCTTTGGATGCAGATAGCATCTTTCTTCACATGTCCTTTATTTTTAATTTGTGTATTTAAACAGAGAAAATGACTTAGTCACTCAAAGTTATTCTTAAAACAACATTACTGTTACTGTATACAATGTTCTCCTGCTTCTGCTCATTTCACTCTTCATCATTTCATGCAAATCTTTCCATGTTTTCTAAGATCATCAAGCTTGTCATTTCTTATAGCACAGTAGTATTCCATCACAACCATGCACCACAACTTGTTCAGTCATTCTCCAATTGATGGGGATCTCTGAGATTTCTAGTTCTTTGCCACCACAAAGAGAGTTGCTATAAACATCCCATTCACATTTGAAATAATAATTACTATTTGCGAATTTCCCTCCATCTTGTTTTTACTCACTATTCTCGTTCTCAACGTCTCTTTTTAGCCTATCTCTGTTACCTCATCTTGTCCCAGTACTGTCCCACCCCCACACTTCACCCACCCCACCAAGAGTCTTCCCATTCCCTCTCCCCCAAATCCCAATCCACACACCCCTCTAAAAGTTCATCCCTCACCCTGTCTCACCTCTCTGCATGTTCAGACTGCTGCAACCTTCCAGATGTACATATTGTTTCCTCTTCAGCCCAGATGAGAATAAGGAAATTTAGTCTTGATACAATGAAAATTGTCCTAAAGATTAGGGATACCCAAGTAAAGAATTGGGCCACTTTGTGGGCTCATTGGGGTCCCCTTCATTGGATGCCTTTGAGCCAAAGCTGGGGGACCACTTTTCAGTTCTTGAACTCCACATGGATATATACACCTGTCACCATCAGTTCTAGGATGCCATGTTTTGTGGTCTATAGTTTATCTTTCAGACTTTTTTTACATCTTCTTTTCCACTTGTAAAAAGTTTGGCAAGGTGTGCAAATGACACATGCTTTGCCCATGTTCTTACTGATTTCCATATTGGTTTTTCTTGATTGCTTTAAAGTCTGAGGAGGGGGGTACATCGAGGGAGCTCAAAATGGTGCAGGAATAGGCTGTTTAGAGGAAGGAAAACCAACACAACCCGCACAACAAGTTTGCCTTCCACAGACCAATAAAAACCATACATCCAAATACTTCTGTTCTCAGTGACACAGATATTCGGTTTAGTGACAGCACTTATTGGAATTCTTTAGTCTACTGCTTAAACACATTCTTTCTTGCTCAGTCCTTTGTGGAGACTGATACCAGCTGGTTTCTACTCTCTGTGGAATAGTCCTTCATATCCTTGAAGGCAATTATTAAATCTTACCCATTTCTTCTCCAGATGGAATCATTCAGGTTCCTTTGACCTTTCCTCTTATTTCCAGTCCTTAAATCATCTTTGTTGTGCTTTACTAAGTATCCTTCATCTCCCTTAGGTTGTAGAATCCAGAATTGGAAACAGCTCCAGTAAGGATCTGGCCAAAGCTTTACTAAAAAGAGAAAATAGCTCTTTGCTATCTATATGTTCCAACACCAAGTTAGTATTTAAAACTAAAATGCCCCAAGGATCTACTTGTTACTCACTATTGCCCTTAGATCTTTCTATTCAAAGCCACAAACATTTTTAAGCTCCTACTATGTGCAAGGGACTGTATGTGAAGCAGCTGGTAGTGCAGTGGATAGTGCTAGGTTTGGAGTAAGGAATTCCTAAGTTCGAATCTGACCAAATACTTACTTAGCCATGGGACTTTGGGCAAGTCATTTAACCTCTGTTTTCCTCGTTGTGGTTTTTTTTTTTTACTGTAAAATGAAGATAATAATAGCTCCTACCTGACATGGTTATAGAGGGTCAAATGAGATATCTGTAAAAAAAATTGTAAAATGTGCTTAGCACATTGCCTGACACATAGTAGTCACTATATAAATGCTTACGCTATTCCATTATGTACTATAGTTGGAAGGAAGGAAGGAAAAAAGGAAGGAAGGAAGGAAGGAAGGAAGGGAGGAAGGGAGGAAGGGAGGAAGGAAGGAAGAAGGGAAGAAATCCTCAAGGAGCTTATCATTTTACTGGGATACTGGGAATGGAGAGCTATGGCATGGACAGAGAAAAATGTAGTTTGAGGTAGCAAATGGGGGCACAGAAGAGATCTAAACAAAGTACCCTAGGAATATTTGAGGAATGAAATAATCTTTTCAACTGGAGGGTTGAGTAGAATCAGAAAGGGCATCTCAGAGAAGGTGTTATCTGAGCTGAAATTTAAAAGAAGATTAAGGGGAAGATGAGGTTATGGGTGTGGGAGGAGCCTGTGCAAACACATAGATGTGCAACCAACCAATCAGTCAATCAACAAGCACTTATTTGGCCCTTACTACAAACTAGGGAGAAAACAGGTGAATATGTAGTTATATAAAAGATACATACAAAGTAGATGTAAGATAAACTTAAAAGGAAAGATATTAGCATCTAAGAGACCTCCTGAAGAAAGTGGCAGTTAAGATGAGTCTTGAAGGCTATGGGCTCTCAGAGTTGGCGGTCAAGTGGGAAAACACTTCAAACATGGGACAAAAGAGTGCAAAGGCATAGAGATGGGAAATGGGATACCCAACAGTAAGTAGGTCAGTATGGCTAGATCTCATTTTGGCTAGATTTCTCACTTGAAAGGCAGGAAGGGGCCAAGTTGTGAAGACTTTTATATGTCAAACAGAGAAGTTTATATTTGATCCCATAGGTAAATGGAAGTCATTGGAGTTCATTAGCTGGGAGCGTGACATGATCAGACCCTTTGCTTTAGGAAGATCATTATAGCAGCTGTGAAGAAGATAGATGGGAATGGGAAGAGAATTGTCAAGTAAACCAACTAGGAGCATATTGCGATACCCAGGAGAGAAGAAATGAATTAAAGTGATGGTTGCATAGGTGGAGAGAAGAGGGCATATAGAGAAGATATTGTTGAAGGTAGGAGACATAAGATCTGGCAAAAGATTGGATACGTGGGTGGTGAAAGTGAGGAGTCAAGGATGACACTGAGGTTGCAAGCCTGGGTGACTGGGAGGATAGTGGAGTCATTAATAGAACTGAGAAACTTGTGAAGAGGGTAGGGTTTTGAGCTCTGTCTTGGCAATGGTTGAGCAGGAGAGTGGCACAGTCACAGAGTGCTTAAGCAAGACTATTTTAGAAAGTGCACATTGCTTGTCCTTTCCCATACTGTACAATCTTCTCCAGGAAGATTAAAAACTCCAGCTTATAATGGTAGTGCTGGCAATATGACCTTAGCCCCAGTGCAGTATTTTTTCTATAAACATAAACAACAGTTACTGAATCACCCCCTTCAGGTTACTCAGGTGATTTTAAATCCTTTTCCTAAAAGGTGATGATTATATTTGTTAATTATACTCAATGCCTTCTACAATGTTAAAGAGCATGTCTTCTGCTTTCAAAGCCAGATCACAGATGAGAATGTGAGTTCAGACATAATCCTTTTAGTACCCCGTATACAGTCAATTCTCAACTTTTGAGGGGGCGTTGTTCCTAGAAAATGGCAAAAAAGTAACAAAATAGGCATATTGATACATTGAACCTATGGGAATAGGTGGTTAGGTTTCTGGGACCACGAAGAACTCTAATTTTTCACTAGTGATTGCTGTAAATATAGTTTTCTGCATACAATTCTTTATTACAAAACATTAATTCTGATAATATGCACTTTCCCTAACACAGTAACCATGAAATAACCCATAAAATATAGAGGAAAAGGGAGGTAACACTTGATGGGACAGGGAGTGACGGGAGCAGTGATGTCAGAAGAACCAGGAGGTTAAAATGGAAAAGAGACAACACCTACTGTCTCTAATCTCCTTTTGGTTCTATGGTTGAACTGATGAAAAGCACATACCTCAGGGGCTAGCCCCTGATTCAAGCTTGGAACTCCAGGAAGGCCTGGCCAACCTTGGTGGGCTCTCTACAGTTGGGACAAGAGTGGACAGGGATTCTCTGACCAGCTTTGGGGAATTTGGGCCTCCCCAAATGCCTGCAGAGGGCACATCTTGCCTTTCATTTTTTTCCTCTACTGTACATAGTTGTGAATATGTGCTGTTGCCAATAAGAAAGTATAAATGAGATTACTAATAAAAATTACATGAATGCTTGAAGTCCCGAAAGTTAAATGCCCAAATGTTAAAAATTGGCTCTACTCTCTCCTGCCAACTAATGCACTAGAAACCACTCTTTGAATATGGCTCTTCCTCTCATTACCTTTTCCCAGTCAAATTTACACCATACCAATAGTCACGTGAATGCATGAAGCTTAATACATGTTGCGTTGTGTTTATCCTTCCTTTTTGGAGAGAACCATGGCATCAGGGAAATGATGACATGACTTGCAGTTGACTTTGATTTGAGCGAGGGAGGGCTATCTACTTAATACGTATCTAAGAAAATACATATTTTGCTGGCTAATTTTAATTAACACCCTTTCCATTCCAGTCCAGAATTCTCCTGATCTGGAGATGACTTAAGTCTTATGTTTCTTGGGTTTTCATGTGTGTTGGTGCCACTGTACCTTTCCATTCTCCTTACTAATTATTCTCCTTCTCACACATTACTCACTTTGGAGAATTCTTCATGTCATCCCTCCTCACTGCACACTCTGCCTCTGCTTTGCACCCAGACCTGGCACTTATACTCTAGCCCTGGACTCCTGATTGGTGATGGTTCTCAATCCCTAGCCTGAGCCAAACCCAGAAATTTGGTTCTGGCCATTTGACTATCTTCATGATGTTACAGTGGGTTTATATGCCCCCCTCCACTCATCCCTGACTCCAATTATTAGTCTATTTCTGGGGAAAGTAATCTAATCAAGACCACCATTCTTGGAAAGCACGTGTCAAACAATTGTCCTGTCTCATTATCACTTGACTCATTATCGCTTCTTAGACAAAAACAGCCCTCCTCAGCCACCACTCTATTATGTGTGTTGTCTTCTTCTTCTAATAGAATTTAAGATGCTTGGGGGCTGGGTCTGTCCCTGTGTTCTATTATTCTATTTATAGTTGTATCTTAGCCATTGGCACTGTGCTTGGCACAATACAAAAATATTTAGAAAATTTTTTCATTCATTAATCGATTCTATTCTGTCTAGATTTCAGCCATTCTGGTCTATGTATTATTTCTCATATTTAACTTTATATGTCTCCCCTTTGTGACCTTTTCTGCTTTTCCCTCTTTCCTGGCCTACTATCCCTCTTCATCTCTGCCTCTTGAAAATCTTGGTTTCCTTTAAGACCCAATTCAAGCATTATCTTTTGTCTATGGCCTTTCCTGGTTCCCAAAGATAATAGTGCCTTCTTCTTGAAGGTTATTTCATATATATATATCTTATTTATATGCCTCCAGATAGATATATGGACTCTCCATAAGGAATGTAAGCTCCTTGAGATCTGGGACTGTTTGACTTTTATCTTTGTATTACTGGTGCTTAGTTCAATGCCTGACACAACGTATTATTGGCCTTTTTTCTCCCCTGGTCTATAGGGACTGGGCTAGGGACTGAATCTGTTATTTCATTAGTAGAAAAATCTCCCAGGTAAGGAAATCCCCTCTACCAAGACAGAATTTTCTCTAGAACTTATAATCTTAGATGGTTGCCTAGAATACTGAGAAATTAAATGACTTGCCCAGGGCCACCAAGTCAGAATATCTCAGAGACAGGACTTGAGTTCAGGTCTTCCTAGCTTCAGGTCTAGTTCTCTGTCCACTATGCTACATTGCCTCCATCACATAGTGCATTTTTAATAAGTATTTGAATTTTTAATTAATTGATGATAAGAGAAAATGAGGATGGCCCTCAGAACATTGGGGAACTTATGAAAAGACCTGGATAAGAGCCACACAGGATGGGTAGACACATATGGGTTGCCATATGTGAAATAAAATTATCTAGTTCATAGAACCACCTGAGTGTTTGACAGTAAGTCTTAGATATACTTAAATTGTTTTTGTTTTTTTTTTTCAAAAATCCGGATGTGGTTTCTCTGTTCTTCTAGTCCTACCTTCTCAGATGGGCTAGTTGGTTGGTTGTCGATGGCGTAAAAGTTCAGAATGCACCACTTCCCCTACTCCCCTTCCCCTCATCCTCATCCCCCTCGTCCTCATAGCCTTGATTTAATGGATTTTAAAAAAAAAGTTTGGCTACTCATTCCAGAGGCTAGGATAAGAATTTCATATTAGAACAACACCTTCCCTTCCTTGCCAGTAGCTTTTACTAGAAAATTTATTGCTCACTGTTTGACCTTACACTGAATACTGAAGGGATAGTGGCCTGGGAAACAAATATATTCTGTTAACATTGCTCTAATTTGTATTAGACCAGAGGTTCCCAAATTTTCTCAGTTTATGGTTCCCTTAGTGTTTCAGTAATTTTTTCACGGCACCCCTAGGCCAAAAGAAATACCCAGTAGTTCCATTTACAAAGTAGTTAGGTCCAAACAATTTAATAAGTATCTATGTTCTAATGACTTAGTAACTATTTGAAAAAAATGGTACATGTGAATTGAAAGGAAAAAAAAACATCTTTTTATTTCATTCCAAAATAACCACAATTAGTTGCTAATGGGCCATGTGTGCCTGTGGGATATTGCACAACTTCTAAAATCTTGGAATAAGATTGGACACTGCCACCTTCATTTCCTGGTTCAAAATTAATTTTCACAAGGTACTTGCTTTTCATCACAGCAACCACCAAAATCCTATCTTTACAAAGAAATGATATTGAAAATGAGAACATTCAAGGAGTTACTGGCATAGTTGAAAGTATGAGTAGACAAAAACATATCTCAAGCAGTCAAGAACATCATTGAAAAGAATGTAGAAGGATCCAGTGTTGAAATTGTGAACTACCTTGGGCTAGAAGTCACATAGTGTTTAACAGATGTCAAGTATCACTGTGTGTCCCTTATAAATTTAAAATATTATACTGTACCAGTATGAGTTTGCTGTGGCAGCCTGGGGTGCTGCACACACAGTTTAGAAACCATGGTATTAGAGTTGTTGAAGCTAGTTGTTTTTGTTTTTGCCATTTATTTGATAACAAAGGTAAACTTTATAAAAAAATGTCAAGTAAATCTTAGCAGGAAAATTAGGGCCCTTTTCATCCTTACTTTCCAGATAACTTTGGGCAAATTCCTTAGCCTCTCTATATGGTTTTTTTTCATTTGTAAAATGGATGATGGTACTTTTCCCCCTACTTACCTCACAAAGGATTCTGTGAAGATAAATGAGTTATTTGACATGATGGACTTTGAGTAACATTTCCATTCTACCATATTGCGCCTAACAATTCACAAGCCTGGAATTTCAGAGAAGGTGTCCATCCTTCTAATGGGCTCAAGATACCTCTAGACCAGGATATTCTGATGGAAGCTCCAAGGGGTCAGTTTCAGAAAGGTTACAGAGGCTCACCCATGAGGTCATTCTCTCAGGAAAGGGATTCTCCATTTTCCTTTCTAGCAGCCTCCCTGAGTAACTCATTAGGGATTTATCTTCTATTGATTTATTTGGAAGCCTATTTTTTTTATTTTAAACCTGGTTGTGATCTTGGACCAATCGCTTAATCTCCTTGAGTTTCAATTTCTTCATCTATAAAAGAAGAGGATTATGCGTTTAGCCACTGACATCCCCTCCATGTTTAGATCTATGATCCCCCTCAGCAGAAAGAAGTCATGATCTATATGGTAAACATTTGAATTTTGGTCTCTTGAGGATTTTTTGTGTGTGTGCAAACTTATATATTTTCACCAAAAGGAAAATAGGCTTCCTTTCGTGTCCTTCATGTACTCTGAGTTTCAGCAAGCAAAATTAGAATGCTCTCTGTCCCCTGGTTGGATCTTGTCATTTCCTATCTTTTTCTGTGACTTGGGACACCCTCTATCTAGAGTATACTTTATTTATGTCCCTGACTATTAAAATCCTTTTTTTCCTGCAAGGCCAGCTCCTCTATGGAGAATCTCCCCTACTCCCCTTCCCACTGCCAGTTCTAAGTGATTTCTACATCTTGGAATCTTTTAATCTTTTCTGCTTCTCTTGCTTGGCCCGTTCCCACGCACTTGTCATTTTTACCAACTGTATTACAGCTTTTTGCTGAGGTTTAATTTTTACCCTGCCCTGCACTTAGTAGATCATAAACTTCTTGAGGTTAGGGACAATCTCGTTTCATCTTTGTCATCCTGGTGTCTAGCACAGTACTCTGCACATTATAGTACTTTGCTGAATGGAAGTTTGATTTTGTTGCTCCTGACATCGCTCTGATAAAGAAACTAACAAATACCCAAGTTAAATAAATTTCCTAGATTCAAAAGAGAGCCAGGTAGAAATGTTCACTTAGAAGAATTTTACCTAGTATGTTATCGGGGTCTCTAGGCCAACTTGTCTCTTTCCAAATATATTCAGGGAGCCCCAAAACATGCATGTAGAGAGATATGAGAAGGAAGTCATGAAGTCAATACTGATTCAACTACTAAATAATTTTTAAAAGCCTTTGATATGCTCTTAGTTTATTCCATAAGCAAAAATCGTAATGTTACCAATACATGCAGTATGTAACAAATATGCAGAATGACTATTTGTTCAGTGTAAGGGAAGTCATAATATGTGATCATTTGGGGGTACATTCAAATCACTCTTGTGGGCTGCTGATAGCAAAAGGACTTTGTGAAATTTGCCATCAGTGCAGTAGCTGACCTTGATGCCAGTGTTTATCCTCATTGAAGGTGTTTGACAACATGGGTGAAAATATCATGCTAAAATACATGGGAGCAAGCGCACGGCCTTGTTTCATTCCATTCATGACTGGGAAAGTACGAAAGAATCATTCATTATCCAGAACCCAGGCAAGCATGCAGTCATGAATTTGACATGTAATACCAAATTTTGACATAATTTTTCATAAATCCTCATGACTGAATGTGTCAAAGGCCTTGGTCGGATCTACAAATGGTGTGTATAGACCTCTGTGAAATATACCAAAGAGGCAAGTGCTGGTGACTATCTATATTTCCAAGATTAATTCTTTGGCAGGTACATACTTTCTCCAAAGAAATTGGCTTAATTTACTACTAAAGACTAGGCGCTTTTGAAAATAAATACTCCTGAATCTTACCTGAACTTTCCTAGCCGCAAAGGCAAATGACCACTGAACTGAGATATTAAAGAGATCTCCAAGAAGATCTTAACATACAACCCCTTTTGATAGATTAGGAAACTGAGGCCTGAAGAGATTAAGTGGTTTCTTCATGCTTATGTGGGTAGTACATAGTAGAAGTGGGATTTGAACATAGGTCCTCTGTCTCCAAATTCAGTATATTTTCCAGTATACTATATTGACCATCATAGGAGAGTTCAGGAGTTGGAGTTTAAGTGCTGATTTGGTGGTGATGGTGATGCTATTTTGTTGTTTTATTCATGCAGACCTTGTGGTTTCTTCTAACTTGGACTCTTTTCACAATCACATGTCATTCTTCCATTCTTTTTAATAGAAGTGATCACTGTGATCATCAAGATAAGAGAATGTCATCATTCTGACCAGTTTAATCTTGGATAAATATGCTAATGACTAAGGTACTTTAAAAGAAGGAAGATATAATGAAAGAATTCTATCTTCAGTCCTCTGGTATCAGGTGCCTCAAATTCCATTTTATCCTGACTTCTGGGGGAGGCTACCTGCTCCCAAGAGGGGAAAATGAACATCTTTCCAAAGAGCATAGGACCTTTAAAGAAGAAGGAAGAATGTGTGTCTTCCAAGCTATAAGAGGACTTTATAGGAGTCTCTACACTCCTCTAAAGCTAAAGACCGTGTTGAGCTCAAGTACATAACCTGGGCTTGTCACTGGTGGTGTGGCAGCATCAAGAATGAAGGGATGTATTGTAAAACCTCAGGCCTGGTGGAACACACTGACCTTGTTGAGTAGCAGCAGGGTCAACCATATATATATATATATATATATATATATATATATATATATATATATATATATGTATGTGTGTATGTATGTATATATGTATATATGTGTGTATACATATATATACACATACATATATATGTACATATACACATACATATATATATATATATATATACACATATATATTTCTTTTGTAAAAGGCAAAGATGCTTTCAAATTCACCGCAGAACTAGAGTAAAGAAATTTACGAAGACAACAGGGTGAATACAAAAAATGCAATTATCTTTTATTCATTCATATTCCATTTGGTAAGAGAAAAATTATATGCTGTTAGGCTTGGTACCCTTTAAAAAGCATTGAGAAATCAATCAATCAAATAAATTAGGTGCTTTGGAATTTCACATCTGATGCCAAAGACACTCTACAGGGATTGCTTATGTATTCCAATTTGGGGTATGGTTTTTTGGGGAGGGGGCTAAAATATATTGCATTAAAGAAAAACATTTTGAAATAATTTACAGAACTAAAATATTGTAAGAATTGTTGACAGAGACTTAAGGAAAACAATGCAGGCAGGGGCTTTATTTGAAAAGGGAAGAAAGAACAGCAAAACTTGGCTCCATTAAATTTCACAAGCAGTATCAGCCCTTGGCTTTTCAAACCAAGCTTCAAATATAGTGAAATCTTCCAAAACCCATTGGTGGCCTTGGTGTACAGTATGTGGAGATTTGTTGGCAAATGCACTCTATTTTTTGATCCATAGTGTTTGGAAGAGAAAGGGAGGAATTCATTAAGTGAAGTCAATCATTCCTCCCAAGGCAGTTCTCAAATGCCTGGCAGTGCTGGAGCTAGTCCCCCTCTGAATCCCAGGGCACATGTATCATAGACTCGGCTTCGAATGCCACATTCTGTGCCTGTGTGTGCATGTATGTATGTGTGAATGTGTATGTGTGTGTCGGGGGAGGGGAGAGGAGAGGTAGAAGAGTAGACAGGAAAGACTCTTGCCAAAGAGAGATACTTTCATTTGAATACTGATCATCATGAGTAGACTTCTGCATTCTTTGTGTCTAATTGCATATTTCTCTCCACATATGCATTAGATTGTGAGCTCCTTGACCACAGGGACTGTCTTTTAGCTTCTTCTTGTCTCCCCAGCACTTAGCACATTGATTGGTACATGATAAGCACATAATAAATGCTTATTGACCAAATGACTATTTGTCTCTTTCAACTTATATACAGTTAGTTAACCCTATTATTATTGATTTTTATCACCCAAAGGTCTTAATTAATTAGCATGTTCCTGCTTCTAACATGATATTTGACATTCATAATGAGAACCCTGAGGCTTGCAAGTTGTGGAATTGTCTTACATTGTCTAAATCTAAAAAAGTCTAAATCTAAAAAAGTCTAAAAAAGAATTGTCTAAATCAAAGAGATTTCAATGATGGTTTGTGTGATTTTAATGTAAAGTATCTTTAATTGCTTTCTCATTTTTTTGGAGATTGATAATACAAATATTGCATAGGTGGGTTTTTGTTTAATTTTAGTCTGGACCTATGGTTTCATTCACATTTCCTATGTGTAAATATTCTCTACTCAAACAGGTAGGCAACTCTTAGGGATTTTTATTCTGTTTTGTGTGTCATGGACCTTTTTGGCAGTCCAGTGAAGTCTATAGAACCCTTCTCAGAATAATGTTTTTAAATAAGTAAAATAAAATACAAAGGATTTACAAAGAAAGCCAATTATATTGAAATAATTACTTATCGCTCATCTCTCTCCATGTGTATATGTGCATGTATGTGTGTATATACATCTATCCATACAAAGATATATATATAATATTTGAAGTTCACAAACCTTAGGCTAAGACCTCTTGTCTGAGAGAGTTCCCTGGGCACTGAGAGGTTCAAATGACACACCATGATAGCAAGGACAGTATATATCAGAGGGAGGACACGAACCAAAGTCCCCCTGACTCCAAAGTTGGCCCTGTGATTTCTCCATATTACCCCAGTTACTGAGTATAGTTGATTAAATCCAACACCCCATTTCTCAGCTATGTCAGGGAGTAAAGTTGACTGTTAATGATACAGCAAATGTGAATTTGTCTATTTTTCAATTATTCATTGAAGTCACCTGAACATCAGCAGCATCATATGTGGCAAAATGTCATATAATAGTTGGAAGGTACTCGGTAAGGACAGTACGTTTATACATGGCATTAGGATACTAATGCTAATTACATTTTTAAAAATTTTCAAGCATCTTTCATTTGATGATCTCCAAAGTCTTTACAAATATGCTGTCGTAGAGAATAGACTCAATTTTATAGCTCTAGGGGGAAAGGCCACCTCTAGTCTGTCATGTCTTGAGCATATACTAAAAGAAGAGTCAAACTGTTCAGAGGACAATCTGGGTCAAGAACTGGGTGGCAAGAGAAAAAGAAGAGGAAGGATATTGAGTGAAGGGGAAGGAATGAAGGGGAACAAGGGAGTGGTTCAAAGTTGAGTGAAGTAATACAAAGTAATTCCAGGGAGAGGGTGGAGAACCAAGGGAGTTGTTAAGGGAGGGCCTTCTGTACATGACTTAAGCTAAGTCTTGAAAAGGCCATTGGATTGAGCTGGTAAAAGATCACTAATAACTTGGAATTTCAAAGTTCAATTTCACATAAGTGTTTGTTGGAATTGGAAGCCAGATTGCATGGGACTGAGAAGTTGAATGAATAGGAGGTAAGAAAATGAAAGCTTGAGTCTAGATAACTCTTTCTGTGAGTTATTCTGTAAAAGGAAGAAGAGAAATTAGATGTTAGCTTGAGGGGACCAGAATATTCAAGTAAAAGTTTTCTTAAGGATGAGGGAGACCTGGGGAATATTTGTAGATGGTAGGCAAGGAGTCACTGGAGAAAGAGAGATCAAAGGCATGAGAAAAAGAGAGGATGATAGAGGGGCCAGTCACCCAGAGGAGATAAAAGGGGAAAAGATCAAAAACACAAATAAAGTGGTTGGCTTTGGCAAGGAGGAGGACTAATCCTCAGAAAGTGAAGTAAAGGATGATGGAATAAGCAAAGATGAAAAGAGGTTGTGAGTCAATCAGTCAACAGCATTTATTGAGTGCCTACTATTTGCCAGGCACTGTGTCAAGCACTGGGGATACAAAGAAAGACAAAAAAAAGTCTCTGCTGTTAAGGAGCTCACAGTCTAATGGGTAGAGATAATATGCAAACAAGTATGTACAAACAAGATATATACAGGATAAATTGGAGATAATCAACAAAAAGAAGGCATTGATACTAAGGAAGATCTGAGAAAGCTTCCTGTAAAAGGTATGTTTTTATCTGGGACTTAAAGGAAGCCCCTATGGTGAGGAAAAGGAGATGAGGAAGAAGAGAATTTCAGACACTGGGGCTGAAGGATAGGAGAACCAGTGAAAATGCCCAGAGTCAGGAGATGGAGTGTATTGTTCTAGAAAAAGTAGAGTGGTACAAAGGGGAAGAAGATGTAGCTCATCACAAATGCCCTCTATTTTCTTAGTAAAGTAGAAAGTGAAATACTCTACTGAGACAGAGAGGGAAGGAGATGGTATAGGGGTTGAAAGAGAAAGGAGAAAGTTTGGAATAGCCACTGTGTAAAATGTGTTGTTGTGTTTGTCCTTCAATTTTGAACATGGGAAATGATGACATGACTTGCAGTTGATTTTGTTTGAGTCAGGGAGAGCTGTGCAAGGTCACCAGCCTCACTTTCTTCTCCAGAGCCATCTAGGTCCAGTGGCCCGATATTCACCAGGACAACTGGAGATGGCCTAAGATGCACTGGGGGACACTGGCCCTATTTTAGGCTAAGGTCTTTTCAGGTTCTCACTATGAGTAAGGTAATGCCCATTCCGTGAATAGGCCTCTTTAAAAAGTTGATCAAGGGATGGCCCCTTTAATTAAAAGTCAATAAAGTAAAACAAAACTGGGAGGGGAAGACCCTCAGGGTTTCTGGCCAAAAGAGAAACAGTTACTATTTAGTATTAGTAAAATGTGTTAGAGAATTACTCAAGAAGGAATCTTTTCCCTTAAACCTGGCTCCTTTCTTTAAAGTTTCTTTTAGTGACACTGCCATTCCCCAAATATACCACATTTCCTACTCTCATAACTCTCATATATGATCAGTTGCTCTCTGACAACTCTATCTCTACAATATCATTCACATTCCTCTGTTCCTCCTCTTTATTCTCATTCCATAGCCTTCTCCCGTCTTTCATGGTCTTTTCCTTCCAATCTATCCTTCATCCAGCCACCAAAATAATCATCTTTATTCTTGGATATGGATATCTTACTCAAGAACTCAAATACTAGTTATCTTTACTTCCTTATTGCTATGATATTGAGGACAAAGTCAAACTTCTGGCAACCAAAGCTTTTCAGAATCAGGTACCACTCTCTCCCTTTCCAGCCTTACTTTTTTTTTTTTTAATGCAATTTATTTATTTAACATATTTGGTTTTCAGCATTGATTTTCACAACAGTTTGAATTACAAATTTTCTCCCCATTTCTGCCCTCCCCCCCCACTCCAAGATGGTGTATATTCTGGTTGCCCTGTTCCCCAGTCAGCCCTCCCCTCTATCACCCCCCTCCCCTCTCATCCCCTTTTCCCTTCCTTTCTTGTAGGGCAAGATAAATTTCTACGCCCCATTGCCTGTGTATCTTATTTTTTAGTTGCATACAAAAAGTTTTTTTGTTTGTGAACATCTGATTTTAAAACTTTGAGTTCCAAATTCCCTTCCCTCTTCCCTTCCCACCCACCCTCCCTAAGAAGTTGAGCAATTCAACCTAGGCCACACATGTATTATTATGTATAACCCTTCCACAATATTCATGTTGTGAAAGGCTAACTACATTTTGCTCCTTCCCAACCCATCCCGCTTTATTGAATTTTCTTCCTTGACCCTGTCCCCTTTCCAAAGTGTTTGTTTTGATTACCTCCACCCCCATCTGCCCTCCACTCCATCATCCCCCTGCCTTTTATTTTTTTTTTTATCTTCCTCCCTCTTCTTTCCTGTGGGGTAAGATACCCAACTGAGTATGTATGGTATTCCCCCTCAGGCCAAATCTGATGAGAGCAAGGTTCACTCATTCCCCCTCACCTGCCCACTCCCCTCCTCTCCTAGAACTACTTCCTCTTGCCACCTTTATGGGAGATAATCCACCCCATTCTATCTCTCCCTATCTCCCTCTCTCAGTAAATTACTCTCTCATCCCTTAATTTCATTTTATTTCTTTTAGCTATCTTCCCTTCATCCTCAACTCACCCTGTGTCTGCTCTCTTTCTTTTACATATATATATATATACACATACATACATATACACATAGATACATGCATACATACACATTCACTTATATATATATACATAAACATATATATATGCATATATAGATATATGCATATTCCCTTCAACTACCCTAATACTGAGGTCTCATGAATCATACTCATCATCTTTCCATGTAGGAATGTAAACAAAACAGTTCAACTTTAGTAAGTCCCTTGCAATTTCCATTTCTTGATTACCTTTTCATGCTTCTCTTGATTCTTGTGTTTGAAAGTCAAATTTTCTATTCAGTTCTGGTCTTTTCACTGAGAAAGCTTGAAAGTCCTCCATTTTATTGAAAGTCCATATTTTGCCTTGGAACATGATACTCAGTTTTGCTGGGTAGGTGATTCTAGGTTTTAATCCTAGCTCCATTGACCTCCGGAATATCGCATTCCACGCCCTTCGATCTCTTAATGTAGAAGCTGCCAGGTCTTGGGTTATTCTGATTGGGTTTCCACAATATTCAAATTGTTTCTTTCTGGCTGCTTGCAGTATTTTCTCCTTGATCTGGGAGCTCTGGAATTTGGCAACAATATTCCTAGGAGATTTCTTTTTGGGATCTATTTGCGGAGGCGATCAATGGATTCTTTCAATTTCTATTTTGCCCTGTGGCTCTAGAATATCAGGGCAGTTCTCCTTGATAATTTCCTGAAAGATGGTATCTAGGCTCTTTTTTTGATCATGGCTTTCAGGTAGTCCAATAATTTTTAAATTATCTCTCCTGGATCTATTTTCCAGGTCAGTGGTTTTTCCAAGGAGATATTTCACATTGTCTTCCATTTTTTCATTCCTCTGGTTCTGTTTTATAATATCCTGATTTCTCATAAAGTCACTAGCTTCCACTTGCTCCAATCTAATTTTTAAAGTAGTATTTTCTTCAGTGGTCTTTTGGACCTCCTTTTCCATTTGGCTAATTCTGCCTTTCAAGGAATTCTTCTCCTCATTGGCTTTTTGGAGCTCTTTTGCCATTTGAGTTAGTCTATTTTGTAAGGTGTTGTTTTCTTCAGTGTATTTTTCAGTATTTTTTTGGGTCTCCTTTAGCAAGTCATTGACTTGTTTTTCATGGTTTTCTCGCATCCTTCTTATTTCTCTTCCCAATTTTTCCTCTACTTCTCTAACTTGCTTTTCCAAATCCTTTTTGAGTTCTTCTATGGTCTGGGGCCAGTTCATGTTTTTCTTGGAGGCTTTGGTTGTAGGCTCTATGACTTTGCTGTCTTCTTTAGGCTGTATGTTTTGGTCTTCTTTGTCACCAAAGAAAGAATCCAAAGTCTGAGACTGAATCTGGGCGCGTTTTCGCGTCCTGGCCATATTCCCAACCAACTAACTTGACTCTTGAGCTTTTCAGTGGGGTATGACTGCTTGTAGATTACAGAGTTCTATGTTCTACGTTTGGGGGGGAGGTGCCAGCTCTGTCAGAGCCGCACTCCTCCTTCCCCAAGGACCCCCAGTCCAGACTGGGCTCAGATCTTCGGCAGGCTGTGCACCCCTGCTGTGATCCGCCACTTAATTCCCCCCACCAGGTGGGCCTGGAGCCGGAAGTAACAACAGCTGTAGCTGCCCCACCTCCACTGCCCCCGGGGCTGGAAGCCGAACTGCGAACTCCTTCCACTCCCGCAGCTTTTCCCACTAACCTTCTCCGCAGTCTTTGGTGTTTGTGGGTCGAGGGGTCTGGTAACTGCTCACGTATTCAGGGCGCTAGGGCCCCCTCCGCCCGGCTTCCGGTCTGGATCGTCCACGCCGCTCAGGCTGGGCTCTGCTCCACTCCGTTCCCAGCTCCCAGCTCCCAGCTCCCAGCTCCGTGTGGAATAGAGCTCACCCAGAGACCATCCGGGCTGTCCTGGGCTGGAGCCCTGCTTCCCTCTGCTGTTCTGTGGGTTCTGCCATTCTAGAATTGGTTCAGAGCCATTTTTATAGGTTTTTGGAGGGACTCGGGTACGGAGCTCACCCTAGTCCGTGCTTACCAGCCGCCATCTTGGCTCCGCCCCCTCCAGCCTTACTTTTTATTACTCCCCATCATGTTCTTCATATTCCAGCAAAATTAAATCTCTTCTGACTCTCAAATGAGCCCCAGGCTTTCCCATTCTCATGCTTTCACTTGTGACTTCTAATTTGGAGTTCCTTTCCTCCATTTCTTTGCCAGTTAAATTTTACTCATTCTTTATAAACCTGCTCCAATATTATGCTCTATATGAAGCCTCCCTTGACTCACCCTTTCTGAAATGAATTTTTCCTCTCAGACAACAGATAGCATTTTATTTTTATTTCTCTCATGGGTTAATCATATATTATCATATATTATAGGTACTTGTGTTTATTTTTTTTTCCTCTCCTAGATCATAGGAGCCATCCTGAAAGTAATGTCATCTTGCCTAAACTTTAATGTCTTCCCGCCAACCTTACCAGAGGGATCTTCACATGGTAGATCCTCAGAGCATTATCTTTTAAATTATCCCCACTCTTGTGGTGACATATTGATGCTTTGGCCGATTGTATTTCTCCTTTGAGGCACAGAGATGGAGGGGTAGGTTGAGGTGTAGATATCAAGATGACTAGTAAGTAATGGTATTTGGCATATGACTAGAAATAAGAAAATTATAGTAGTTAATATTTAGATACCACTTTTTGAGTTGGTAAAGTTTCTATTATCTGAGTAGATAAGGAAACTATTGCTAAGTGAGGCTAAGGGACTTGCCTATGATCAAAGAGCTAGTGTCTGAGATGAAGTTTAGATCCCAGTCTTTTTCACTCCAAATTCACCACCATATCCATACACTACACCAGGCTGTCAGAAATTACGTGGAGGCACCAGGCAACGGAACTTCTCAAGATCAGATCTCAACCTCTCTGAGAATGAAAGGAAGGTTCTCATACAAGGAATTAGTTGAGGGGTGGTTCTGGTGGTCCTAGGGCAAGAGTTAAGTGGACTGGAAAGGACAAGGTTGGCACTGGGATATTCTGGAATCTGAACTTGTGCTTTACAAGGTCAGCAAGTTGTTCTCGTAGCATCTGCAAGAGTAGTTCAGGGATCTAATGAAATGGTCAGGTATGAGACCTGATCCATACAACTCATTCACTCTCAAACAGAAGCAAGGCTTACTCTGCTGCAAACATGTAAATTCTCTGAAGCAGGAGACACAGTAAAGTTCTTGGCGTTCATTCATTTTCCTATAAGGAAAAAAAAAGGAACAAAGAGAGAAGCTAAAATATCAATAAAGCTATAATTAAGCAGATTGGAAACACTATCAATAATGAATAACCTATATGTCATTAAGTAAGTAATCATAGAATCATAGATCTAAAACTGGAAGAGATCTTAGAGGTTATATAGTCCATGGCTTCTCCCCACACTACCCTCACCCTCCATTTTTATAGATCAAGAAATTTGTGCATAAAAATAGCTCATTTGTCTGTAGTGCTTTAAAATTTACAGAATACTTTGCATTGGCTCTTACTTGATTCTCACAAAACCCCTTGGACATAGGTGCTATTATCAATCCCATTTTATAATTCATGAATGATGAGGAAACTGAGACTCCGTGACTTGCCCATTGTCACATGGTTATTTCATTATGCATCAGAGGTCAAATCTGCAACCAAGTTCAGTGTATTTTCTATTACACCACTCTTTTAGCAAAGTATTGGTAAAACAATAAATTTGGGGGCCCAAATTAACCTAATTAAGTAAATATCCTCTACAAGGTGATTTGCCTATACATGATTTATATATTATGAATGGTGTTGATCAGCTAATCATTTAAGTCAATCAACAAGCATTTATTAAGCACTTACTATCCACTAGACACTGTGTTAAGTTCTAGACTCTAAAGAAAGGCAAAAACAGCTTCTGCCTTTGATAAGCTGACATTCTAATGGAGGAAACAACATGTGAAAACAAGGTCTAAAAGGGGAAAGCACTAGTCAACTTCATTGCTCAGGAGTAGCTTATCTAAGATCTTTGCCTTTCTTCTTGGTTGTGTCCTTAGACTACTAAGGACATTGGCATGTCAATATCTTTCCATTTAGTAACTTTATTGAGTCTCTTATGATTACTCTTTCACATTAACCTCTTTATGCTTCTCTTGAGTCTTGTATTTGAATGTCAAATCCTCTTGAGGGATTGTACTAGGTTTTTCTGGGTAGGTTATTCTTGATTGTAATCCTAGCTCCTTTGCCTCCTGGACTATCATATTCCAAACCCTCCACTGCTTTAATATGGAAGCTCTTGTGTGATCTTGTGTGATCATGACTGTGATTGCATAATATTTAAACTGTTTCTTTCTTTCTTGCAATATTTTGCAATATTTTCTCCTTTCCTTGGGAACTGCAGAATTTGGCTATAATATTCCTGGGAGTTTTCATTTTGGAATCTCTTTCTGGGGGTGATCAGTACATTCATTCAGTTTTTATTTTATGCTCTGGATCTAAGAGATTGGGGCAGTGTGCCTTTAGAATTTCTTGAAATGTGATGTCTAGGCTCTTTTTTTGATCATGGCTTTCAGGTAGTCTAATAATTCTTAAATTATCTTTCTTTGATCTATTTTCCAGGTCAGTTGTTTTTCTGATGAGATATTTCCACATTTTCTTCTATTTTTTCATTTTTTTTAACTTTGTTTTATTGTTTCTTGATGACACATGGAATCATTAGCTTCCACTTGCCCATTCTAATTTTTAAGGAACTATTTTCTTCATTGAGCTTTTACACGCCCTTTTCCATTTGGCCAATTCTACTTTTTTCGAGGAGTTCTTTCTTTCAGTGAATTCTTGTGCCTCTTTTACCAGAAGGCCAGGTCTGGTTTTTAAGGTGTTATTTTCTTCTCCATTTTTGTACTTCTTTTACCAAGCTGTTAATTCTCTTTTCATAATTTTCTTGCATCACTTTAATTTGTTTCCCCAATTTTTCCTCTACCACTCTTATCTCTTTCTTTAATTTTCCTAGGAATCCTTGTTGGGCTTGGGTCCCATTAGCATTTTACTTTGAAGCTTAGCTTGTAGTTCTTTTTAGATTATTGTCTTCTTCTGAGTTCATGTCTTGATCTTCCCTGCCACCATAGTAGCTTTTAATGGTCAAGTCCTTTTTTGTTGTTATCTGCTCATTTTTCCATCACATTTCTTGACTTTGAACTTTATGTTTAAGGTAGGCTCTGTTCACCTGGGGGTGGGGAAGCACTGCCTAAAGCTTCAGGCTTTTTCATGATGCTGTTTTCAGATCTAGTTCTGGGGTTTCGCAAGTTTTCAGTGCTTCCAAGGTGGTATGATTTGGGGAGAGGTGTGGTCACTGCTCTCTTGATATGCAATCTGGTCTTTACCTAGGAAGGGCCCCTGCTTCCCTGAAGCCCACAAATACTAACCCTCCTCTTGGCCCTGGAACTGTGACCAGGTCACTGGTTCTCCTGAAGGCACAAGTGCTACCTCTCCTCTCTGTCTTGGAACTGAGACCAGTGACCCTGCTCCCTCATGGCCATCCACAAGGATTCTTCTTTACCCTAGAGCTGCCAATCAGCACCAGCTACCCTCAGTGCCAACAACATGTCCCCTATAATTTATTTTCTGACCAACTCCTTTACCATCTCTGGGCTGAGAGCTCCTGAAGTTCTGCTGCTCTTGCAGAAACCTCCAAGGCCCACCTCTGATGGTTCCTGCTGTGCTCCAAGCTAGCTCCCACCCCAGTGTCACAGACTTCTCTTGTCAACTTCCTAAATTGTCTTGTGTTGGAAAAAAATGTCTCGCTATGACCTTTTGTTGGCTTTGCTGCTCTAAAATTTGATTTGAGGAGTTATTTTTAAATTTTTTAGAGGGGAATGTTGGGAGACTTCACTGGGGTTGTTACTCAACCCCACCCCCCAACCAAAAAGGTTTTGTATCACATTGTTATGCATTCACTTGTACCTAACATAGCTTTATGCTACTTCTAGTATCGCTAGATCAGCCACAGGTGGTCGTAACAGATGGGAGGTAGTATTTCTAGCTGCAATGGCCTGCAATTTGGTGACAGTCAGGGTGTTTACATCCCTCAAGTCCGTTTTTATTTTGATATTGCTAGTAACTAAGGAGAGCTTAGAGAATTCAAAGCACAGACTGATGTTTCACAGTTTCTCCACACAACAAAGTCACAGGAAAGGAATCAGCATCCAGCAACAGTGACCTGGCGCCTAGGTGAAATTCACCCTGAGGCTGCCAAAAGCAATGACTTATGAATTTGCCTCAGGGGCTCAAAGGCTGTCCTAGGAGAATTTATTTCCAGCAACTCCAGATCTTGAAATGTGTAGATTTTGCCTTCCAAGAAAGTAAGAGGACAGTCCAGCAAATTCAGGAAAATGAATCCCTGAGAGGCCAATCTGTAGGAAAAACTTGGAATAATAATTTCTATTATTTCAGCCATGCATGTTGGAAAACTGAATAGTTCTGCCAAAAAAGGGGACAGATGTACCACAAAGTTATGAGGGAACCTATAAAAATTTGTAAAAACAAAAAAAAGTGTTTTATTTAAACTGTTACATCATAGGTATCTGACCATTTTGTCTCCTCCAGTACTCACTTAGATAGAGCAGTGGCCTCCCACACATGAGTCCATCCTACACTGATAAAGATTATAAGCCATCCACAAAGTCATATCCTGTGCAAGCCTGGTCTAAGTCTTTTTAAATTCCTCCTTGAAGGATCCTTCTATGGCTCTAGAGGCCTTTCCACAGTTCTTTTAAAATTTCATAGAAACCAATGCAGCCATTGAGATGTCCATCTGTTGTCTCTCCCTTTCATTGCATGACTGGTCCCTCACCTTTCCACTCAATACAATTCTTGATGAGGTTTGTCATTCTACTTCTTATATGCAGGTCATCATTGGAAACATGTTACATCAATCATGGAACTCACTATTGACTTGTGGATCTCCTGCTATTTGGTTTATTGCAAGATGGAATTCTACAATTCATTTCCATGTATTCTCTGGGAGAATACTTGTATTTAAAAATAATGGGCAAGAAAAAGGACCTATTTGTACAGAAATATTTATAGCAGCTCTTTTCATGGTGGCAAAGAGTTGGAAATTGAGGGGATGCCCATCAATTGGGGAATGACTAAACAAGTTATGGTAGTAATGGAATACTATTGTGCTATAAGAAATGACCACCAAGCAGATTTAAGAAAAACCTGGAAAGATTTATGTGAACTGATGCAAAATGAAATGAGCAGAACCAGGAAAACATTGTATACAGTAATAGTAATATTGTATGATGATCAACTGTGAATGACTTAGCTATTCTCAGCTATACAATGATCTAAGGTAATTCTAAAGGACTCACGTTGAAAAAAGTGTCCACATCCAGAGAAAGAACTGATGGAGTCTGAACACAGATCAAAGCATATTGTTTTTCACTTGCTTTATTTTGTATGTATTTTTTTTGGTCTTTTTTTTTCTTTCACAACATGACTAATGTGGAAATATTTTTTACATGATTGCAATATATAACCTATATCAAATTGCTTACTGTGGTAGGGAGTGGATAGATGAAGGACAGAAGGAGAAAATTTAGAACTCAAAGTTTTTTTTAAAAGATGAGTGTTAAAATTGTCTTTACATGTAATTGGGAAAAATAAACTATTGTTTAAAATGGGCGTTTACAATAAGGAGTAGGATAATTGAGACAAAAAGAAAACTATATTTTACCAGCATTTGATCTTCAAGGTTAACTTATTTATGTATTTATAATATTTACATATTTATAAGCAGCATCCTGGTATTTTGGAAAGAACCAGGAAAATAGACTATTCCCACAGGGGTGGGGAACCTGCAGCCTCAAGGCCACATGTAGCCAGGAAGCCACAGTTCTCCCCCTCTCGCACTAGAGTCTAGACCCAACTCTCCTGCTGCTTGTGTGTCTTCAGTTCCTTCAACTCTAAAATGAGTCAGTCAAATTCTCTGATCCCATACATAATCTTGCACAGACTCTGCAAAGAAGGTCAGAGGCAAATCTTGGAGGAAACTAGTATTATAAGAAAGGGTGGGGACCAAGCTAAAGACAGTGATTCAGAGGTCATATCAAACTTTCTTCAATAAAGGAGTGTTTTCAATAAGTTACATGAAATGTTACCAGGCCGTGATGAAGGATTCTCACTAAAAGTAGTCCCAGGGAATTTTTGGTTCACAAGATAAGAGATTTTGTTTTGCACTATCTCCTGGATCTCCCAAGTTACAAAGAATACTAAACTGGGTGGGGCTTTTCAGAGATAAGGATATAATGAGTTTCTGGAGACCCTTAGAGAGGGAATTGGGAGGAGGGAAGCTTAGGGGAAGACTGAGAAAGCAAGGGGTCAGAAACAAGTAAATATCCCAATCTGGACCAAGGGCCCTAATTATAGGTTTAGTATCTCACCAAATTAATGGAATTATATAAAATATGTTATATATATATACATATATATGTGTACATATATGTATATATATATATATACACACACACACACACACATATATATATATATGTATGTGGTAAGTATATAATATGCTATAATTGATAAATATAGAAAATATCATTTTTTACCAGCCTCACAAACCTCTTTTCACTCCCTGTACATATCCTTCCACCTCCCTCTCCCCACTTCTTATTACTGTACTTTGCTGTATGGGGAGTTTTGGAAAGAAAGCTTATACAGTAGGGGCTAATGCATCTTAAGTAGAATGTTGGAAAGAGAATGGAAGAAAGAGTTCCAACTTTAGAAGGAATGGCAGCTTAATTCTAAGCACATCTTCCCAATGACCCTGGAGGATTAGCCCCAAATCAGATAACATGAATCTAAAACACTTGCCTTTTCCCCCATCACAGTGCTGAGGCATGGAACCCATGTAGATGAGGTAAGGAAGGCCATGTGTGGTAAGAAACTGGGGTTGAAGAAAGCCTGGAGCCATAGGAAGCAGAGAAGTAATCTAAAAGGAAAAAACATACAAAATTCTCTCATTCTATAACCCTAAAAATTAAAGGCCTCAAGCCAGCAAAATTTTGGATTCTAAAGAAGAGTTTGAGAGAATCTGGTGCTCAGTGGGTAGGGAAGGGATGATATCTGGGAAAGTTAATAGTCTCTCCAAAAGATGACTCCTCGTTGTAAATGCCAGGAAAACAATCTCTAAAGACTCCTGCTGTTCCCTCTTTCAGACAAACGCAATGAGGTTGCAGAAACCTCACTTACCTTTCTGCCCGTTTGGTCCCATTTGAGTGTTTCAATAAGTTTTGTGGGGAAAAAAAAGTGGATTTTTGCCTAAATGCCATTTTAGTATATGATCTACACACACACACACACACACACACACACACACACACACACACTGTCTCTCTCTGTCTCTCTCTCTCTGTCTCTCTCTCTCTGTCTCTCTCTCTCTCTCACACACACACACACACACCCGTGCATGCACACATACTCTCACACAAACTGGGAAAACAATTCTCAAATCTCTGAAGAGCAGTTTCAACCAAGAATTTTATTTTGTGGAAGAACAGAAAAGAATGGGGAAAAAAGGCAAACCTATTTCATGAATGATGTTTTGAGGCTAGTTGGATTGATTGGCTAGTTGGAAATGCCAGAGAAAGTTTGAGATAGATTTGCTAAATAAAACCTGTTAGCAACTCCAGAATTGTACATGTGCACAGGGCAGATCTGACACATTCCCTGGATTTCTGAAATTAGGGCTTTCTTCCCTTGCATCTTGAAGCTGGTTTTCTTCCCCAAGTCTCCAAAATATAGATAACTCTAGAAGATGTTCTACCCTAAGCACATCATCAGAAAACATTTTAGGAATGAGCTAAAAGAGCTAAATGCAATTAGAGAAAGGAGGAGAGTACTAGGAGGACAAAAAGTGGCCAAATTGGGAGGTGAGAAGCCATCAAAAAAAAAAAAAACTTTGCTGGACACAAGTTTGTCCAGGGATGGTCCTGTGTGTGTTTTTCCTTCTGTGAGCCAGCTATCGTTTGCTTGTTTTACTTCCTGTCTGGACTTGTTAATCAAACTATTTGATGGTATTGCCAGTGGGTTCTAGATCAGGATTCATTAGTGTGGATCAGACAAATGTAATTCACTTTTGGATATTCCAAAGTAGAATCTCTGGTCACTTATGCTTTTTAAGGATGTGTATTAATTTTTAATACATCCTAAGGAGAGAAGATAGATGAAATAATACAGCTGCTCAAATCTACTTTTAAAATTTGCCCTTCTTGTTACCATCTCCCCATTCATATATATTATTAATATATAATCTATATCCTTATATATGTGTGTGCGTGTGTATATATATATTCCTCTTTGCATATAGGGAAGTGACTATGCTTTCCAGACAGAGACATTATCAAGACTGGTATCTTGTATTTCCTTCAGGATGCTAGTTTTTACCCTTCTAGTATCCTTTACAGGCTTATTTATTAAATATCTTTCATCAAGCCTGCCAGTCTCCCTGGGCCAGATTCAAC
The DNA here is from genome assembly GCF_011100635.1 of Trichosurus vulpecula. Taxonomy (NCBI): domain Eukaryota; kingdom Metazoa; phylum Chordata; class Mammalia; order Diprotodontia; family Phalangeridae; genus Trichosurus; species Trichosurus vulpecula. The sequence goes on along the minus strand of NC_050573.1, from coordinate 187,514,033 downwards.
CCAGTTGGAAAGGTAAACAGGGCTATTCTTCTGGACCCAGATGACCTCCCTCTGGAGACAGCTTGGAGTTCCAGCACCCCACCTTGTCTTTCTGGGCACCAGCCAAAAGCTTGCCTGCTGTTTTAAGCTTGGGGCTTTTCCTCTTCTGGCTTTGCTGCCAGCTGAGTGACCAGTCATACGCCAAGGAGCAAAACACTGAACAGAAACAGCCAAGCTTGTCACACTGTACAAGTATTTGCAGCTCAGTCCCATGACATCTGGCTAAGATATTTACAAAGTCCAATGTTGGACTCACTGAGTCTGTGGATCACATCTGGAGTCTAGACTTAGTGACTCTATGGGTTGGGCAAGGAACCTCCCTAACACCTCTTGCTCCTCTCTCTGTCTTTCTCACTCTCCCCCTTTCTTATTTTGCCAGGTTTCTCTTCTTTTTGCCTCTCACTCATAGTTTCTCCTTTTCTTTGCCTCATCTTTTTGTCAATTTCCTTTCTTAAGGCACATCTCTCTTATGTCTTTCCACATATTCCTGACAAGTCTTTTTTAAAAAAATGGATAAAAAAGCAGCAAGGCTTTAGAACTCTTAGCCGGGAGTTAGGCATTCTGGATTGCACTCCCAACTTGGAAAAATCATGGGGATTCTCTGGGCCTCAGTTTCCTCACCTGTAAAATGAAATGTAAAATAAAAGGTAGACCTAATAGCCTTTGAGGTCCATTTCCGCTTGGGATCTATGATCCTTTAAAGCTTTGAAATGCTGATTCATCTTTACAGGTAAGGAAACCAAATATGAGACAGCAAAATCAAATCTTGCATTCTATCCAAGGCCTTAACTAATGATCTCTATGCTACAGAACACTGTCTTGCTATTCCTGAAACTGGAAAAGCATAATCAATCTTTCTAGCTTTTTCCTACATGTTTGTAGGCACATCATCAGTAGGGAGAGAAGGGTAAAAGCAACCACCAGAAGTAGCAATTCAAGATTTATTAGGCAGTTTGGTAACCATCAGCTGAATTGGACATGTGTGATAAAAAATTATACCATTTAACAGAGGATGGGGACCAAAAATAGAAACAGGTCATTTTAGGATGACTTTACCAAGCGAGAGATGTGACTCAGCCTCACTAACATTACCATGAAGTAACATTTACTAAATACCCACCTGGGAATGGCTCCATCTTTGAGATGTCTGAGGATCATAGAATTAAAGCTAGATAGAAACTCAGAAACCATGTAGTTCAATGCCCTTGGCTTTCGGATTTAAAAACTGCCTCCCTGATATCCATGGGGTAAGTGTAGCGGAGCTGGGTTTCCTATCTAGGTCCTCTTACTCCAAAGGCAACATTCTTTTAGTGTATCATAAGCTGCCTATAGCTGATATCTCAAGATGGATCTCGGGTTTTTTGCTATTTCATATTTGCTTTTAGATTTAGAGCTTGGTCAAAGAGGTAACAAGGAGCTAGGCTTTTAACCCAAGTCTCTTCACTCCAAATCTAGCTGGCTCCATGCTGCCTTTTTCTAAATATGGCAATACTTTTCTTTTCTTGAAGTATGACAAAGCTACTCTCTATTGAAGAACAGTCATGACATTGGAAACCATTATTCTTGACAGACTTCTGAACATCTCCCTGACCTTAGAGAATCCACCTGATATCTGTGGCCTTGCAGCTACAGTAAGAAGATTTTTATGTGAAAAGCTGCAAATGTCATACAGAAAGGTCAAGAACCCTGATGTCTTTCAAGTCAGACAATGTAGTTGAGGTGGATGCTCAAGAAAATGTCAGCAGGCACTCTTGCATAAAGAAGAAAGGAAGGAAGGAAGGAGGGAGGGAGGGAGGGATAAAGGGAGAAAGGAACAGGGAGGAAGAAAACAAGAAAGGAAGGAAGGAAGAAAACAAAGAAGGAAGGAAGTAAAGAAGGAAGGAAGGAAGGAAGGAAGGACATAAGTAATTATTAAATACCTACTATATGCCCAGCACTGTGCTAATAGGCACTTTACAAATATAAGTCGTTTGATCCTCACAACAACTCTGGGAGGTAAATGCCATTATTTCTTCATTTTGTGGCCAAGGAAACTGAGGCAGGCAGAGATTAAGTGATGGTCACACAGCTAGTAAGTATCTGAAGCTGGATTTGAACTTCTGTCTTCCTGACTCCAGGCCCAATACTTTATTCACTGTGTTACAACAGCATAAACCACTTGATTCAATAAGTATCAGCATAATTGGAAATGATGGTGGAAAGATCTTTGAAGATCTCTTAATATAGGGATCTTGAATTTCTGCAGGCAATAACTAAAGAAGATTCACTCCTGAATAAAAGAGCTTACACATTTCCATTAGTTCTGTCAGGGATGGTGTGTTAATGTAGCAAGTATTCTGCCCTCATTCTCAAAAAATGCAGATGGCTACATTGTTCTCTCAGGGTTTTAGGGATATCCCTGAGGTATTGGGGTCCTTTCTCTTATTGTTATCAGTCTTGAGTCCCCATTGTGGTGTGGCTCCCCCATCCCCACTATTAGCTATTAATGACTGGAATTCCAGTTTAGAAAGGCCAACAAACACCCATTAGCTTTTATAAGAGATTATCTATTTCAAAGGTCTAGCAAGAATTGAGGTAAAACACCACTCTCCAACACCTCAGAGGTATACTTTCTCTAGGGCAGCTACATGGTGCCGTAGATAGGGCACTTGGAGTCAAGAGAACCTGATTTCAAATCTAGCCTCAGACATTTACTAACTGTGTGACCCTGGGCAAGTCAGTTACCTCTGTTTTGCCTCAGTTTCCTCATCTGTAAGATGAGCTGGAAATGTCAAACTACTCTAGTATCTTTGCCAAGAAAACTCCAAATAGGGTCACGAAGAGTAGGACATGACTAAAAAAAACAATGCAACAACAACCCTCTCCACTATCAAGGGGTCCCCAGGCCCATCTCCAACTCCCTAGGAGCTGCTTGATTACTATAGATTGACATTGGGTGTATGTTATTTCAGATCAGTGAGAGGGCATTTTTTGAGTGTGAAGGTTTTAGGAGGATAGAAAACAGAATTGATAACAAAAACTCGATTTTCACCTTGGCTTCAGAACTACAACTGTGACTGGGTGATTTGTTTTTCCATTAAGGAGAATACAAAGGCTTGTCTCCCACTGGTTGAAAAAGGTACAAAAGTTCAGTTCAGTCCCTCCCAAGGCTTCCGCTCTTTGGCAGACAGGGAACAGACAGCAGGCTCTTGGTTCCCATGGCATTGCCCCAGGCCCTGGGCACTGGTTTCCACTGCTTTTGCATTCATTAGCACCTTTTGCATTGGCCTGCTAGGGCTGACCAGTTCTCTGTTCCTTCTTCTCTTTTCCTAGCTCATGGTCTGACCACATCAGAATGCCCAGCCTGTCTTCCCCTCACTGTGGGAGCAGCAGCTCACCAGCATCATGGGCCTGCATATCATGTACATATTACTGGAAAATACAGAGAAGGTTTGAAAATGCACTTCTGCTGCTAGATAGGCTGAAAAATATAAACTATATCACAGTGGTGGCAGCATGAGGGGAATCTTAAAAGACAACAACCACGACATCAGTAGCAGCAGAATCCAATCTCTCAAAGCCACCGACATTTCTCTGTAATGGAACCCAGCTCTGGGAAAGCCACTGTCTCACGGACATAGACAGCTGGGTGCTGGATGAACTGTCCAGAGGTTCTGGTACTTAAGAATTAAGTGATGGGGACATGGAGGGCCCCTGCATAGGACACGAAAGATTTTAACCCCTTGTTGATGATTCTACCTAGCATAAGAAGTTTCCCCTCACTTCCACTCAGTTTATAAAGCAACTCTCCCACAAGATTTCCTAACTACTTATTTGCATCATATTATATAGAGGGCAGTGTGAAAAGCCCATGGTGGTGGGTGTTGGCAGATTGCAACATATAACCAACTCTAAATATGAACAATTAAGAACTCCAAAAAAAGCAATGTCGTCAGTATCATCAATAAGTTATATGATAGAAAGAGAGGATTGGCCAGGCAGGTGGTGAGAGGAAATGGATGGCTAGAATGTTCCACCAGTACCCTGATGATGCTCAAAGATAAAAAGGAAGGTCTCCAACACATTGGGGAAACTCCTGACCAGTTTTTGGTGGGGCATGAAGGGAGTCCCACAGAATGGGCAGGTATGGACGGATTGTATTCTGCATTGTTGGAAGGAACTTATTAATTGGTCAGATCACAGACCTATTTGTATATTTTTATATACTTACTCAAGGCCAACAAAGATACTGCTTAATAATTTTACTCAAATGATGTATAATAAGCCATTTGACAAGTGATTTTAAGGGATGTTATCCAGATAGACATTTAAAGCATACCCACTTTTTCTTTTAATTTTGGAAAATAAAATCAAAGGTATACACACACACACACACATATATACACATACATACATACATAAACATAAATATATATATATATATATATATATATATATATATATATATATATATATATATATATATATGCACACCTTAAAAAGGGGGTGGGGGGAAGCTAGGTGGAGAGAGAGCAAGCACCAGCCTTAGAGTCAGGAGGACTTGAGTTCAAATCAGGCCTCAAACACTTACTAGCTGTGGGCAAGTCACTTACCCTGATTGCCTATAAAAAAAAAGAAACAATCAAAGACCTTATTTGAAAAAAAAAGCACAAAACAAAGCACAAAACTGGGCAGCTAGATGTTTCAGATACAGCACCAAGCCTGCAATCAGGAAGACTTCTTTCTGAGTTTAAATTCTGCCTCAGACACCTACTAGCTATGTGACCCTGGGCAAGTCACTTAACCCTATTTTCCTCAGTGTGCTCATCTATGAAATGAGTTGGAGAAGGAAGTGACAAACCACTCCAGTATCTTTGCCAAGAAAACTCCAACGGGGGTCAAGAAGAGTCAGATATGACTGAAAAGACTCAATGACAGCAACACCCACAATAAATGTTTTTTTAAAAAAATGTATGGATATGTTTTTCCCTGATAAAATGTAAGGTCTTTCTGGGCAAGTACTATTTTATATGTTCTTTATATCCGCAATTCCTGGCACCAGTAGATGCTTAATAAAATGTTTGCTAATTGATATCATATATAGATACTTAAATATAAATACTATATAGAGTATACATTAAATGCACTATTGCTAATATTATTTCCAGCCCCAAATAACAATCGCTAGTGTAAGGAAGTCTTTGGAGCATGCCCAGATCTTCTAAAATGGAGACACTCTTTGTCCCTTATCATGTATGTGGGTGTAGCCTCCTTCAATCCACGGTGAACAGTGGATTGAAGTGCGGCTTTCACACAGGGCAGGTGAAAGGTGGCTCTCTTCCCCAACTCTTGCAGGCTTAATGCTCATTTCTTCTGTGTCCAGAGGATGAGGATCCCAGTTCACCCAGAGCAGATAAGATGAATGATTGGAATCATTCATCAGAGAGAGGAGAGGCTTCCCTTACCCGGTTCTCCTTCTTTAACCAGGATTCTGAGAAATGCACTCCAATGGTGTTTGTTTCTGTTCTGTCTCACTTATCCTCCTCAGGTTCAGTTATTGGTGGTGATGCCTCACCTAACCAGAAGTTCAAGCCATGGAAGCTTTGGAACAGTACTCCATAGAAGCCTGCCTGGCAGGGAGGCCAGGAGAAGGCAGAGTCCCTGGGGCTTGAGGCAGAAGGAGGCTTTGGACTTAGACCCAAGACTGAGTTGTAAGGAACCCATTTAAACTCTGAACCTAGTCCTCTTCCCCTCCTTAGAGACTAAAGTAAACACTGAATAGGGTAGAATGGGATGGGACGAGATTGTGTCTCTCACATTTTGGGGGAATCAATTGTATATTTGTAATTATACCTTTGAAATAAATCTTTCTTTGTTAAAGCTAATCTGACCATTAGTGGCTGAATTGAACTAAGGGGCAGGGGGCACCCTCCCCCTCCTACGTTTGAGGGAACAAAATCAGTAGAGCTTGGAGCCATTTACAGAAAGCCTAGACACCCCCAAGTACCCTTCAAGGGTTCCAAGAAACCATAGGGGAAAAGAGAAATCTAACCTACCTAATTTTCCAGGTAGTAGAGGCCCCAGTAGTCAGTGTTGCATGCTAGTATTTATATATCCCTTGAATTTCTGAAAAGAACTTTGCATGTTATCTCATTTGAGAAAACTGAGCTAGGTTCTATATTATCTCCATTTTAGAGAGGAGGAAATGGACGTACAGGAAGGTTAAGTGACTTGTCCAGGGTTGCACAGTTAGTATCTGAGATACAATCAGAGTTCTGATATTCTTAAGACTAATTCTCTACCCACTCAACTCAAGTCTTTTGTCTCCAAAGCGATTGTTCTTTGAGTTATAAGGTAGTGGAAAGATCTTGGAGCAGATCTTCAGGACAGGGACTGTTTCAGACGTGTGTGTGTATATGTGTGTGTGTGTGTGTGTGTAATAAATACATACTTACATATATATGTGTGTGTGTATATATCTATATATCTATATATATATATATATATATATATATGTAATACACACATATCTATTTGTATTTCTGATGTTTAGCACGGTGCCTGGCTCATAGTGCTTAATAAATGCTTTTGAATTCATTTCATTTTAAGGAGAAAAAGAAAGAGAAAGAGAAGAAGGAGGGGAGGAAACATATACAACTTTGTAACTAATGGTCATTCATCAAAGATTTTCTGCTTTGTTTTCATCCGTATTTTAACAAAAATCACGTTCTATAATTTGAGAGCTTTGTGCCAGCAGGTATAGAGTTATTGTGTGTGTGTGTGTGTGTGTGTATGTGTGTGTATCTGTGTGTCTGTGTGTGTCTGTTTCTGTGTCTGTGTCTGTGTCTATGCTGTGGTTTGGGGGGAATATTTTGCCATGCTTTCGTTTTCCTTGGTTTCCCAAGTGGATCCCATGAGCCAAAAGAAGTGAGAAAACTCCCCAAATACACTAACATACATACATATATATAAAATACATATTTACATAAATATAAAACAAACTCTATCTTGAAAGTCATGCCCATTAGTCTACTGTTTGCCTCTTCAACAAGTGACTACAGAAACAACAGGAGGGTCGCACCGGGCACAACCAGGAAACATATTTTTTGCTCTCTGCGGAGATTGAAGTGGATGAAATATCTCCCCATTAAAGAAGAGCAAACACACACATTCAACCTGCTCTGCTCAAGAAGTTCCTAAGAGTGGAAATTAAAAAATGAATGTGGCAAGGTTGGACAGAATGTAAATACACTCATAATTACATAATAACACAGTGTATGTGACATTTGTGTTAATGTAGCCTGTGCATATAATGATCTAGGTTCTTCCTGATGCCATTGGAGGCATCCTATTGAGTTTATGGGTGTCAAGTATGAAATCATACCTAGAAGCTAAGATATCGTTATTAATATTTTATTTATTATTATTAGTATTATTATTATTATTATTAGTAGTAGTAGTAGTAGTAGTAGTAGTAGTAGTAGTATTAATTACTCCCTTCATTTTACTGATGAGAAAACTTTGGCCAGAGAGAGGTTAAGCGACTTCTCCAAGGCTGAATGTATAGAAAGCATCAGAGATGCACACAAATTGTCCCATGGTGGATCTAACTTGGGAGTGCAAATTGGGGAGTCGCTAGAGGGAATCGACAAACAAATATTCTTATTTTAATGTCACAACAATGATTTAAGTTCGATACTCCAGGCATTATTATCTCTATTTCAGCTCAGAGGACTTAAAAGATCAGTTTATAATTACACAGCTAGTAAGTGTTAGGTAGGTTTCTAACTCAATTCTAAAATCCAAGCCCAGAACTCTTTTTACTATGCCACAACCCTCTCAATGGGGAACCTTCCTCCACCAAGGTAACTCAGAGCCTTGGAGAATTCCCTAGGTCTATGAGAGGTTAAGAGAATTACCTAGAGTCATACAGTTGGTATGTATCAGTAGTAGAACTTGAATGGAGGCCTTCCTTAATCTGAGGCTAGTTTTCTCTCTCTTCCACCATGCAATAGCCTCTCAAGTCTATGGAAATTACTTTCTGAAATTACCAAAATTCTTAAATATATTGGCTTCTATCTTCAGACATTGACTGAAAGAATTTCTTAGAATAGTGATTCCCATGCATTAAAGATTCAGCATCTGAAATTCTTTTTTAAAAAGTTTTAGAAATGTATGCAGAGAGAATGCTATGACTCAGAAATCAAGAAGCAGTAACATGCCTTCAACCCAAATTTCAAACCGTCCTCACAAGTTGATAAACCCTGGGAGTTCATTTGCCAATTAGCAAGCAAGAATTACGCAAATAAAACCCCCACTTCCTGCACATTTCTGAAAATCTATAACCTCTCCTTGGAGTCAGTTCATAATCATGCAAATCGCTGCAAATATTAATAACTTCAGACAGGCTGCTCTTTGAAAGGTGTTAGGAAGAAATGAAACCAAAGCAGCAGAAATAAGAGCCTCAGACTTATGTGGAGGGCCTCAGGGCAATGATGAAAAGGCCGGAATTTCAATGCAGCAGTGGTAAATCTTAAGGAAATGTCTAGAAACATGTAAAATGTTTTAATGGTTCATAAAAAATAATTAAGGTTCTCAGAAACCTAAGCCAAATTGATATTGCTGAAATCCTCCAAGGGCACTGGTTGAAATGAACTTTTCTATGGAAGAACGTCCTTTGGAGGAGCTGAGCATCAGGGTCAGCCTTTTGGGTCAGTGGCTTCCCTGCGAAGAATGGCTGATGGGAACTGAGGTGGGGATCCTTGTCCAAATATTGTCATGCTGTCTGAATGACATAGTTCCTTTAACTCTTGGTCATTTTTTCAGTCTGTAGGAACTGAAGGAGTTAAAAAAGGAAGATGGCTAAGTGGATGTAACACTGGGCTTAGAATAGGGATTCAAATACCTCTTCAGACATTTACTACCTATGTGACCTCAGGGAAAGTCGCATTACCTTGCTTGGCCTCATTTTCTTCAACTGCAAAATGAATCTGTCTAAAGTCCCTTCTAACTGTCTAATTTATCCTAGAAAGAGGAAGATAGGCCAGGTGAGGATGAGAGATTCCAATCGGAAATGTAGAAGAGGAACAAAGACAATTTTGACTACCTTACAGTTTTGCCAGTGGTCCATCATGCTCGACAGCTTCATCCTGTGAATGCATCACCATTATCCAAATCTTCCTTTCCTCTCAACTTCCCTAATTCTGTTGATGGCACCACCAATCTCCCAGTTACCCAGGATTGGAACCTAGGAGTCATCTCTCTCACCCTCCACTTTTCATTTCTATAGTTGCCAGGTCTTGTAGACATTCTTTGCCTCTGATTTTGTCTCCTTCACTCCCATTCACATATCCGTCACTCAAGTTTAGGCTTCTTGCCTGGACCTACTGTACTCCAGTGCTCAGCTGGATTTGTGATCTTACCTTTTTGGTTATTTCCTCTACTGATGCAAATTATAACCTATCTAAGCTTAACCCATCCTGATATGTTTCACATAAGAGGTACATCAAACCTGCAGTAGGCTTATCTCTCTTTATGCTGTCATCGCTTCAAATCTGGTTCTCCTCCTCACTCTCCTCCACCTCAACTGCCTTCTCAAGCTGGAGATACCTTCATCTTTGTGGTCCTTTCCTTTGAGTTCCTTCTTAGAACCTGCATTTGAGGATGTGCCTAACTCAGCCATGTTCACTTCTAGTCTGGCTCTTCCCATGAATCTAAAGACTTTTGTACCTTGTACCAATGAAGCACCTTCCCCTCCCGATCTAATTAAGCTCCATTTAATGTGTTGTTTTCTACCATTAGAGTGGTAGGGACTGTCTATCTTTTTGCTTGTATTTGCATTCCTAGTGCTTAGCAGAACCTGGTACAGAGTAAACACTTATAAATGCTTGATCGAGCACAGGAATACCAGTGGACCATTTGGGTTGTCTATTTGTCATCTCTTGTTCTCATCATATGGCTATCTATCTTCTTTTCTTATTATATACTTCACTGATGACATCTTTTCCTCCTGTTCTTTGAACTTTCTTATTAGTTAGACATTGCATCCTATTCATACCCACAATGCACCTCATCACAATGCTCTGTCTGATATTCTTTTTTAATTCTTTGGTGACTGTTGTCTTCTGTGCCCTATAACCATATGACAACTGATAAAATAGCCTTCTAATTGGTCTTCTGCTTCTAGTCTCTTCTCAAATCCATTCTCCACACTGCTTCCAAAATAATCTTCCTATAAGTCTGACCACACTACTGCCTTTCTTAAAATCTTTCAATGATTCCCTATTACCCTACAAACTAACAAAAATTTATTAAGTGCCTACTAATTTTTTCCAGGCACCATGCTAAGCACTGGGGATACAAAGAAAGGCAAAATCAGTTCCTGTTCTCAAGGAGCTCACAGTTTAATTTTAAAAAATACAAATTCTGTAGCCTGGCATTTATGGCATTTAATTTCAATATGTCTTTCGAATTTTATTTCCCATTCACTGCCCCTCGTACTACATGTTCCAGCCAAACTGGGCCACTGGTCAGTCATCATAGTCAGCATCTTGTCACATACCTCTGTGGATTAATGAGGGCAGTCTTGTGCGGAATATATTATCTCATCTCTGCTCATCCAAATGCTTGTCTTCTTTCAAGACTCAGATAGGATGACTCTTTCATGAGGAGGTGGAAATAATACATCTAGTTGAAAATATTCTTTCTATCACATTTTTACAGAGTATTTGTTTGGATTTTTCTTTTCTCCTCATCACCCTACACTACGTATTGTACTCACCATTGTACATACCATTTTCTCCCAGCAAACTATAAGCACCTTGAATATAGGGATGGTATGATTTTTTTTACAGTTATGGCTTCATTATCCCAGTGAAAGTTTATGAGAAGAATCAATATATGCAACTGATTGGGGCAGTTAGGTGACACAGTGAGTAGAGCACCAGTCCTGGAGTCAGGAGGACCTGAGTTCAAATCTGCCCTCAGACACTTGACACATTTACCAGTTGTGTGACCTTGGGCAAGTCACTTAACCCCAATTGCCCTGCTTTCCCCCTCCAAAAAAGTAAAATAAATGTTAAAAAAATAAATGCAACTGATAGAAATAGCAAGAAAGCTCAATGACAACCCAACGAAGCAAAGTGGTTCTGAGGGTATTTAAGAATGAAACCAGAAGGAAAACAGAAAATAAACAAAAGACAGAAGAGACCCACAAAGTTGTTTTTTTTTAAATAACAAATTGTTTTTTCATTAAGAACTGCAGTGGATACCACATTTGGATTTTCACATTACAGTCCCTAATGTGCTTAGAGAGGATGTAGGGAAAACACCTAGGCAAAGTCAAGTGTACACAGAGGAGGTCCATGCTATAGGCCAATCTCAAACAGAAATAAAGGACACTAAACCATACATAAGGATCTCTGCAGGGGTATACTGACTTGGAAAACTATATATGAACATTATATACGTCCTTTTGCATTTTATTTATTTTGTTAAATATTCTTAATTACATCTCAAACCGGAGGAGATCTAGCACAGAAAGTTGAAAAGCCATTTTCTAAGAGTGATGAGGCCCTCATGATGCTCCTATTTGGGGATGACATTGTACTGATTGAATCGAGTCCTGAAACAATGAATGGAGAGCTTCTGGGATGAGATCCACAACCACTCAAAAGAACTTGACCTAACTGTCTGCCAGCAAAACAAACAAACAAACAACCAGATGAAGAATTCCTATTGTCCAGACTATGAAATAGAGTTAAATGGATGACTTATAGAGCTCATCCATCAGTATGTGTACATACAGCTAGGTCCTGGTTAGTGCGAATAATGAATCTCCTGAAGTGGTCTCGTTATTCAAATTCACATTGCATATTTCTATTGGGCTGGAATGAATTATCACATTTTACATGATTATAATTTCAAATAGTGTACATTTGAATAGATGTGACCACTTCAGGTGATTCATTATTTATATTAATCAGGACCTGCCTTTTTATATGCACACATAGAGACACACACAGAGGCACACATGAATGCTTAGTTCTATGTACACAATGCATGCATGAGTGTGCATATATGTATTCACATGTGTATGTGCACATGTATAATTTGTGTTTATATATGTATATATACATACATGTGTATATATGCTTATATATATACCTCACATACATGTATGTATGTGTGCATACACACATACACGCACATAGTCTTTGGACTTGGAGTCAGGAATATTTGAGTTCAAATCCAATTTCAGACACTTATTAGCTATGTCACTCTGGACAAGTTACATAACTCTAATACTCTCAGTTAACCCAACTGTGAAATGGGGAAAATAATTAATACCTACCTCCTAAGGTTGTTGTGAAGATCAAATGAAATAATATTTGCAGAGCACAGTACCTGACACATAGTAGGCACTATACAAATGCTAGCTGTTCATATATATATATATATATATATACACACACACACATATATATACACATACATACTTATGTATGTATGCATGTATGTACGTGTATATATACATTATGATGTACGATTACATATATGAATAAATTAAATTATATTATGTGTCATTATTTGTCACTTCTGACTCAATAACCTCAATTTCCCTACGATAGGGAAAATTAAATAAAATTTGTCCTTTTTTTGCATAATCTGGCCACTTCCTATCTTTCTGATCTTCTTACATAATTACTCTTTTTCAAGTATTCTGAAGTTCAGACATACTGGTCTACCTGCTGTTCCTCACACGGGACCCTTCATCCCTCATCTCTTTGCCTTTTTGCACTGCCTGGAATCCTAATCTCAGACTCTTGGAGACACTGGCTTCCTTCAAGTGCCACGTTTTGCTAGAGGGCTTTCACAGTCCTCCCCAGGTGCCAATGTCCTCTCCCCTAAGACTAGCTTCCATCTGCTCTGTATAGATCGTGTTGTGCCTGTTTATGTACATATTGTCTCCCCATTAGAATGTAAGCCCTTTGAAGGCAGGAGCAGCTTTTGTTGTTGCAACAATCCAGCTAGCAGTTACTGTGAGGGTGTAAAACCAACAACAACCAGCTCACAGAACACTGCCAGCCCAGATTCTTTTGATCTGCTTTACTAAGGAAAGCAAGGTGAAGGGGTTGACAAGCTTACTTTAATCATGCATACAAATATCATTCACTTAGTTCAGGGGGAAAAGCCAGCACCCTGAACTTCAGAGCAAAATATAAACAAATTACAAACATCAACAGACAGACCTCGTCTGATTCAAATCCCAATTCATAGTTAACAGTATTTAACCAAGTCTGAACAACCAGCAAGCTGGAGGGCTCTTAACTACAGCTGCCCTTAGTCTCCACATCAGTGCCAGGATGAGTGAGAGCCCTTAAGCAAATAGCTCCCTCTTCCCTTTTTTTGCACTCTTTAGCTGTCATCAAACCTCATCTGAGTGACCAGAACTTAAGCTCTTACTATTGGCTCTGGAGTTAGCGCCTCCCTTCATTGGCCCCACCTTAGTTATCAGTTCACACCCACATAGGCTTAGCACCTAATAGGGGTCTGGGCCTGAGTCTTAGCACCTAGTAAGACTCAAAGACCTTAATCAAAGGAAACAAAGGCCAAACTCTTGAAGGGCACTTGGTTGAATAAGTGGTAGGAGCCCATCTTGATCCCCAATACATTTGTCTTTCCTTGTATTCACAGTTCTTACTGACAATGCCTAGCAGATAGAAATAATTTAATAAATTCTTATTGACTGACTGATTGAAATGTCCTATTTACTATTTTAACAATTAGTTCAAGTCAATAAACATTTATTGTGTTTAGCATGTACAAACCATTGTGCTAGGAACTGAGTAACTGAGGTAGGCATGAGTTGGAATGAGCAATCATTAACCCAAGGTGCCATCAGCATAACCCTTACATTTCTATCATTTTGCATTTCACTGTGCTCTTTCATACAAGTGATCTCTTTTATTCATCACAGTCCCACAGTGGGTAAGGCACCATTTTGCCAATTAGAAATCTGACACAAAATGTGGTTCATTGTGTTGCCTGACATCGTGCTGTTAAGTGCCAGACCCCAAAATAGAACTCAGATCTCCTAGTACAGTGAGTGTTCTTTTCATATTCTTCAATTTCTTGTTTTGGGAAACAGTTTAAATTAGTAGAGAAAATTTAGTGTAAATTTGGCTATTAAGATATTCGTCACTTTCCGGTGGCTCCCTATTACCTTCAGTATCAAAACCAAAATCCTCTTCTTGGCATTCAAAGCCCTTCATAATCCAGCCTCCCCCTACCTTCCCAGTTTTCTTATACCTCCCCGCACCACATATTCTTCCATCCAGTGACATTGTTCTTCTGGTTGTTTCATAAACAAGGTGTTCCATCTCTTGGTTCCAGGCATTTTCTCTGGCTGTCCCCCATGCTTGGAATGCTCTCTCTCCTCATCTTTACCTACTACTTTCCCTGGCTTCCTTTAAGTCCTGGATCTGATCCCATCTTCTAAAAGAAGCCTTTAGGAAAAGCATTCTTAATACTAGTGCCTTCCCTCTCTTACTTCTTATTTATCACATATATAGCCTGTTTATATACTTGTGTGTGTGTGTGTGTGTGTGTGTGTGCTTACTTGTTGTCTCCCCCCATTAGACTTGGATCTCCTTATGGGCAGGGACAGTCTTTTCATCTTTTTTAGTATCCCCAGTGCTTAGTATCATGCATAGCCCAGTGTTTAGTAAAATTTATTGAGTGCCTGACTTCCTGATGCAATACAAACCCTCAGAAGATGGGCCTTCATCTACTATTAACTGCCTGTTCTTCCTTTTTTAGAGAAAAGAATTGAATACAATACAATTTTCTTTCTTTACTAATATGTATTACTAATCAAGAAAAGCACATTATATACTGTGCATACGTATATATGTACACATGTATAAGATATGTGTCCATGTGTTTTATATATGTATATACACCCAAACTTCTATAAAATATATGTGAGTGGCTAGGTGGATATAGCACCGGACTTGAAATCAGGAAGATTCTTCTGCATGAGTTCAAATCCAGCTTCAGACACTTACTAGCTGTGTGACCCTTGGCAGATCACGTAACCCTGTTTGCCTCAGTTTCCTCATCTGTAAAATGAGCTGGAAAATGAAATGGCAAAAACTTCGTTATCATTGCCAAGAAAATCCCCAAAATTGGGTTACAAAGAGTCAGACACGACAGAAACAACGGAATAACACAATAAAATAGATGTACATGTGTATAAAATACACATGTGAGAATATATAAAATACATATGTATATACATACACACACACGCAGGAGTGGATCTGTTTCTATTTAGAAGAGTTAAGTAATTGACATTTAGTATTATTGTCTCCTCCACAAAAACAAAAGACTAAGAACAAAGTCCTTGTTTTATCTGGCTCCATGGGAAATCTCCTTTTCTTTGGTCCTATGAGTTGTGAAGTATAATGTTGAATTGTAGATTAATTCTAGTTGATTTTGATGATGGTTAGTAACATTATTTTGCATGTTAATTTTTCATACCTAATTTCTTCCTTGCCTGTAATCTGAATAAATAGTTTTGTTGACTCTGGAAACAGGTAAATGGAAAAACCAAATATAGCAGAACTCAATTTTGACATGGCTCATTATTTCAAAGTTTAAAATGTATTATGGCTCAAGCATTTAACAAAAGTCTAATATACTTGCCCAACACTAGTGCTATAATAATGGGGTTCCTCCATACCTCACTATTTTCTAGCTAATATAGTATCTGTATTTTTGCCATTAGAGCTAATAAAGACATAATGAAAAATTAATGAGTCTTCCAGGATAAAAGTATAATTCAACATGAAATTTCAAAAGCAGAGGAGAGATCTATTCAAATAAGAATAAAAGAAAGGAAAAATTCCCTTAAGACTTCCAGAATTTTATTACCATTGGAGAAGAATATGATAGAAAAACACATAGATGGTAGGCATCTTAGCACTTGCATTAAAATACAAGTTAGATATAATATCCTGCTGATTTATCTCATAATAGCTAAGAGGTAAAGACTGAAAAAGAGGGGGGTTGGGAAACCAAGAAGAAAATAATTTGCAAAACTGCTAAAGTTTGTGGAAATGACTATATTTCAGAGAATGCCAATTGCCCTGCAGGTAGATTACTGTAATGTCTTGCTTAGCCTTCATATTCACTCCACAGAGATGAGGTCTCTCCTCTCCACCTACTATGTTACATCCCATGCTCCCATTGCCTATCACCCCACTCTCCCACAAAGAGGTATCATAAGTAGGTGATACAGTGCAGGGCCACTAAGGACTCTGCCACTACAAGTTGTATTTGAAACCAAATAGTCAACACTTCCTACCAAGTACCAGTAGTAACTTTCTACCAATTCACACTCATCTTATGCTAGACTGCTCAGAAGACCAGATAAGTTTGAGGTTTGAGGAAAAGACAGCAAAGAAAAGAGTCTTCCATAAGAAAGTTTACTTGGGGATAAAATAAAACTGAGAGAGAGACAAAATAGAATCAAAGAGACTTTTGGGGTTAGTGGACCATTAGTACCTCCCAACTTCCTAGGGCCCTGCTGTGGAAAGAGACAAGTGATTCAATAGCTTCTTAGTGTAGACATTCCTCTAGGTTGCATAATTAGTGGTTTCTGTCAGTCTATAGTTTCTTGCTGCTGTCAAGGAGAAGACACTCTGAGATGTCAAAAGCCCAGTGCCATGGCAGTATATCACCAGTTCACTAGGACCTGGATTGGCAAATTTTGAACAGCTCAGGGAAACAAGATTTCAGGGGCAGGATAACTTGGAAGTAGTATGACAAATTAGCTAACTGGAACATCACTTCTCATCACTGACTCCCTCTCATCCCCAGTGAAAATAGTTAGCCTAAGGCTACATGTACTAATGTTGTGGACTTTTCCAGTGCTGGTAATCAAATCCTCCCATATTCTCTTCACCCCTTCTAGGAATGCTGGCAAATGTCATTACAGAGTAGAGATTCTATGGGATTTAAGGGTTAGGTTTTTTTAATTGTTTGCAGGAACTTGTATCTTGAAGATTCCTTCCCATATTCCATTCCCTGGATCTGATAGCCCTTTAATATTAGTTTGTATGTCACTGTTTGATCAGAGTCTAGGCATTGCCACAAAGGAGACACATGCTTTCCTTGTGTTTCCAGATTAGAAGAAATTCCTGCAGGGGTGGTTAGAAGAAGGAAAGAGGCTGACGTTTTTGACTATTCACAGCTACAAATGGAGGAGTGCCCTCTACTAGTCTGTTTTGTTGATATTTAATTGAATTGAATGATGGAAAAGGCATTAGGATTGAAGTTGGAAAATCTGAATTTGATTATAATTATGTTACTTTTTAAACTTGTGGATTTTTCACTTCATATCTCTCTGGGTCTCATTTTTTAACTGTAAAATTAGGGATATGTAAGCTGGATCTATGAACTTGGTTTGTAAAGGTTTATGTTTTTAAAACTATATTTCTATATAATTGGTTTCCTTTATAGTCCTGTATATTTTATTTTTATGTATATTTAAAGGTATTGTTTGGAGGAGTCCATAAACTTTACCAAATTGTTAAAATGATCTATGACAGCCAAGATGATGGAGTGAGAAAGGAACCCTCTGAAGCCCTTCAAAATTCTCCTCTAAACAACTCAAACACTGCCTCAGAATTGATCTAGAAGCAGGCAAGCAGCTTGCCAAGAAAGGTTTGTCTCACTGGGGTGAGAGGGGAGAAAGGTCCAAGAGCAGCAGCAGCCAGCCTCACAGCAGGTGGCCAGCAGCTCTGCTCCAAGCCTGGAGCAATCCACCAGTAAGGCCCCACCCTTCTGCAAAGCAGTAGCCCCCTAGGAAAGTGAGCAATCTGTGCAGGGCAACAAGGCCCCACCCCAGTGACCACATCCCCTGCACAAGCCACCAGCAAGACTTTGACCCCATTACTGACCAGTAGTGAAGCCCTAGCCCAGGGCTGGCCAACAGAGAAATTCCACCCTTAGTGTCTGCTAGCAGAGAGATTCTGTTTCCATAGCAACTCAGCATGAGGGCCTCACCCCTAGGTTGACCAGCGACAAGATCCCTCCTCCAGTGCCAGCCATTAGAAAGACTCTATTACCATAGAAACCCAGTAACAAAGCTCCACCCCTGGGGCAGGCCAGCAGTTAAAACCCATACTCAGGGAGGCCAACAGGTGTAGTAGCAATTTGGATTTGAAGATTTTTCCCACCCATTAATAGGTCATGTGACCTGCTTACATCACAGGAAACCTAAGTCACATGTGGTAGGAGGAGCTTCTTTACAGGAAAAGGAAGTTATGTCATGGGAATTGCTGAGAGAGAGAGAGAGAGAGAGAGAGAGAGAGAGAGAGATGGCTGCCAATGGCTGCTAATGGCCACCCTCCTGATTGTTAGAACTGAACAGGCTGACTTAGCTGTACTGTGAGTTTGTTTTGGGGAAGACCCCAGCAGGCGGTTGGAGAGGTTGGAGAGGCTCCGGGTTGTTATATTGTGTGTGGAATGTCTTACTGCTGTGATAGATTGGATAAATAGCTTCTGGGATCTGGTTCCCTGGTTTCAGAATAAATGTCACACTTCTTCTACCTTCTATGTGGAGAGCCTCATATGCTTTGTGATTCAGAACTACATAGGTATTTTGACAATTATCATCTACATTGTTATTATTGCATTACTGTTTCAATGGGAGAGGCCTCATGGGCCCATATAAACCAGAAGGGAAGCCTACCCTCCAGTGAAAGCAAGCTGCTAGGTCCTAAAGCCCACTAAAAGCCAGCAATAATATCCTGAGCCCCAACACAAAAAGTTTGGGACAGTGCAGGACCAGAGTCCAACTCTTACATAAAAACACCAAGTCACAAAAAAGGCAGAAAAAAATGAGCAAAAACAAAAACAAAACAAAACTTAACTATAGAAAGTTACTATGATGACAGGGTGGATCAAGGCATAAACTTAGAAAAAGAGAATAGTGTCAAAATGGCTACATGTGAAGCCTCAAAGAAAAATGCAATTTGGTCTCAGAACAAAAAAGAATTCCTGAAAGAATTTAACAAGGATTTTAAAATGCAAATTGGAGAAGTAGAAGAACAATTGGGACACAAAATGAGAGTAATGCAAGAGAATCCTGAAAAAAAAAGGGTCAAAAGCATAGGAAAAGATATTTAAAAATTTACCAAGGAAAATAACTTCCTAAAAAATTAGAGTTATTATAATGGAGGGGAATTTGGTGGGGGGGGGGGAGCAGGATGGTGGGCAAAGCTTAAACCTTACTCTCAGCAAAATTGGACGGGGATAATAGAAGGGGTAGACTGATAAAAGGGAGAGTAGACTGGGGAAGGCAGTTATCAGAAGTAAAACACTTGGGAGAAGGGAGAGGGTGGGGGTAAAGAGAGAGAGGTGGATAAAAAAGGGGAAAAATCATGGAGGGAAATACACAGCTATATAAATAACTATATACACACATAGTTATGTAAATAACAGTAAATAATATGTAAAGGTGAATGGGATGAACTCACCCATAAAATGGAAGTGGATAGCAGAGGGGATCAAAAAGAAGAAACCTACAATATATTGTTTACAAGAAACACATTTGAAGCAGGCTGGAAAAGAATCTATTATGCTTCAACTGAAGCAAAAATAAGCAGGAGTAGCAAACATGATCTCAAACAAAGCAAAAGCAAAAATAGATTTAATTAAAAGAGATAAGGAAGTTTGAAATTATATCTTTCTGAAAGATACCATAGACAATGAAGTCACATCAGTACTAAACATATATGCACCAAATGGTATAGCATCTGAATTTTTGAAGGAAAAGTTGAATGATTTATGGAAGTAGATAGTAGATATGTACTAGTGGGGTACTTCAACTTTCCACTCTCAGAACTATATAAATCTAACAGAAAAATAAGAAAGAAGTTAAGGAGGTAAATAAAATTCTTGAAAAGTTAAATATGATCAATCTCTGGAGAAAACTGAATGGGAATAGAAAGGAATACAGCTTTTTCTCAGCAGTACATATCACCGCAGAAAAATTGACCGCTGACATTAAAAACCTCACAACCAAATGTGGAAAAACAGAAATAGTAAACACAACTTTTTCAGATTTCAGATCCAAAATTAATTGGAAATAAAATAATCTGACCCTACAACATAAGTGGGTCAAAGAAAAATCATAGAATCAATTGATGATTTCATTAAAGAAAATGACAACAATAAGACAACTTACCAAAATTTATGGCATGTAGTCAAAGTGGTACTTAGAAAAAAAAATTATATCTCTAATTGCTTACATCAATAAAATAGAAAAAAGTAGAAAACTAGAAAAAGAACAAATTAAAAATCCTCAACTAAACACCATACTGGAAATCCTGAAAATCAAAGGAGAGATTAATAAAATTGAAAATAAGAAAACCATTGAACTAATAAAACTAGAAGTTAGTTTTATGAAAAAAGAATAAAATAGATAAACCACTGGTTAATTTCATTTTTTAAAAAGGAAAGAATAAACCCAAATTATTAGTACCAAAAATGAAAGGAGTGAATTCACCACCAAATGAAGGGGAAATTAAGACAATGTTAGGAGATATTTTGTCCAATTATATGCCAATAAATTTGACAATCTAAATGAAATTGATAAATATATACAAAAATATACAAATTACCCAGCTTAACAGAAGAAGAAATAAAATACTTAAATAACCCAATTTTAGAAAAAGAAATTAAACAAGCCATAAATGAACTTCCTAAGAAAAAATCCCCAGGACCAGATGGATTCACAAGTAAATTCTACTAAACATTTAAAGAACAATTAATCCCAATACTATATAAACTATTTGGAAAAGTAGGCAAAGAAGGAGTCCTAGGAAATTCCCTTTATAGCAAATATTATGCTGTTATCTAAACCAGAAAGAGCCAAAACATAGAAAGAAAATTATAGACCAATTTCCCTAATGAATACTGATGCAAAAATCTTAAATAAAATATTAGCAAAGAGATTATATAGAAATGTATCACAAGGATCATACACTATGACCAGATGGGATTTGTGCCAGAAATGTAGGGCGGGTTCAATAACATGAAAACTATTAGCATAGTTAACCCTATCAATAAATATACAATAAAAATCATATGATTACCTCAATAGATGCAGAAAAAGCTTTTGACAAATGCAGCACCCATTCCTATTAAAAGTCCTAGAAAACATAGGAATAAATGGGGCTTATGTTAAAGTGTTAAGAAATATTTATCCAAAACCATCAGCAAATATTATCTATAATGGGGATAAGCAAGAAGTTTTCCCAATACAATCAGGGGTGAAGAAATGATGCCCGTTATCACTTCTATTATTTAATATTGTACCAGAAATGTTAGCTATAGCAATAAGAAAAGAAAAATAAATTAAAGGAATTAGAATAAGCAATGAAGAAACAAAACTATCACTTTTTGCATATAATATGATATTATACTTAGAAAATCCTAGAAAATCAACTAAAACTACAACTCAAAATTATTAACAACTTTAGCAAAGTTGCAGGATACAAAATAAATCCACATAAATTATCAACATTTCTATATATTACCAACAAAGTCTAGCAGCAAGAGACAGAAAGAGAAATTCCATTTAAAATAACTGTAGACAATATAAAATATCTGGGAGTCTACCAGCCAAGACAAGTCCAGGAATTATATGAACACAACTATAAAGCATTTTTTACACAAAAAAGTCAGATCTAAACAACTAGAAAAACATTAGTTGCTCATGGGTAGGCTGAGCCAATATAATAAAAATGACAACTCTACCTAAAATAATTTATTTATTCAGTGTCATACCAAACTATCAAAAATATTTTATTGAGCTAGAAAAAATATAACAAAATTCATCTGGAAGAACAAAAATTCAAGGATATCAAGGAATCAATGAAATAAAAATGTGAAAGAAGGTAGTCTCTCTGTACCAGATCTCAAACTGTACTATAAAGTGATAATTATCTAAACAATTTCATAGTGGCTAAGAAATAGATTGGTGGAATAAATGGAATAGAATAGGTACAAATTACATTATAACAAGTGACCATAGTGATCTAGTCCATGATAAGCCCAAAGATCTAAGCTTTTGGAACAAAAATTCATTATTTGACAAAAACTGCTGGGAAAATGGGCAGAAACTAGGTATAGGCCAAAGTCTCACACCATACACCAAGATAAGGTTAAAGTGGGTATGATTTATACATAAAGGGTGATACCATAAGCAAATTTGGAAAACATGAAATACTTTATTTGTGAGATCTACAGATAAGGGAAGAAGTTAGGACCAAAGAAGATATAGAGATTATTAGAGAATGTAAAATAGATAATTTTGATTACATAAAATTTTTTGCACAAAGCCAATACAACCAAAATTATAGGGAAAAGAGAAAACTGGGGGGAAATTTTGCAACAAATATGTCTGATAAAGGCCTTATTTCTCAAATATTTAGAGAACTGAGCCAAATTTATAAAAGTACAAGTTGTTCCCTAATTGATAAATGGTCAAAGGATATAAGGTAGTTTTCAGACAAAGAAATCAAAGTTATCTATAGTCATATGGAAAAAAATGCTCTAAATCACTAGTGATTAGAGAAATGCAAATTAAAACAACTCTAAGGTACCACCTCACACCCATCAGATTGACTAATATGACAAAAAAAGAAAATGTTGGATGTTGGAGGGTATGTGGGAAAACTTGTACACTAGTACACTGTAGCTGGAGTTGTGAAGTGATCTAACCATTGTGTAGAACAATTTGGAACTATGCCCAAAGAGTTACAAGACTGTGCATACCCTTTGATCCAGAAATACCACTACTTGGTCTATATCACAAAGACATCTAAAAAAGGGGAAGAGACCCATTTGTACAAAAATATTTATGGCAGCTCTTTTTGTGGTGGCAAAGAATTGTAAATCAAAGAATGTCTAAACAAACTGTGCTATATGGGCGTGACGGAACATTGTTGTGCTAAAAAAAATGATAAACAGGATGATTTCAGAAAAACCTGGAAAGACTAACACAAAGTGATGCATAGTGAAATGAGAAGAACCAGGAGAATATTGCACACAGGGATAGTATTATTGTTTGATGAAGAAAAAACTGTGACTTAGCTATTCTCAGCAATACAATGATCCAAGGCAATTCTAAAGGACTAATGATGAATCATACTATATGCCTTCAGAGAAAGAATTGATATTGCTTGAATACAGACTGAAGCATGCTATTTTTCACTTTCTTTCATTTTTTTTCTTTTGTTCTAGTCTTCTTGTATTAAATGACTAATATAGAAATGTTTTACATAACTATATATTTATAACCTATATCTGATTGCTTGCCATCTCAGGGAGAGGGGGAGGGACAGATTTTGAAATTCAAAATTTTAGATAAAAATGTTAAAGAAGTGAAAAAAATTATGTGACACAAAAAAATCAAGAACCTCTGTTCTAGATCGGTGGTTCTCAAGATGTGATCTGAGACCCTTTCAGGGATCCACAAGATCAAAAATATTTTCAATAATAATACTAAAACATTTTAATTTCTAATATGTAAAAATCAATAGATGTAATCCACATAAACAAAAGCCCTTGGGGAGTCCTTAATAATTTTTAAGAGTGTAAAGGGGTCCTAAGACCAAAAAAATTGAGAACTGCTGGTCTAAATGATCTTTATGGTTCTTGAGAGTTCTTAATCCAATGAATTGACAGTCAGGTTCCTATAAATGGTGGTCGCTGTGGAGAACAGCCCTTACATAAGTCTAAATAAACTGCTGTTTGAGGACACATCTCTGAGGCTCTATCTTGTTTTCTATCAAAGAAAGTAAGATGGGACCCTGTCAGCTACTGTAGTTTCCAAGTCAAAAGGAAATAGGGTATCAGACTTTTCTTTATATGAGGAAACAAACAAAATTTGATTTATTTAGAACTACCAATATATCAGAATGATGGACCAATTTATTTATTCACAATATAATCATGAATAGGTACAGAATAAAGCATTAGAGATAAATACCATATTTTCACTGCATAATTGTAGCCACAGCATAATCGTCCCACTGTTTTTTTTAGTCCAAAATTTGGTTTATAACCTTTCACCTTGTAATCTTTGCATGGTATAATTCTGTTCATCATGCTGCTTAAGAGGTAAACAGAGCAGCAATATATTTACCAGTTACATATGGGAACACATTTATCTCTCCTAAGTTGTGAGTCTTAAATCTAGAGCTCTCAGCGCATGCACATTGGCAGCATGTTTCCAAAAGCTGACTTCCATGGTTTGTTTAGAGTGCTACAGAACTAATGGTATTATCACTCAACTCAATGAAGAGCTGTAAGCACAAGGGGAGTGGACATATATTCACAAGTATTCCATGCATCCTAATCTTGCACCAAAGACAGTTTAGCAATAAATGATTTTTAAGTAATACCGGCACAATTTTTTAAAAAGCTTCACATAATAGTCACACCCTACTTTTTGGCAAAAAATTTTGGCACAAAATCTGCAACAATTATGCAGTAAAATCTGGTAACTCATAAGATCTTTATCATAGCAAAACTCTTATAGTCACTGCATGGCTCACTCCTCTTGTACGTGAGTCTGTAGCAGGAGATAAATGTAGAATGATAATCAAATCCTTGAGTATGTCTTGCTTCAGTTTCCTAGTTCTGATCCCATCATCCACTGTACCTTTAGTCATTCTTCCCTTTATTTTGCTTCCCCTCAACTCCTTTATTTTATCAACTGGATGGTGATGGTGAGGATGACAGCAGCTAACATTCGTATAGCATTTTAGGATTTGGAAAATGCTTTACATGTATTATCTCATTTCCTCCTCACAACTCTGTAATATAGGTGTTACTATTATTTCCTAATTTTTCCACATGAGAAACTGAGGCAAAGAGAGGTTAAGTGGCTTAGCCTGGTCAATAATAAATGTTTCAATCTACTTAGCTAGTGACCGTCTGAGGTAGGAATCAAACCCAAGTGTTTTTGTCTCCAGCTCTACTCTCCTATCATTTAGGAACTTCCATATTCTGACTCCCAGCTACCTTTAGTCTTAGTGCAGAAAATGCCTCTTTATATTTCATATGTGTTCCTCCTGCTAAACTATGATTCTCACTTTTCTTGAGCCTCTAGGATTTTAGCTATGCTCTCCCCTATATCTGGAATGTCCTTCCCTCCCTCCTTCAATTTCTGTTGAAGTCCTACTAATCCTTTAAAGCCCATATCAAATTCTAACAGCTTCATAAATCTTTCCTGATTTTCCCCACCTGCAAGTCATCTTCCCCTTCTATGAAATTTTACCAAATTCTATTTTATAGGGATCTGATATTCTTGGCATATTCTATTTTGTATTCTACTTAATTGAAAACATGGTATACTCCCTTACTAAAATAAGAAGCAGTGCTTAATAGTGAACAGAGTGCTAGTCTTGGTGTCAGCATGACATAGAATCAAATATAACCTAACTGTGTATCTAGCCAAGTATGGGCCACGTAAGCTCTCTAAGCCTTAAGTGACTCTCTAACATTTATGCATTAATTGGTAGCTAAGTTCCCCGAGGTGTGCTGGAGCCAGCTCTAACTTGTTCACAAGAACCAAGTGTTAAGTTTTCAGTGTGAGCATTCACACCTCAGAAATCTTCAATGGCTACAGAGTAGGATTTGACTTGTTATTTTGTTGATTGGCAAGACTTTTAAAAGTGTTAATGCTGCAGTTTAAATTTAAAAATGTCTGTGCATTCACGTTTTTTCCCTTCTGGTCATCCAGAATAAATAGGTAAGATTTCAAAAAATATTACATTAAAAATATCAAAAAATAAATTTTGTTAACAATTTACCAGAGCATTCCCAATTTATGCTATAAACATTGTTTGAACTCAGCAGAGTAGAAGGCTCAGGGAATGAACTTATCACCAGGCTAGAGGTGTAGTAAACTGTAAGCTAAAATATTATTCATTAATAATTATATCAATATTTAATGACACATTGATGTTGATGATAAATATTAATGCTATAATAGTAATAATAATGATAACTGGTATTTATGTAGCAATTTCCAGTTTGCAAAGTATTTTACATCCATTATCTCATTTGAGTCTCACAGCATTGTTGGAAGCTACATTTGATATCCACCCATGCCCTCTTGGAAAACAATGTTCCCCATTAACTGAGTTGTAAACCCTTTGCATTCCTGATTACAAGTAACACAAGGCCTTGTACATAACAGGTGCTTAATAAATGCTAAGGGTGGTTTTTGAATAAATAAACCCCTTTAGGATCTTTCTAGGCTACTATATCAGTTCAAAAAAATACTTGAGTTTAGAGGAAGAAAAAGGAGTTTGAATGTTAGGACAACCTGGGGTGTGTGTATGTGTGTTTGGGAGAGTGGAGGGGAACCTAAAAAGGGAGGAGGAGTGGTTAAAGATGGTCATAGATAAAATTAACAAAGGATCTTTGAAATCTCACAAAACTATTGAAAAGAAAATAACTTGAAATCACTTAAGGCCAAATAAGGAGCCAGACCTCATTAAAATGCAGCTCACATTAAGTAATGATTTTTATTTGTGCTTAGAAAAATAATGTATGCAAGTCCTGCTAGAAGAATTGTTGATTTATGTTGCTGGTTCCTGACTTATGACATTGAATGCTGAACACTTCAGATAACAACACAAAATCTCTCCACACAGCTTATGGCAAGTCCCAGCCATCCCTGTGTTTCAGTCTGCTCAACTACACAAATCCTGGAATTCTTACTTATTGCTAGGAAAAAGGGCAGAATATTAAGAAATATAAAATCCTCCATAATAAGTGTAACACTTAACTTCAAAAGCACCTTGCCTGGAGATTATGGATACTGTTATTGTATCTTTAAGAGGAAATAGAATTTGGGAGTGTGGCAAATTCTATTTCCTCTTAACAATAAAATGAAAGCATCCATGGTCTCTGTGGGAGTGGTTGTTGAAGTTGGTGGCAATAAGAATTTTCTGTCATTATTAGTATAAACTCAGCCTTCAGAAATGTTGAAGTTCTTGAAAATGTGATCATACATGATACTAAGAAGTTGTCTTGTAGTGGATAAAAAAGGGGAATGTATTCCTTTGGAGAAATTGAAAGGTGGTTCTCCATTCCCTTCCTTGTCACATGGGAAAATGAAGCACAGAAGATTGCCAATGCCCAGACCTATATAAAGAGTCTTGACATGACAGTGGGCATCAGCATCAGAAGGAATCTTTGGTGTGGTACAAGTTGTGTTCACTGTAAATCTCACTGACAGTTATGGTAAAGAGAGCTGAGGAGGAAATGGTTTGCAAAGGTAGGGGGCTTGTTTAGAAATGAAATGGGAGAATGTTACAGTTAACAGCAAAAAACAAACAAAAAAAACCAGACCAACAAGGGAGCTTTATAAGCAATCAAGGTTTTGCCTGACATGCTGAAAATGCACAGCCTTTCGTGCCCCACATAGAAGTTAATATACTTCCTGGGATAAATAGGCCCACTCAGAGCCAGGGTCTTTCCACCTGCGTGTCTGTAGCACATTGGTTTATGATCTAGTATCTCTCCAAGTCATTCAATTTTCTTGATTAAATTCCACAGGCCCTTGGGGAAAAGAAAACAGTGACAGCCCACAGGATTTACATTTCATTGCCATTAAGAGAATGAACATGGAGAGGAAGAGTTCATACCATCTGAGATCCTCTCATCCGTTCTTCGTTCTCACACCTGGGTAAAGTGATGCCATTCTCTTTCTTAGACTTGATTACTCCACTTAAAAATGGAACCAATAATATCTGACATGTATACATGAAATCTATAATGCCACTGGGCAAAACATTATTAGAGAATTTAAAGGTACTGCTATCTTTTCTTTCTCACATAAAATGATGCACACACAAACATATATATATATATAATATATATATATATGTATACATCCATATCCACATATGTTTGCAATATCTGACTTTAGGAATTATGAGCAGTAAAGATACTATAGATATAGACCAGTGGTATCAAACTCACATAGACATGGGAACCATCAAACCAAAGTATGCAGGCTGCATATTGGCTTCATTTTAAAATGTCATATAATCGATGTTTCACTATATTTTTGTTAAATAGTTTCCAATTACATTTTAATTTGGTTCAATTTGCATGTTTAACACCTCTTATATAGATGATAGGAGAAATAAACCTTTGCCCTTCAGCTAAATGGCTCCATCCAAGCATTATTAGACAATTCTCAAACAAACTTTGGCATGATATTGCTTCATGCGCAACTAGAGGAGAAATGGCTACAAGTGGGATAGGTCACGTTTTATTTTACTTGCCTGCAGCTGAGGGTTCAGTTACTCCATAGGATAACCAGCTACTCATCTGGCAACCCATGGGAAAATTGAAATATTACTTACTCTACGTAGGATTGGATGAGACGAAACAGGTGCCTCCTGCTTGTGGAAATCCTTACTGCCTGTGAGAGAAGACATAGTATAGTGGATAAAACGATGGACTAGGAGTAATGCAGTCCTGGGTTAAAATCCAGCTCCTCATACCGATTAGCTGAATGACTGATAGACATTATTTAAACCTCTCTGAGCCCCAGTTTTCCTACTTGTAAACCAGGGATAGTATCTGTATTTCACTTACATAAAAAGTAATTGAGAAGCCATAGAAAACAACCTATGTAAAGCACTATATAAATGTGAGTTATTATTACCTATTGCTTTTAATGGAGAGCAGCTACTTCTGAGTACACAGATGACCAACTGGATTATAGCCAGGAAATCTGTGATTTAATTTTTTTTTAAAAAAGGAAACTTTTTCAATACAGTTTCTTTTAAAAGATAATAGATTTAAAGTTAGAAGGAAACTTAAAAGTCCCCTGATCTATCCACCTCATTTTGTGGGTGAAGAAGTTGATGCTTAGATAGGTAAAATAATTGGTCTAAGGATTTACAAGTAGTAAAGGGCACAGTCAGTATTTAAATCCATCTCCTTGGGCTCAAAATCCAGCACTCTTTCCCCTCTATCAGAACCTTCCTTGAGATATTATGGAAGATAAACATTGAAAAACTTTACAGTGTCAAATTTGGAGGTATGGGGGTTATAAATTTATTTACTGGGCTTGTCTCCCTACCTCTACATCCCACAAATCCGGCCCCTGGGCCAAGGAACTAAAGACCACAGTTCAAATTGCTCAGCATTGTGTCACTTTGATTGGGTACCCCCTCTAACTTTATACCCTGATCCTAGAAATAGGGCTCTTGGTTTGTCTATTGTGATTAACTTTTTGGGTCAGCTACCATTTGGCTTGTCACCCTCTACCACCACCACCACCACCACCACCACCACCACCACCACCAACACCACCACCACCACCAATCAACCTCCTGGATACCTAGCCAGATCTCTGTAAGTTTCCTGTTTTTTGACCTACTACCTGATGACCCATCCTGACTTCCTCCTTTATGAATTGTGGGGACTACTCTAGATTGCCTCCTCCATTTCAACCAATCGGTTAACCTATCAAAAAGAATCTACCAAGCAGATCAGAAACCATTTGCCCAGTTCAGGATGTTTCTTCAACCTTATCCTGAGAGAAAGATCTAACTCAGAAGAACAAAACTATGGCCCTGCAGCCCTTCATCATCTGGCCTAACAAGTAAGGGAATCTCCAGTTTCATTTGGAAAGTCCTCCTTGTCCTACAGAGGACATTCTGTGGCTTGGAGGCTGCAGGCTCCCCACCCCTGCTTCTAAACCCTTCCAACTGTGCTATTTTCGAGAAGTTACATTTTTTTGAAAGGAACCTTCTCCATGTTGGGGAAAAGAGAAAGTTAAAAGGACAATACTTGCAGAGTAGGATTTTTGAGCACCAGATAAGGCTGGAAGCTTAAAACTGCAAAATGACTTTAGAGATTTTTCCCTGGAGAAAAAAAAACTTTAAAAAATGAGTTCAATTCTGTTAAGGATTAGAAATCTTCCCTTTCCCTCCCCCCCCCACACCACCCCCACTAAACAGACTTGAACAGTAAAAAACATAAAGCAAGAAATTGGCTGTTTTTGCTTGGTGTTATAACATTGATAGGCAAGAGTCTATTGAGGGCATTACTGTTTTAGATGAAAGAATCCTCCTTTGGAAATTGTATAGCCTGATAATGCAAATTCAGTTTGTCCCTAAAATTTGCAGATTTTCAAGCCTAGTTAATGCATAAATAATGCTGGGGTTCTTCTTTTAGGGACAAAGCTATCTCTATCTTTAGTTGTTGTATTTCTCATTCTAGAGGTTTCTCTCCAGGCGGATACTAACGTTAGTTATTGGAAGTCCGGCCACCAGAAACAAAAATCATTAGCCAGTGGCAAGTGGATTGGAGTTTCATCCAATCAGGCATCTGGTTTTGGACCTTAGTGATAAGCATGACTATGGCTTAGGTCTCATCTTAAATAGCTTTGCAGATTACTGCTTCTATAGGAAGCTAGATGTCACAGTGGAGAGGGTATTGGACCTAGGGTTAAGTAGACCTGATTTCATGTTCAGCCTCATACACTTACTAGCTATGTGACCTTGGGTAAATCACTTAACCAGTGTCTGCCTCAGTTTCAACACCTATAAATTGGAGGTAATAATAGAACCTACTTCACAGGGTCATTGTGAAGCTTAAATGAAGGAAGGTAAGCCAGTATAGCCAATGGAGGAGAAGCAGGAATTCCAGAAAGCGTCATAGAATCTGGAACAGGATCTCATTTTGAGGATAGGGCTGAGAGAGATTTCTGAATTAAGATGGTGAGCAATGGGATATTTGTAAAACAACATTTTGGGGTTTAGAATCATTGATATAGGGAGAGTATGAGGAAGTGGTATTATGCAAACCATTGATGAATGAGTCTAGGAAAAGTAGTCAGTGGCTATAAAGAGTCATGGTAAAGGAGGCAAATATTTAGACTTTTCAAAACTCTCCCTCAACATGTAACCTCATGGTGGGTAGTTATGATGTGTCCTGAGAGGTCCACCTCACATTTGGGAGGAGTTTGACCTGGAGGAATCCAGATAGGAAGCAGGGTCTGGTCCCTGAATGACCTGTGGAGAACTGGACAGAGCTCTGGGTTGAAGACAGAGGCCAGGAGAAAAGAGTCATCATCTAAGGGAGCAACCTTTATGGACAAGACACTTTTCATTCTAGCTGACCAATGATCCTTGCCAGTTGGGTAAGCCCAAGGGCCCTGGGAACCACAGCAGCCTCAACATGCAAACCTTGTGGAGATGAGGCCTTCAATCCTTGCCTCCTTTTATTTTCCACTAACTGCATTCCTCAGACTGGACTCCATAATCATGCTTCCAGGAAATCTCTTTATCAGGAAACTTATCATCTTGTCAGATTACATCAGCTTTGGGACTCATACCTTTTTAGTACCCTCTGCCCTTCTCTTTGGAGAATTGGAGGGCTGAGCAAAGACCTCATCCCAAAATAGAACTTAGAAACCAGCCAACTCTTCATTTCCCACCAGCTGCACTCCTTGGACTGGACTCAGACCTTCTCTCCCCTTCCTTTAGTTTTCTTTTGTATATTGTCTTCCCCCATTAAATTGTATGTTCCTTGAGGGAAAGAAACTTCTTTCTTTTTCTCATTTGTATCCTCAGAACTTATCCTTAGCACTTATTCTGGAACATAGTAAATGTGTAATAAATGTTTATTGACTAAGTGACTGGCAGCCAATAGCAGACCCAGAAAAGAAAGTATTTGCTACCAAGTTCCTTGTGCTGTCAAATGGTTTTGTGATTTTATTCATAGAGGGCAGCTAGAATGCCAGGCCGGAAGTCAGGAAGACTTATCTTTCTAAGTTCAAATCTGGCCTTATATGCTTACTGACTGTGTGGCCCTGGGGAAGTCACTTAACCATGTGTGCCTCAGTTTCCTCATCTGTAAAATGAGCCAGAGAAGCAAATGGCAAACCACTGCAGCATCTTTGCCAAGAAAACCCTAAAAGAGGTTATAAAAAGTTGGACACAACTGAAATGATGAACAACAACAATTCGCCGCAATGACATCCAAGAAGATGCATTAGCATCTGCTTTGCCACTGTGCCCTAAGTACCACAGGGCCTCACCATCTAACTTTTAGCAGAAAACTCTAGGAGTTCCCACCCCTTAGTAAAATATTAGCTCCTTTAAAGCAGAGACTGTCTGACTTTTTATTTGCATCCTCATTTATTTTGTACTTAGGAAGTATCTAATAAACACTAAGGACAGAAAACTCGTTAGGAAAAAAGGACATTTATTAAGCATCTACTGTGTGTTAAGCACTGTGTTAGTCCCTGGGAAGACAAAGAAGGATATGAAATTGACTTCAAGGAACTTACATTTTAGGTAGAGGGAGGGGAAGGGGAGAAAAAAATTGTACATATAGAAGTAAAGAAAAAAATATTTACAAAATAAGCAGAAAAGTTTTTTTTGTTGTTGTTGTTTTGAGGGGGGGGGCAGGTTTGGACAGGGAAGACACTAGCAGCTGAGGGCAGAGATTTAGACTGGTTTCAAGTATAAGGTAGCACTAGAAGTAAACTTTGAAGGAGACTAGGAGTTCTGAAAGGGTAGAAAATAGAAAGAAGTGCATTCCAGGAATGAGGACAACCATGCCAAGGCATGGTTATGGGAAAAGGATTTTGTATGAGAAACACTAAGAAGGCCTGTTCGACTGGACCATGGAGTGTGGAGAGGGGAGTACTGGATGATAAGCCTAGAAAGGTAAGTAGGAGCCAGATTGTGAAGAACCTCAAATGTTAAACAGAGGAATTTATATTTATAATTCATTCTCCTAGAGGTAACAGAGAACCTTTGAAGTTTACTAAGGAGGGAAGTAGTGTAGTAAGATCTTTCTTTTAGGAAAATCAGTTTGGCTACTGTGCAGAAAGTGGATTGAAAAAGATGAGATTGGGGGCAAAAGGAGCAATTGAAATACTATTGCAATGGTAGAGGTGAGAAGTGATGAGGGACTGAACTACAGGTGGTGGCCGTGTGGGTGAACAATGAGAGGAATGATGGGTGGTGGTAGGGGAGCAGAAATAAAAAAAAAAAGATTTGCAAGCTGATTGGATATGTGTAGCTAGGGAGACTGAGGAGCTGAGGATGTCTAGTTTGGGAGTCTAGGGGACTAAATGCTGCTAGTGTTCTAGAAAGAAAGAAATTGGTAAGAAGGATATATTCAGGGGAAAGATAATGAGTTCTGTTTTGATGTGTGTTGTACAGCGGATAGAGTGCTGGGCCTGGAGTCAGGAAGACATCTCTTCCTGTTTAAAATCTGTTTAAATCTGGCCTCATATACGTAATGGCTGTGTGATCCTTAGCAAGTAATTTAACCCTGTTTGCCTCAGTTTCATCATCTTCAAAATGAATGGAGAAGAAAATAGCAAATCACTCTAGTGTCTTTGCCAAGAGAACTTCAAAAGCGATCACAAAGAGTCAGACATGACTGAAAAACGACTAAACAAAAACATATTGAGCTTGCGATGCCTATACAACATCCAGTTAGAAATGTCAAAAATGTCAAACTTGGTAGCAAATGCTTTCTTTTCTGGGTCTGCTATTGGCTGCCAGTCACCTAGTCAATAAACATTTATTAAGCATTTACTATGTTGCAGGATAAGTGCTAATGTCAGTTGATGGTATAGGACTGGAGTTCAGGACAGAGACTAAGGCTAGAAATACAGAAACTCAAGGAAAAGGCACTATCCAGGAGAAGCAAGTGGCCAACAGTGTCTAATACTAAAGAGAGTTCAAGAGTTAGCAAGAAAAGACTTTCCAATTTTAGCATCCAAGACATACCCACTCTGGCTTGTCTTCTAATTACGTAACCTTTATAGTGACATAAGCAGTAAATTCTGTTGCAGAGAAAATAAGTACTCTTTGGCACACAGTGTTTAATAAATGCTTTATCTATCTATAGCTATATATACATATATACATATATACATATAAAAGACTTGTGACATACTTGTCAGTAAAGCAATATGCCAGAAAAAAAAATAACTACTCTTGCAGACTTTTTCCTTTTAGCCCAATCTAAAGCTGCTACATTGCTTTGAAGAACACTTTGAAGAATGGATTTCATAAATGAATTGTGTTCCTCTATTAAACTCCTGGAAGGAAAATCCCGATCTTTATTCTCTTGGCAACATCTTAAAATCCATGCAAGGCAGAAATATTGATAGTGCACGATGATAAGTTGCTGGTACATCTATTGCTATCAGGGAAATAACAAGGAACAGGGCAGAATATCCTATGCATTGAAAGAATTCTATGAATTTAAACAAGACCAATTTGGAGGCTTTGGATTAGCAGAACAGCAAGAATAACAATGGCCCATGTAGCTAGTACCATATAGCTTTGTTCTTCGTCGCATTATTTTGGTGTTTCCTTGACCATGTTTACCTTAAATATTCCAATGATGACCAATCTACTTACTTCCAGGATGGAAACTCCCAGTTTCTGTCCTGTGGCTGAAGAATTTCAAAAATAGAATAAATCAGAATAAATTTAACAATTTAAGTGAAATGGAAGAATATTTACAAATTATACATTGCCTACATTAGCAGAAGAGGAAATAGAATTTATAAATAGACCTATTTAAAAAAAATGAACAGGCCATAAATGGGCTTCCTAAGAAAAAAGCACCAGGACCAGATGGATTTACAAGTGAGTTACAAAAACATTTAAAAATCAACTAGTTTCAAAAATAATAGGTAAAGAAGTGATCCTACCAAACTCCTTTTGTGAAACAAATATAATACTGATATTTAAACCTGGAAGAGTAAAAACAGAAAAAAAATTATAGACCAATTTCATTAATGAATACGGATGCAAAAAATCCCAAATAAAATACTAGTTAAAAGATTACAACAATATTTTACAAAGATTACATATTATGATCAAGTGGGATTTATACCAGGAAAGCCAGGATGGTTTAACGTAAGGAAAACTATTAACATAATGGATTATGTCAATAATAAAATTTAAAAATTTATGATTATATCAATAGATGTAGGAAAAGCTTTTGATAAAGTTCAACACTCATTTCTATTAAAAAAAACACTTGAAATTATTGGTACAAATGGATTTTCCTTAATTTGATAAAAACACATTTCTCTAAAACCATCAGCAAGCATTATTTGTAATAAGACTAAGCTAGAAACCTTCCAAATAAGATCAGGTATGAAACAACCAATATTATTCAGTATTGTATTGGAAATCCTAGCAGTAGCAATAAGAAAAGAAAGGGAAATAGAAGGAATCAGAATGGGGAATCAAGTAATAAAACTATCTCTTTTTGTTGACAATATGGTGATATACTTGGAAAATCCCAAAAACTCAACTAAAAAGTTAGCTGAAACAATAATTTTAGTAAAGTGGTAGTATATAAAGTAAATCCATATAAATCATCAGCATTCCTATATACCCTGCAAGAATATATAGTTAAAGATATCCCATTTAAAATGACTCTAGATGGTATAAAATACCTGGAAGTACACCTGCCAAATCAAACACAGGAACTATATAAACAAGAACATAAAAATTCATACAAATAAAATCAGTTTTAAATAATTGAATACTAATTGTTCATAGGTACACAAGGCCGATATAATAGAAATGACACTTTTACCCAAACTAACTTACACATTAACTGCTACACCAATTAAATGTCCAAAAATTATTCTTACTGAATTAGAAAAAAATAATAATAAAATTCAATATAAAATTCAATAAAATTCAAAAATAAAAGTCAAGACTATCAAAGGAAATAATGAAAAAAATGTAAAGGAAGAAGGTTTAGAAGTACCAGATCTTAACTCATATCATATGGCAGTAAGTATCAAAACTATCTGGTACTGGCTAGGAAATGGAAAAGTAGATCAATGGAATAGAGTAGACATATAATTTATAGCAGCAAATAAATATAATAACCTTGTATTTGACAAGTGTATAGACTTAAGATTTTGTGATAAGAATTCATTATTTGGTTAAAAAAAAACCAAATAATGATGGGAAAACTGGAAAGCAGTATGGTAGAAACTGGGTATAGACCAATATCTTATACTATTTACCAAGATAAGGCCAAAATGGATGCATGACATATGTAGAGAGAGATATTACAAGAAAATTAGAAGACCATAAAACATATTACTTATCAGACTTATGGGCAGGCAAACAATTTATTAATAAACCAGAGGCAGAGAGCAAAATTAGGTGTAAAAACGGATAATTCGGTTACATTAAAAAGCTTTTGCACAAATAAAACAAAGGAAAGCAGAAAATTGGAAAAAACTTTATAGACAGTTTCTCAGATAAAGGTATCATATTTCAAATATGCAAAGAAATTTGTCAAATATATAAGCGTAGAGTCATTCCCCAATTGGTAAACGGTCAAAGGAGATGAACAGGCAATTTTCCAATGAAGACATCAAAAATATTTATAGTCATACAAATAATGCACTAAATCATTATTGATTAAAGAAATGCAAATTAAAAGAACCTTGAGATATAATTTTATACCTACCAGATTGGCTAAAATGATTGAAGGGGAAAGCAATAAATATTGGAGAGGATGTGGAAAAATTGGGACACTAATTCATTGTTGGTGGAATTGTGAACTGATCCAAACATTTTGGAGAGAAATCTGGAATTATTCCCTAAGAGTTACTAAACTGCCTATACGATTTCACCCAGCAATACCATGAAAAGCTCTATTTCCAAAGATTAGGGGAAAAGGAAAAGAATGTATATGTTCTAAAATGTTTATAGTGGCTCTCTTTGTGCTGGCAAAAATTTGGAAATTGCAAGGATGCCCACCAATTGGGGCATGCCTAAACAAGTTGTGGTTTGTGATTGTGATGGAACACTACTATGCTACAAGAATGATGAGCTCAATGATCTTAGAAAAACATGGAAAGGTTTACGTGAAATAACAAAGAGCTAAATGAACAGAACCAAGAGAAAACATTGTATACAGTAACAGCAATATTGTTTTAAGAATGACTTTAAGTGAATAAGTTATTTTGTCTATTATAAATACCCAAGTTAACTATAAAGGACCTGAAGAAATATGCTATCTGCATCCAGAAAAAGAACTGATGAATAGAAATATGTATGGAATAATTTTACATACATGTGTATGTATACACCTATTTGTGTCTAATGGTGGTCATCTCTAGGGTGGAAGAGGAGAATAAAAGGGAAAAAAAGAAATTTACATGATTATTTTGCTGTATGTTTGAAGGGAATAGCAAGTTATACATGGCGGATTTGCAATTCCATTTGCAATCATCTTTTTATTGTGCTTTGTTTTGGAAGTGTTTATTTTATTCCATGAATTAAAAATTAAATAAAGTTTAAAAGATCAAAGTTGCCTTCTTTGAGAAGCACTGAAAGGGTTACATTATCTTTTGAGGAAACATGGCACTGGGTATATCTGCTCTATATAGAAGGGTAAACAACAAGATTTGTTTTCACTTCATCTCAGAACATCCATGGTATGACAGCATCATGAGTGGAATTTCAAGAACTTTAAGTATGGTGGGAACCTAGCATTGTGAGAGTGATGCTGACCTCAACCACCCTTATATTGGGAAATCCATTCAGAGCATAGAAAGGACACAGTCAAATTGAAATTCCATGTCAGTATATGTCCAACTGTAGTAGAGGCCTTTTCGAGGAGGAAAAAAATTGAATGTAGAAGAATTATGGTGAAATGATAGAATTTTTGCTTAATGAATTCAGAGAACCTCAGGATTCAAAGCTGGGAGTTAGTCAGTAAATAAACATTTATTAAGTACCTACTATGCATGAGAGCTGGGTGGCACAGTGGATAGAACACTGGGCTTGGAATCAGGAAGACCTGAGTTCAGATCCAGCCTCAGACAACTTACTAGCTATGTGACTCTGGGCAAGTCACAAGCCTTTTTTGCCTCAGTTACTTATCTGTAAAATGAAGACAAACTGGGGAAGAAAATGGCAAAGCTCTCCAGCATCCTTGCCAAGAAAACCCCATGGACTTTAAGAGTTGGACATGACAAACAACAAAACTGTGACAGGCAATGTGATAAGCTTTGGGGATGTAAAAAGGGGTAAAAGAGAGTCCCTGTCCTTAAGGCGCTCTCAATCTAACAGGGGAGACAATATGTCAACATATGTGTCAAACAAGCTATGTACAGAATAAATAAGAAATAATTGAAAGAGGGAAAGTGTTAGGATTAAGAGGGGTTGAGAAAGGATGGGATTTTAGTTGGAACTTAAAGGAAATCAGAGAAGACAGTAGGCTGAGCAGAAGAGGGAGACCACTGCAAGTATGGGGACCAGCCAGAGAAAATGCTTGGAACCAAGAGAGGAAGGGTCTTATTCATGAAATAGCAAGGTGGCTAATGTCATTGGAGTAAAGAGGATGTGGTGGAGAGTGAGGTTTAAGAAGACTGGAAAGATAGGATGGGGCTAGGTTCTGAAGAGCTTCGAATATCAAACAAAGCAATTTGTATATGATTCTGGAGTCAATAGGAAGCTATTGGAGTTTATTGGGTAGGAAGGTGATATGGCTGGACTAATACTTTAGGAAAATCACTTTACTGGCTGAATGGAGGATGATCTTAGGAGTGGGGAGAAAATCCAGGAAGGCAGATCCACCAACAGACTGTTGATTTATGTGTGAAGTGATGAGAGCCTCACCAGCGGTAGCAATGTCAGAGGAGAGAATGAAGTGTATGTGAGAGAGGTTGCAAAGGTGAAATCAACAAGCTTTGGCAGCAGATGGGATATGGGATGGAGAGAAATAGTGAGAAGCTGAGGACAGCACCTAGGTTGTGAGCCTGAGGGACTGGAAGGATGGTGTTGCCCCCAACAATAATAGGGAAGTTAAAGAGAAAACTAGATATCTGCTGGGCATTTTGGTTCAAAATGTCTGAAAGACAGTAGAAGATGTAAGATTAGAGGTCATCAGAGAGGTTGGGGCTAGTAAGAGTCTGAGGCCAGATTCAAACTCAGAAAGATTATTCTTCCTGATTCTAGGCCTGGTGCTTTATCCACTGTACCACTAGTTGCCTTTATATTTATATACTATACATAGTATATTTATATACTATATTTAAATACATGTATCTATCTATTTTTTGTTTGTTTTTTGGAGGGGGGAAGGCAGGGCAGTTGGGGTTAAATGACTTGGCCAACATCACACAGCTAGTAAGTGTGTCAAGTGTCTGGGGCCGGATTTGAACTCAGGTCCTCCTGACTCCAGGGCCGGTGCTCTACTCACTGTGCAACCTAACTGCCTCATCTATCTATTTTTTTTAAACAAGCTCGTGAACCTAAGGTTAATAACCCTAAGTCATCTATTCCAGTGCTATCAAATTCCAGTAGAAACAGGGGCCACTAAACATAAGGATCCCTTTGGGCCACATATTGACTTAGAAAACTACTCCTTCATACATTTTTTTTATTTATACATTATCACATTAAAATCATGTAGGAACTACATTTCAATCTGGTTCAGGCTGCCTTTGGGAATGTTGTAGCCCACATGAGTCCTGCTGGCCCCATATTTGATACCTCTGATCTAATCGACCCCCTTAATTTTATACATGAGTAAGATGAGCACATGAGGGTCATGTGACTTGACAAGATCACACAGATTACATAGTAGCAAAGGCATTATTATAACTCATAACAGCTGACTCCAAATTTATTGCTTTTTCTATGACAGCCTAGAATGAAGGACTACAGACATTTGCTTTTTAGGCACCTCATGGCTGGAAAGGACTTTGATCCATAATCGGACTTACTGATGATATTGGTATAAGGCATCAACATTCATGGAGACCTATGCAACCAAAAAGATGTAGGAGGTATTTTTCTTTGACTTTTACTGCGTTGATATTTTTACTGTTGGGCTGAAAATCTGTTTGGTAGGATGTGAGCAGGTGTCTATGAACAGATATCAAAGCAGAAAACATGCATGGAATTTCCATACTTGGGCTCAGCCCAATGGTATGTATTTCATAACATTTCAGCTAAATTAGTATATCCATTT
Organism: Trichosurus vulpecula; assembly: GCF_011100635.1. NCBI lineage: Eukaryota > Metazoa > Chordata > Mammalia > Diprotodontia > Phalangeridae > Trichosurus > Trichosurus vulpecula. The sequence continues at coordinate 187,473,902 of NC_050573.1, read as the reverse complement.
TTGACTTATGAGGGGGTGGGAAAAACCCAACCTTTTCCTGCTCTTAAAAATTAATCAGACTTTTTTTTGAAGTCTTTTATTTTCCTAAGAAAGATTTTTTTTAAATGTGATAATATGAACTTCACCCTTGGCAGGATTAGAAGACTCATTCAGGCACAGAGAAAGAAAACAACCAGTTGGAAGGAAAAGGAAATATGGATATTCTGAGACCAAAAAAAATATGAAGTCAAACTCCTACTTGCCCAACCTGCAGGTGTGTGCCACAGGAACATGGACTAAACAAGATGGGTGTGTATGAGACATTCTCCCTGGCATGGCTAACACATGGAAAGGGGTAGTGCAGCATGTAAGGGCTGCCATGCTTCCTTTTTTGGAGGGGGGCAAGACCTCCTAGTCACTGCTGCTAGGCATGGAAGTGAGTTGTGGGGGAAATGGAGTTTTTCTCATGAGCCATAGGACAGCACCTCCTCTCAGAAAAGCCAGACTTTACACCTTTATAAACAAGCTTCAGGCAGACCATTCTATGCCTTGAACCCCTCAGTTAAAAGGCTCATTGAAAGATTTGTCATCATCAATGGCACATAGGCCAACCCACTTTGGGGTTGGTTATAGGTTTTCTTTATTCTTCTTTAGTTGTAACAGTAATGATCTTTCAATACCGATGTCACATGTTGGCTGGTACACTTAGGATATAACAGTGAGTATTGCAGTTGTTACTGTTATCTGAGATGGAGTATCCCTATCTCACCCAGGCTGGAAGTGAAGTGGCCACTCTATTCAGAGGCTCAATACCTGCTCCATTTCTGACCAAGATCAATTTGCCTTTCATAAGCAGTGTGGCTCTCCACCCCACCCCACCCCCACCAAGAGCTCCCTCTATTTGTTCCAAACTTAGTGGAAACTCCCAGTTGGCTGAGCTCTACTGAAACTCAAGTAATCCACTAGCCTTAGCCTCCAAGATAGCTGGGGTTTACAGGTGTATGCCACCATGCCTGGCTATTATGTGTTTGAGTGTTGTCTTCCTCCTACATCATAAACTCCATGGATGCAAGGGCCTTGTCTTAGATAACCTTTGTATCATCCCATGTCCTAAACATAATACAATGCTCTGCACATTGTAGGCATGTAAATGTTTGATGAATAAATGGAAGAGGAAGTTTGTATAACAAGGTTAAAAATCTTAAGTCTATGGAAACACATTAATGTTCTTATCTTTTTCCTTTGTTTCTGATATAGAGAAAGAAATTTGTTTATACATAATCTTAAAGTAATCACTGAATCTCCCAGTTTTAGAATTTGAAGGGACCTTAGAAACCAGCCAGTGATGATGTAGTTGGGAAATGAAATACACAGTTATAGTATGTGCAAAAATTATGATTCCTGCTATGGTCTCAGTATTTGCTATGTTTACACGATGCCTAATAGCCAAATGAAAAGTGGAATGTTCTGTTGGCCACTGGAATACTGTAAATATCCAGATGCTTGGCATTAGGATGAAAAGGTCTAGATGAGTGGTTCTTAACTTGGGATCTACAGATACCCCCCAAGTGGGTAGATTTCAGGGGGTATGTAAAACTTAGGTGGGATAAAATACATCTTTAATTTCATTAATCTCTGCTTGGAAATTGGCATTTCCTTCATTTATTTAAAAATTTTATTCTGAAAATAGGGTCATAGCCTCCACCAAATTGCCAAAGGGGTTCATGACACAAATAATTTTAAGAACTTCTGTTCTATATGATCAATTTTTTTTAAATTGGAAGCTGGTAGTATATATTAGAGGTATGTCATATTCTCAATAAATACTTTGAAACAACTTCCACAAGAATGGCATACAAAATTAACATTTTCAGTTTATGTGGTTTGGGTAGGACTTAGACAAAATGGCCTCTGAGGACTTTTCCAACTTTTAGGATTCTTGTGATTACATGAAACATAAAAGAAAATACTATATGTTATCTGATATGTTGTGTTAGCATGTATAATTGACTTACTTTCCCCATAATTATAAGGAGAAAATAGTTTTTGCTTAAAGGTTCCTCATTAAGCTTATGGTGCTTCCTATTCAATTCCAAACAAACATATCAAAACATGGATTTGCCACATGAACACATTAAACGATCACATTCTTTGATTACAATAGGTAGTCAGGAAAATCTGGATAGGTAAGTGAGTGTAAAGGTGTAGACATTAAAAGAGGTTAGATTGGTTCTATTAGGAATCAAGATGCAGTCATTGAAAATTGGAATTTTAGGTAGGTCCAACTCAACATGGTTGCTGAAAGGTATATCCAGGCTTATGGCTCTGCTATGGTCTAACATCTATTCAAAATCACAGCTCTATGCCTCCATGTCTAATGAATCTCACCAGACTAAATGACACATGCATTGAAAGCAAAAGATATTTAATTAAAAGGAATAGCAAGGTAAATTAGAAGGAAAATTTCCCTTGGGCAAAAGGGAGACAATCAACCTCATATTCCCATGGTGCTAGTGAGAAAGAAGGTATACCTCAGAAAACTCATACTCCAAAGAGTGTGTCTCAGTGAAAATGCTTCTTATGGCTCTCTTAGCTCAGTCTCTCAGTAATCCGCTATATGTCACTACTTCAAGCTGGCTCTCACTATTGCCCTCCTCTACCTTCCTTCTTCTTTCCTGGTTGAACTGCTACTAACACGTTACTGAGCTACTCCTCATATTGCTAAAGGGACTCTTCTTTGACTAAAGGGCCTTCTTCTCTCAAAGGGGGATGCTATTGCTCTTTTGAGAAACTGCTCATACCTAGGGTTTTGTTGCCTCTTAAGCAGGCCCATAGCCACACCCAGACCATACAATAGGAAAAAGCCTTTAAGTAAAAGCCTTTCTTTTCTTTCTCTCTACTTTTCCACTTTCTCCTCTTTTCTTTTTTAACAAATTTTGTTTTATTCAGACAAAACTCCTGTAGATCTACTTGACATTTAGATTGTGGGGGATAAATTGGTTTTAGTGCCCATCCTGCCCTTGGCAGGTGGTACCATGGCTATGTAAGTCAGCCCAGAGTTTCACTTAGTAACCCTGGAGAGATGGAATGGGGCTGTGGAGCCTGTTACATCTTTTGACCTTCATTCCTTACATAATAAAAATGGAAATGATTGATGATAGTATCGCCACTGCTATTCAGTTCCTATTGGTACTCAGATAAATATGGTGGATAAAAGACCATGAAAAATTTTAGCCCCAAGATTTTTTTTAACTTTAGTGAAGAATGATTTAAATAAAATGATTCTCAGAGAATGGAAAATAAATAGGATCATAGCACCATGTATTGCAAGCTGGAAGAGAATTTAAATGTCATTTAGCCAATGTTCTCATGAAGTATATATCATGGGTTGCATTTCTATGTATCTACAGATCTCCGTCTGCAGATACTTCATTCCTACTTCTGATCTACTGCCTTTGTCTTTAGTATTGGGCAGACATTGAACCCTTTGACTGCTTCAGCATTGTGATGACTCAGGACTAAAAGTACTTGGTGTTTTGGAATGAGAAGCCTCTTGGTCTTCCCCATCCCATGAGAACTGTAGGGGATAGAGTGCTAGTTGCATAATTTAAAAGAAGAGAAAGCTTCAAGCTCAGTGTCTTGCTTTGACATTTCTTTACAACAAGTAGTGTGCTCTGCCTCTAGGCAGAGCTTGGTGATCTCTTAAGTTCCCGTGAATTCAATTATTGTTCTCTACTTATGATTCCCAGATCTATTTATCCATCCCTAGTCTCTCTCCTGATTTTCAGGCTTGCATCTCCAACTGCCTATTGAGTACCTTGAAGTGAATTTCCAATAGACATCTTAAACTCAACATGTCTGAAATGGAATTATCTTCTCTTCCTTGCCCTTATACTCTCCCCTCTTTGTAACTTCTCTATTGTTATCAAGAAAACTACCATCTTCCCTGTCACCCAGGCTTGCAACCTAGTTGTCATCCTCAAATCCTCATTCATCCTTCATATCCAATCTGTTGCCAAGTCCTACTGAGGTTTTCATAGCATTCCTCATGTTACTCCCTCCATTCAACTACCACCTTGGGGTAGGCCCTTATCATTTCATGGCTGGACTATTGCAGTAGCCTTCTGGTTACTCTCTCTACCTTAACTCTCTTCTCTCCAGTCCATTCTCTACTCTGCTATCAAACTGATCTTCCTAAAGTACAGGTCTGACCATGTCACCTACTTATTCTGTAAACTCTACTAGCTCCCTCTTATTTCCAGGAACAAATATCAAGACCTATTTTTATTTTTTGTTCTTAAAGCCATTCATAATCTGGTATCCTCTTACCTTTCTAGTCTTCTCAAACCTTACTCACTCTTACATACTCTGCAAGCCACCAACACTGGTCTCATTGCTCTTTGTCTCACAAGACACTGCATCAGCAGACTCTAGACATTTTCACTGCCTGTCTACCAGGTCTAGGGTTCTTTGTTTTCTCTATCTCCACCTCCCAGCTCCCTGCACATGTCAGCTAAGTCATCTTCTATAAGAAACCTTTCCCAATTCCCCTTTGCTCTAGTGACTTCCCTTGATTATTTCCAATTTATCTTGCATAAAGTTAGTTTGTACATAATTGTTTTCATGTTGTCTCCTCCACTAGACTGTGAGCTCCTTGAGCGAATGTAGTATCTTTTGCCTTTCTTTGTATTCCCAGGACTAGGTAACACATCCTGTGTGTGTCATATTTTACACCTGAACACAGATCTTCTTGTCTCTAAGGCAAGTCTTCTACCCATTATACTACACTGACTTTTGCTCATTTTCTTATGATCATATAATGAGAATTTACTAAATGCTAACCTTTTAAATTTTACTAGACACTTGTCACACTCAGAAGAACAGGAAGACATATCTCCATCCTCAAAAAGGTTACAGTATAAGTAGATGACACAACATAAATATTTGTGATAGAACTTGAAAAATATTGTAAAATATCAATAAACATATAGAGAATATATAACATGTATTTTAAATTACATTTTACTTTTTAATCAACAAAAATCCATTTTATCTCCCTCCCTCCCAACACTCTCCACTCTGAGAACAAAACAAAAACAAAGCCTCTGTAACAAACATGTATGGTCAAGCAAAACAAATTTCCATATTGGCTGTGTCCAAAAAATACATGGGTCTCATTCTGCATGCTAAGTCCTTCACTCCTCTATCAGGAGGTGAGTAGCATGTTTCTTCATTAGTCCCTTGGAATTATGGTTGGTCATTACACTTATCAGAGTTGTTAATTCTTTCAAAGTTGTTTGTCTTTACCATATTATTGACTTTGTACAAATTGTTCTCCTGATTTTGTTCACTTTACTCTGGATCAGTTCACACAAGTCTTCTCAGATTTTTCTGAAACCATTCCCTTATAGTTTCTTATAGCACAATAGTATTCCATCACATTTATCTACCGTAACTTGTTCAGCCATTCCCCACTTTATGAGTATCCCCTACTATTCCCTTATTTTGTTACCTCAAAAAGAGCTATACATATTTCATACATCCTTAGATTTTGTTTTTCTTTGAATGAATCTTTCCCTTTATCTATCTTCCTTCTAATCCTCCCTTCTTTTTTTTTCTCTCCTGTTTTCCCGGTTTCAGTCACCCCTCCCTAACTTAATCTGTTATTTTTGATTTTTCTTTTTAATGTTTATTCATTTTAACATTAATTTTTTTAAATTTTGAGTTCCAAATATCCTTTTATTTCCTACTCATTCTTCTAGTTTATTTCCTAACTTTGGACTTTATTTTTGGGCCAGGCTTTCTACACTTCTATAGGGAAAATCTGAGCTGTTCTATTGCTGCTTTCTTGGGGGTCCTGAGTGTTACATTATTCCATAATTTCAGACACAGCTCAAGCTCAAGACCTTCAAGCTTTTACTGCTGTTAAAGTGATCTGATCTAGAACAAAGTCTAATTGCTTCCTCCCCCTGGTCTCAGCTCTCTAAATTCCAGACTTAGGTTCAGACTGAGCAATGGCAGACTACTGATGGACTCAGCTACTATCACCTAACTGGAAAACTCTGCTGGCTCAGAATGACAGAATTATAGATCCCTGTTTGATGTAGGAATGCTCCCCCTGGATTTTCCTCTGCAGGCTTCAGAATGATTTGGAGGCTGGAACTGATACACCCACCCTATCCCCTTCTTCTGGAATCTGAGCCACAGCACTGCTGCTTCACTTATAAACCTGATCTTCTTTTTGTGCACTGCCTACAAGCCATGATTGCTAGGGGTGAGGAGCGGAGAACCTTGCTGCCCACCATGGATCTGTAACTCAGAAGTGGGCAGTGGGCAACAAAGATGTCAGTTAGTGTCTGTCCCAGGAGGGGTCTGGTCCCCTCCTTGCCAGTCACAGCCTCTCCTTAAGTACTGGTGTACTCTGCTCACTGTGTACTCCATGTCCATGTGGTTAGTGCTCTGCCCCAGGCCTACTCCCCAATCTTAGCAGACCTATCTGTCTACCTCTCTATTCATACCTGGACTGGATAAATGACCTACCGTGACACTTTCTTGGATTTTCCTGTCAGGATTAGTTCTGATGCATTTTCTAGATCTATTTAGAGGAGTTAAGAATGACAGGAAGAGATTCTAAGTGCATTGCTTTCTGCCATTCTACCATCTTGGGTCTGCCTTAATATGTGACTATTAAGGAGATGATAAATAAAGGGCTTGGTTGAGTAGGGGTTGAATTAATTTGGCAATATTTCTTGAATTGAGTTTCAACTTCCATTGAGATGGAAGAAGAAAGCAGCATATTACAATGGAAAGCACATGGGATCTTCAACTAGAACATCTGGATTGGCATCATGTCTCTGTTACTGTTATACCTTTTTCCCCTTGTACAACTCATTTATTGTTTCTAGATCTCAGTTTCTTCATCTGTGATGAAATAGAGTGAAAGCTGGTTGCAAAATGAAGTTGGTTTGGTATGGGAATCAAGAGAACCAATTAGATTTTATCTCATGAACACTGACTCCATCTTGTGCTGCCACATGGATTCTCTTCCATCTTGTAAAATAAAAGGATTGGATCAGATTATCTCTAAGGTTCCTTCTAACTCTAGATCCTACAAGTATGACAAGCATGGGTTAATAAAGCATTCCAAATTTGGCAGCTCTGAGCTACAACAGAATTTCTTCATATGATCTTATCTAAAGCTCAGTTGATCTTAATTTACTTGGGAAAGTTCCTTATGAATATAGTAACTAGGCATCATGCCTTGTAATGCAACTTTTCAGCAATTTTTTTAGTCCCATAATTTCCTCTGGCCCTGGTTGTAAGATATTTATGCTCCACTGTGTTCATTGTTTTTTGTGAACTTATAAAAATTGCTTTTTTATTAGTCTATAAAAGCCATGTTTGGAGACAGTCTAAAATAAAAATTAATGCATCTTATCACCCCACAGCATGGAACGAGTGACTCTTCCCTTCACTTATTTAAGCACCACAAATGCATGTGCTTCTAATAAAACTCATTCCCTGCCCCATCAACCTTACCCAGTGAACAGTAAGCAGACATCTGTAGCTGACCAGGGCCTGAGGGAAAGGCAGTGAAGAAGATGGGGGTGGAGGCCCAGAGAAGAGGCATCATATTGTGGGGGCATAAAGTTTGCTGACATCAGATACCCAGCTCAGCAGAAGAAACCCACTGTAGAGACAATTTTTATCACTTCATAAACACACTCTCATCTCCATCACTCTGGCTCTTTATAGACCAGAACTATTTTTTTTTATGAAATAGGCCTCACTTTGGTTTTTGATAGCTGTCTTGGTACAGAAAGCAAGGATGAGTTATATCTCTGGAGTCTAAAAAAAAGACCAGAAATTTGCTTAGATTAATCTGCTCTGTAGTCAAGTGGATATCTATCTTACTATGTCCCTGAAGACATTTAGAATGAGATGGAAAAGAAGCAAAAAGAAGCCCATTTGATCAAGAAATGCAATAAAGAAAAACATAATTTATAATACTTCTCGTGTGAATATTTTTTCAGAAAGTTACTTGACCCTTATTGTTTTGTTGTTGTTCAATAGGCTCTGACTCTCCATTTGGGGCTTTCTTGTCAAAGGTACTGAAGTGGTTTGTCTTTTCCTTCTCCAGCTCATTTTGTAGATGAAGAAACTGAGGCAAAAAAGGGTTATGTAATTTACCCATAGTTAATAAGTGTCTAAAGCTGGATTTGAACTTATAAAGATGAACCTTCCAGATTCTGAGCCCAGTGCTCTATCCACTCCACCACATGGCTGCCCACTTAGCTACTGGTTGGCTGCCTTGCTACTTGATCCTCACAGGTGTAGTAATGATGCTACTTGCTGCTTCGGTGGCTGTGTACGGCCAATAACACCAGCACATAGGAGGGCTATTAGCACAGGTTCCTTGATCTGCTTTTCTAAAGAAAGCAACTTTAAGGGGTTAACAATCTTATTTCAATTGAACATACAAGTATCATTCACTTAGTTTAGGGGAAAAAGTTAGCACCCTGAACTTCAAAGAAAACATAAAAAGAAATTACAAGCAGAAATTATATAAACAGAGCAAAATAACACAAATCAATAGACAGGCTTCTAGCCATCTGCTCAAGACATTACATACATAGTTACCAGAGAGAGAAGCACCAACATACATGTTTTTCAAAGCTGGGGAGCAACTTAACGGCTACCTAGAGTCTCATCTGGTCAAGTCACACCACACTCTTCCAGTGAGTGAGCCCCCACACAAAATGCTAAACTCAGAGTATATATATACTTCTTCAGGGTCAGAGGGCATCACAACCATGTGACTCAAATCCATGTGACTTAAGTCTTCCTGTGACTCAAGCAGGTCATCAAAGACTCCCGATTCAATCAAAGACTCTCGATTGAAACAAAGGCAAGATTCCAAGGCACTTGATTGCTTTAGTGCTGAGAAGCACTCCAAAACAAAAGACAACAAAAAGTCCCACTTTAATTGCCATTACAACAGTTTACTTATGACCAGGGTGCAGTGATGCTGGGCATCCTAACAGAGCCTCCTCTCTTAGTGGTCTGGGAATCAGTTCTCCAGCACAGAGCAGTAGAACAACACCAAAGTAGAGTTCTCACCAGTTTTATTTTCTTGCTTTCATAAAATAATAACTGCTAATTAAATTGTGTTATAAAGTTTGAAAAGAGTGTCATATATGTGTAAGGTTAAGCAAGGTGGGATTTTTTTTTTACTGTTTTCTCTTTTGGAGCACTTATGTAGTCAAGTGCCTTTGCTGAGTCTGGCCTTTGTTTCTTTGATTAAATCAGGAGTCTTTGGTGACCTGCTTACCTCAAGGGAAAGCCTAGTTTACATGGGTTTGAGTCTCATGTTTGTGATGCCCTTTGACCTTGAACAGGGTATATAAATTCAAAGGTTACCATTTTGTTTAGGAGTCTCACTTTAAGAGTGTTGGTGTGGAGACTCTGGGTAGGCGCTGGAAACCCCTGGCTTTGAAGAAACCCAGATGTTGATGTTTCCCTGGTAACTATGTATTGCTATCGATAGACTGGTTTGTGTTGCTTGTTCTGTTGATACTGACTCCGTTTGTAATTTCTATTTGTATTTGCTCCGAAGTTCAGGGAACGGGCTTTTCCCTCTGAACTAAGTGAATGATATATGTATGTTTGATTAAGGTAAGATTGTTAACCCCTTAAAGTTGCTTTCCTTAGAAAAGCAGATCAAAGAACCTGTGCTGGCAGCTCTTGTTGAGTCATACACCTCAACAGCAGCTGCTAGCAACATTGTTATTACAATATGTTATTTTATTTGTTCCTCAATCCAATTCTGTGGGGTAAGTACTTCTGATATTATTATAATCCTTATTTTAGAGATGAAAAATTGTTCCCATTTTAGAGATGAGATTAAATTATTTGCCCAAGATTCTCACACAAGTCAAGACATCATGCTCATGATGTCATTGGTCCTCTTCAAGAATGAAGGATGAGCAACAATACAAGTTTCTGAGGCAGGATTTGAATCCATGTCTTCTGAACTCTGGGTTGAGCACTCTATATTGACTATCCTCCCTAGCCTTCACTCATTACTTTGTTCCTTTTAGCCTATGCCTCTGGCTACCTTGACATGTGTTCAGATCTTTGTCTGGATGGGATCCCCTAACCCCCAACTTCTGACTTCAACAAAAACAGATGCAGGACCATGGGAAGAAACTGAGAGAATATAATCCAATCACATATTTCTTCACATATTATCTAGACTTTTGGACTTATTTTACTAGTGTAGCAGTATGGGAGTAGTTCATTGGAACCAGATTTAGAGAAACTAGTTTCAAATGTCTTCTCTGGTTGCTTATAATCTGTGTGACCTCGGATAGGTCACTTAACATTCCTAGGCTTCAGTTTCCTCAGCTATAAAATATAAGTAATTGATGCTATGACTTCTGAAACCCCTCCACTTCTAGATCAATGATCCTCTTATCAGGATCCTCCTGAATTGCTCCCTTTTGATTGAACCCTGCAAAACAGAAGATGTATCTGGTCAAGTCCTTACCAGAAGCATGCAGGCCCATGGTCCCTCCTAAATGGGATAAGTAGCCAGTAAAAATGATCAGGGTGTTAAAACAACCACAGTGGAAGAATTTTAGCTAAATGGATACCATCTGTCCCTCAATGCAGGCTCATCTCGTTTAGCCTTTCGCTGACCATCTCTGAGCCATCACTTTTGCGGTTCAGACCATGTGTGCACTGCCTGGGGTTCCCAGGACCCAGACAAATCAGTTGTGCAATGAAGACTTTATGAGAACATTTTTTTTTCTAAAGGGCCTGAAATTTGTAATCCAAAAAGCATTTTATCCTAATATAGACAAAAATCAAGCAGCAGCTGCCTCATCACATCAGCCTAGATGCTGCAGAGGGAAAGAAAGAAGGGCTCTCCCAGTCAGAAGCCAAGACTAAATCATTAGCTGAGTGTTTGTGGTGAAATTGCATTTTTCTCGTAGATAATGAAACTATTATCATGATGCTGAGGACAGTTACTCTAAAGCAACTTCGCTCCAGCCTCTCCCACATGAAGAGTGTACTCCATGTCTCCAAGGGAGAAGAAATGAGGAGCAGGAGAATTCTGAGAAGGAAAATGTTGAAAAAAATTGGTTAAATTGGAGAGAGGAGAATGTGGAGCATAAAAAAATAGCTCTAGCATTGTAAGGAGACTCCAAGGACAACTCTTCTAAGCCCTTCCTCACCTCACTTTGCAAATAAGAAAACCGAAGTCCCTAGAGAATGTGATCTGGACAAGTCCACACAAGAAATAAACATAAGACGGAGGATTTGAAACCAGTTCCTCTGACCAGTGTTCATTTCTTTATTACATACTTTCTTTTTATATAAGGTAGCTTATTTCCCTCTTGAACTTGTTGTTGTTCAGTCCTGTCCAACACTTTATGACCCTATTTGGGGCTTTTCTGCCAAGGATACTAGAGAAATTTGCCATTTCCTTCTGCAGTTCATTTTTACAGATGAGGAAACTGAGGCAAACAGGGTTAAGAGATTTGCCCAGGGTTACATGGCTAGCAAACGCCTAAGGCCGGATTTGAACTCAGGAAGATGAGTTTTCCTGACTCATTCAACTCTTGGTATATTTAATTATTTTATTCTTTCATTCTTTCCCTCCCTCTTTCCTTCCTCATTTCCTGCCATCCTTCCTTTCTTCTTTTACTCCATTCTTCCATCCTTCTTTCTCTCTTTCTTTCACTCCTTCCTTCTTTCTCTAGTCATGAAAACTATGCCTCTCTTAGTGAAGACTATGATGGCATTGGCTTGGCCATTGCTTCCCCTATATTATGTTTATGAAGTTTACATTTTTAATCAAATGTATGGCTTCACATTTATCTCAATGAAAATCCATCTTATTCAGTTTGGCTCAGTATTTTAACCTGTTGAGACCTTATTGGATTCTGACTCTGTTATCCAATGTATTTTCTATCCCCCCCAGCTTTTTCCTCCCTTAAGTGATAGTATTAATTTTTTTCAGTTATACCAATCTGTTTTCTCTCCATCTCCCTATTTCCCTATTGAAAAAAAGAAAATGAAAAACAAAACTGTTTTAAGAAATACGTAAGTCAAGCAAAATAAATGTCTACATTGGCCATAGTTATATGTGTATGTATACACATATATATGTGTATGTGTGTTTGTATATGTCACAGTCTGTACCCCAAGTCTAACATCTCTTTGTTGGGCACCTTGCTTCCTTATTAATGTGCTGGAATTGTTATTGCTCGTTGTGTAAATCAAAGTTCTTCATTATTTCAACATTCATTTTTGCAATGTTGTTGTTATATAAATTGTTCTCCTGATTATCCTAACCTTATTCTGCATCAATTCTACAATTCTCCCCAGGTTTCCCTATAACAGTTCCTTTCATCCTTTCTTATAACACAATAACATTCTACTATATTCAGATAACATAATTCATTCAGTCATTCTTTAACTGATGTGAACTCTCTTAGGTTCTGGTTCTTTGCCACCACAAAAATAGCAGCTATAAATATTTTTGTACATATGAATCCTTTTCCTTTTCCTTTGATACCTTTGGGGTATAGGCCCAGTATTGGTATTTCTAAGTTAAAGAGCATGTGCAGCTTAGTAACTTTGGGAATATATTTTGCTTTCCAGAATGGCTGAAGCAATTCACAGCTCCACCAACAGTGCATTAATGTGCCTGTTTTCCCATAGCCCTTCCAACATTTGTCGTTTTCCCTTTCTCTCAACTTTGCCAATCTCATAGGTATGAAGTGGAACATCGGAGTTTGCTTTACATTTGTATTTCTCTAAATATTAATTCTCCCAGCTTTTATCATCTGTAAATTTTGTAAGTATGACATCTGTGCTTTTATCCATGGTCTTTGATAAAAATGTTAAATGGCACAGTGGAAGGCACAGGCCTATGGGACCCTTCACTAAAGACCTCTTTCCAAATTGAATTTCAACTACTTACTGACTGTTCTCTGGGTCTGGTTATTCACCCAGTACTGAATCCATCAAACTGTGCTATCTTCTGGCTCACACGTCTCCTTTTATTCTACAGAATAAAGTACAATACTTTTTCCAATGTTTGACTAAAATCTAGGTAAATTATGTCTACAGCATGCCCTTATTCTGCCAGTCTAATGACTCTGTGCAAAATCAAAATGTGACTAGTTTGGTATAACTTATTCTTGATGAATCTATGTGGTTGTAATCACTGACATTTCCTTTACCAGATGTTCTCTAAGCATTTTCATCATCAAAAATCAACCACAGACATTTATTAAATGCTTACTATAGGCTTATTACTGTTCTGATCACTGGGAATAAAACGAAAGCTAAAGACTCCCTGCTATCATGGAGCTTATGTTCTAATGAGGAAAACCACATATAAATAAATACATGCATACAAGATACATACAGAATAGATAAGCAAAAGTCTTTGCTTAATTATATTTAGAATGGGGTAAGGGGAGGCAGGTAGGTGATGCAGCAAATAACAGTCAGGAAGACCCATCTTTCTGAGTTCAAATCTGGCCTCAGACCCTTACTAGCTGGGTGAACCTGGGCAAATCAGTTATCCCTGTTTGCCTCAGTTCCTCAACTCTAGAAATGAGCTGGAGGAGGAAATGTAAACCACTCTAGTATGTCTGCCAAGAAAACCTCAAATGGGGTCATGGAAAGTTGGAATGACTGAAAAAAAAGTGAGTGAACTGAATTTAAAATGGAATCAAAGTCAGGCTCACTGGTCTATAGTTGGTAGAAAACAAAGGTACGTTTTCCTTTTTTGAAAATCAGGAAAACATCTACCCTTCTCTATTTTAATGGCAGTGACCCAGCAATCACATATGATGGCTCTTTCATGATTCTGTGATAGGGTTCTATGGATCTGGTGTATTAAAATTCACCAATTCCCATGACAAACATTAGTGTTTTCAGTTCTTGGAAGGAAAGTGGTAAAGCTATTTGCCTAAGGCTATCCATTGAATGGTACACATATATGAGCTTAGAACTCCTGAAGCATGACGGTTGGGTCTCTTTCTTAGACCAAAGAGCTGTGCATCTTTTCTTGAAGTAATGCTTTCTTCTATAGACCCTTTCTGAAAACCTCCATTTTCAATTGGCAATTTTAACTTAGCAGATCTTCACTTTGTCTTGTTTTCAGAAGAAATAGATTTCAATAGAGCTTTTCCATATTGACAAGGCTCTCTCTTAGAATGGGTTCCCACCTCACTCTCAATGTATGGGGCAACCAGGGCTACAAAACTGTGAAGTAAGTCCATCTTGACTTCCATCATACCCTCCCATTTCCTCTTCTTTGTGCCTCTTTTCTTTCTTTTTGTTTCTTTTGTTTACTCTGGTGGTCAGTACCCTCATGCTATCTACTGGTTGCTCAAGGGTACTGCTTGGGATTTTACCTGGACCTACTTTCTCCAGACAATGTCTCCAGCTGCAAAACTTTTCCTTTATCTTTGCCTCTATCTAATCACATGTGTCCCTCCCTGCTACCTTTTTATCATAGCCTGCTAGGTGAATAAATCTTACCTTCCCTTTAAAAATAAAAACATTTGTCCTTATCCAGTCCTACAACATGTTTCCTCTTCTTAAGGATTTTTCAATCAATTACTAACAGTAGCTCAGCAATTACAGTTGCCAAGTCTTTCTGTAACCTGGAGTATGTTTTCTCTGAGCCTGGTGATTTGAACCTGAGGGAAGCTAGATCCTTTGTTACTCTCCTCTCTTTTACTATCTTGAATATCATCCCTAACTACAAGGAAACACTACCTCAAAGAACTATAGTCACAATCAGTCAAAAATTCTTATTGACTTAAATACAGAAGGTGATCGTGAAGGCTGATCAATTTCAGGTCATAGCCACTGAAGAAACTTCTGTGCATCTTCCATGAGACCAGGGAAGATTCTAAGAAGAATCTTGTAACGCACCATCATTCATGTCTTTCCATGTGTTAACACAGAGAATCTACCAAATATACTGGTTGTCTTCAGGAGGCAGTGTGGCAAAGTGAAAAGAGATATAACTCTAGCATCAGACAACTGAGGTTGAAATCTTATTTTTAACACTACTTTTGTGACTTTTGGCAAGTTGCTTACCCTCAGTTTCCTCATATGTAAAATGAGGGTATTGTGTTTTATGTCCTTAAAGTTCTCTTCCAACCTGATATCGAGGAATGTAAGTGTTGAGGTGTTGAATTTTCCATGAATCTGAGGCAGGTACATGGCACAGTCAATGGAATGCTGGGTTTGGAATCTTGAAGACTTTAGTCCAAATATTGCCTCAGATATGTACTAACTGAATAACCCTGGGTAAGTCATTTAACTTTTCCCAACCTTGGCTTCCATATCTGTAAAAATGAAAATAATAATAGTACCTATCTCTGAGGGTCAAATGAGAAAAAAATACGGAAAGTGTTTAGCTGTATATATGGTAGCTACTGCTATTATTTTGGTGGTGGTGGTGATGATGATGATGGTGATGATGATGATGGATTTTCTATGATTCAGTTTTTCTTTCCTCCTGGTGTTTCAGTAGTTGCTTCAGATTTTTGTTAATGTGGCTTACTATTTCTCCTGCATCCCAGCAGTCTTGAAGGTAGCCCTCTCATCGCCATATTCCACAGATCACTGGGCTGCTGTTTCGACTACTGCTGCTTGTCATAGAAATGTTGGCCTCAAAGGCACCTCCCTGCTGTGATAGAGAAGCAATATCCACAAACATCAGTTGAACCCCGATTTCACTCAAAGGTGTGTTTTTATGAATGTTCAAATACTGGTGATTAGAAGCATAGTGAGAGAGCTGGCAGAGGGCTTACTATCTGATATAACTTAGTGGGGTTCTGAGACCCTTGAGTATATCCCTTGGAGGGGGGAAGAAAGCAGCATTTCAGAAAGAATGAAATTAAAATATGTATCTTTGGTATTTAAATTTTCTCTTCATTGGCTGAGAGACCAGCTGGTTTTAAGACTTGGATTGATTTCACTGACTGTTACCTATATGTGCTAAGAAAATAATCATATGCCTTAGCCAGGAAGGGAATAAATGATGAGGGGGAAAAATCTGCTTTTAAGTCTGCAATTGACCTAGTAATCTTCAAGGGAAAATTAGTTCAAAAAATGGGAAGAATCTTCATATAGCAAACTTTATTTTTTTCTTCCTCTATTTCCCCCCTTCCTTCCTTTTCTTTCATTCACTGTCCTATCCTCTTGATATCTGGAAATTGGGGAACCAGACTTTCCCTTCCTGATATCTGGAAATCAGAGAATCAGACATTCCCTTCTCACTTCCCCTCCCCCAACTAGTTAGTCATATAACTGATGGGAGCTACTTAGGAGAGGGGACTCCCTACACCCAAGCTAGGTATGAAATTGACAGGCCCTATTAGCGCTTGACAGGCGCAGGATAATGACAGAGCTGAGGACAGATAACTAGCAGTTTGGATGATTTACACTGAAGGAGATTTGCATGGTGGGATGGTTATATGCCCATTTATTTCACCCTCCATTGTAGGAAGGATGTATCTGATTTAGTCCTTTTAACCCTTTGCTGTGATTCCCCATGGATATGTTGCCTTCACCCTGCCCTTCCCCAGCCCACCCTCCATGATTCCACCCCTCACACCCATTTGACTATTTGGAAGTTGCTCTTTATTCTGCACCAGGGAGTGTTTATATGGTAGAAAAGCAAGAGAAATCTCTTCAAACTGAGCAAAAGGATCCAGTTTTTCCTTTTCCTTTAACTTCACACCCCAGAAGAATTCTTGTAATTAAAGCCATGTACAGATAGACTTTTCTTTATCCTCACACTCGCAGACATTTCTATTAGTATCATGTCTGCATCTGATCTCTATCTGTAGGCCCTCTATTCACCCTGAATCCTCTATCCACACTATACAATTTCATTTAATTTTCACTGTTATCTGCAAAATTCAAGCCAGATCTGTACGTTATATGGATGCTTACCCATAGTCCTCTGGAAATTATAGCTACAATCTCTGAAGAGTTTTTAAAAGGTTGTTTTTTTTTAATTTGTTTGAAACACCAAAAAAAAAAAACCAACAGAATGCCAAATGTCCAATATGTCAACCAGAGATGGAGAGATTCAGGAGCAAGAAGAGAATTTTAAATATGGCCGTGCATTCTCTATCATCTTTTGGATGAATAAAGATAAGAGGTATGGTGGACAGCACTGAAAATAACCCTGCGATAAAAACAAGTCACTTTGTTTCAATGACACTCACTTTCACTGTGATTTTTATCTTGTGTTTATTTAACTCAGTAGTCCAAACCTAGCTTCCTTGTGTTGTGTCTCCCTCACCCCCAGCTGCTCCCCCCATCCTCCGCATTTCTGCAAGGTCATTGCAACCTATGGAAATTGAATTGGTCTTTTCCTACTTTGCACAATGTTACTGAATAGACAGCTGAAGAGGGGAGCAAATGTAAAGCAGTATGCCTTCTCAAAGTCAGAAATACTTGTTGAAAGACTTTTAAAAATGAATCTGATATGATTTTGATTCATTGTCCTGAGAAATTGTGTTTTCTCAATCCACTTAGGTGGGGGAGAGGGAAGGTTTAGGCACCAACATGAATTAAACAAAGCAGAGTTGCATGTGAGGGGTGATAAGCAAGAGGAAGAAGGTGTGAGTGACATCCTGAGTGCATGCAGCACTGGGTTCTTTTGCTCACAGTTTTGAGACTGCCATCATTGACAGGTTAAAGGTGCTTGTCCTTAATTTCCAAATGATACTTTCCTCAGTCAATTTGACCACAATGTCAGCTTCAATTTGCTCTGATGCTGCACCTACCAGAAGCAATTTAGCTGCTCTTTCTGCATTCTCCCTGGGCAGGTCTCTATTCCCCTTTTCTTCTTGTTCTTTCCTTACATACACCTTGTCAAACACATAGTAGACACAGGGACACTATCACCCATAAAGTTCACCTTCAAAGTACAGAGGAATGGGGGAAAAACCCATCCAAGCCAATTAATCTGTCACCAACTGATTTGAAAGCACCAGGAGAAAAAGAGAAAGGGAGGGAGGGGCATGAATTACTCTATACAAACTCAAACTAAAAGAAAGGAGAGCCAGGATATCATGCTGTCTGTCACTAGGTTTCCTGAACAAATTGTAGTCGGTGAACAGAATCTGGGAACAAGAGTTAGATGCTCTGTTTGAAGTGGTCACTGGCCATTTTGTTTATGTCCATTGGCTTCCCCTAGATCTATTGAGCACTAGATTTAGAGACAGACAATTGAAGTTTAAATAATGGCTCTGACACTTACTACTTGTGTAAACTTTGGCAAGTCTTTTTCACTCTTTGAGTCTCAGTTTCCTCATCTGGAAATCATACTGATCTTCAGAGGTTCTTAATTTAGGGTTATGAGTGTTTTTATTTAATATCTGCTTGCCCATCAATTGGACATGGCTGAGAACGGCTGAACAAGTTGTGATATATGATTATGATGGAATACAATGATGAGCTCAATGATCTTGAAAAAACATGGAAAAATTTGAATGAAATAATGAAGAGTGAAATGAGCAAAACCAAAGAACATTGTGTACAGTAACAGCAATACTGTTTTAAGAATAACTTTGAGCGAATAAGTAATTTTGACTATAATAAATACCTAAATTAACTATGAAGGACATATGAAGAAAGACACCATCTGCATCCAGAGAAAGAACTGAGAAATAGATGTATAGAATGATTTTACACACACACACTATATACACTCACACACACACACATACCTATTTGTGTCTAATGGTAGCCATCTCTAAGGCAGGGGTGGAGGGCTAGGGAAGAAAAAGAGGAAAAGAAAGAAATTTACATGATAACTTTTTGTATCTTTAAAAGGAATAGCAAGTTGTACATAGTAGATTTGCAGTTTCATGTGCAATCATCTTTTTTATTATGCCATGTTGTAGAAATGCTTGTTTTATTCCATCAAATAAAAATAAAATAAATTTTAAAAATAAAGGTAAAGTAAATAAAAGTAAGTAAAAATTGAAGTATATATCTATATAGCTATATTTCAATGTAATTTCTTTCCTTTACATAATCCTATATATTTTATTTCATATATTTAAAAAACATTTACTTAAAGTCAGTAGGATTCCCCAGACTTCCAAAGGAGTCTATGGCACAGAAAAGAATCCATGGTCAAGATGATCTCTGAAGTCCCTTTAAGACCTAAATCTGTAATCTTATATTCTGTTGTGGATTCATTTGGTGAGATGCTAGAAAAAATATATATTGGCCCTGACGGTATGAGGCTTTGATTTGAGCCTACTAGATTCTACCAAGGGTTTCTACAAAAAAAAGGACTTAGCAAACCAAATAGTTCTAACCTGAGCTGTTAGTATTATTGTGCAATTATGGGGAGATGTGGATGTTGTCATGTCAAATTCTTTGCAAATCATTTCTTTTCCAGAGTCATCCTTCTCTAATCCAGAAGCAAATGAAGTTTCTGGGAGGGTACAAATTGATATCTACTTAACTGAGAGGACTTTTTTTTTTTAAGAAACAGTCTGGTGCTAGGCCAATTAAAGCACAATTTCTAAGGATCTTGGTAGCCAGCATCTGCATTTTAAAACCTCTCCTTAACCACAAAATTCACTCTCATAACTGGTTTGGAATTCTCAGTCATTCTCAGGATTGGCAGGTTATTAGTTTCCCATTTATCCTTGATTTGCATTTTTATAACCAGCCTCAATGGAAGAATCATGCCACCAATTCGACTTCATTTACTAACAAAGTAATTTTCTCCTCCTCCCTAAGAGTCCACAGCTGATTCTATCTTGTCATCAGCTTGTTTTCTAGGCAGAAGTCCATCCTCTTCAAACCAGCCCTACCCAGAGAGCTAGAATGCTTTTTCATAAACATCTCCAGCCACATGCATTATCCCTCAATTTTGTTCTCATTTCTTTCCCTGTGCCTTTGCTCACAACATCCCTCATGCCTGGAATAGATGCCTCATTCTCCCTTCCTTTCCACTTATCAAGTCCTCCCCTTTCTTGAGGCTCAATTTAGGTAATCCACTTTGAAATATTTCCTGATATACTCATTTGGATAAGAGTGCCTCACCTTTTTCAAAGCACACAACCTTATCATAGTTTAAAGTACCTTTAAATTGATCAATCAATCAATCAACATGCATTTATTAAACATCTACACTGTGCCCAACACTGTGGGCATACAATAAAAGCAAAAATATTGTACTGCCCTTAAGAAGCATGCATACTGATGGAGGAGACAGAATATAGATGTATGAGTTTATAAAAGATACAAAAAGTCTTCTACAGAAGTGGATATTTGAGCTGAGTCTTCATGGAAGCTAGGAGTGAGGAGAGGAGAGGAGAGGAGAGGAGAGGAAGGGACAGGAGGGGAGGGAACAGGAGGGGAGGTGACAGGAGAGAAGGGGAGGGTAGAGAGGAGAGGGGAGGGGAGGGGAGGGGAGAAGGGGAGAGGAGGAGAGTGGAAGGAAGGAAGCATTCTAGGCATGGGAAGGTCAATTTAGAATCACAAAGGTGGGAAACAGGTAGGCATATGTGAGGAGCAATAGACCAATATGACTGGATTGTGGAGTTTGAATTAACATGTAAGAATATTGGAAAGATATGAGTAGGCCAAGTCATGAAGAATATAAATTTTAAAAAGAGGAATTCATATTTGATTTTAAGGCAGTAATGAACCACTGAAGTATATTTAAGTAGGGGAAGAGTTTAGCAGCTTTGTGAATGGCAGTCAGGAGACACTTGAGACAGGAAAACCAATTAGGAGGTTATTGTATTAGTCTAGGTGAGAGCAAAGGGCCTGAACTAGGATGGTGGCTGTGTGAATGGAGAAATGGCAATGTTGTGGACATAGACAACAAAAATTTACTGCTAATTAGACAATGGAAAGAGTGATAGAGAGGAGTCAAAAATGACTCAACATTGTGAATCTGGGTGACTGAAAGGGTGGTGATACCTTCAGTATTAACAGAGACACTTAAAAGACAGATGGCTTTGGGGGGGAAGATAATGTTTGGGTCATGTTGAGTTTGAGAAGTCTATGGAACATTCAATTTAAAATGTCCAAGAAGCAATTAGGGATATGAGAGAGAGACTATGGCTGAACATATAATAGGAATCATATGCATAGAGATGATAAACCCATGTGAAATGATGTCACCAAGTGAGAGACTAGAAAGAAAAGAGAAAAGGGCCAAGAAAGAAACTAATTTTCAAAGAGGCAGCATAGCACAGCATAAGGAGGGCTGAAGGTAGAGTCTGAGGTTCTGGTTTCAAAGCCTGGATCTACTATCAACTACATTAACTCACTTTGGAACAGTCAGTCACTTGCCCATGCCTCACCTTTCCCATATGTAAATTGAGGGGGTGTGATTACATGACCTCAAAGGTCACTTCAAACTCTAATTGTTTTCCTCCCTAAGCTATTTGGTAGCAGGGACTACATTTTGCCCCCATCTTTTTATTTCCAAAGCCTTAGGTATGGTAGCTTTCAAAATGTTTGTTGAACTGAAATGAATTAATTCATCCAATAGAATATAAGCACTCTGAGGGCAGTGTGAGGTTTTTCTCTTTGAATTGAGAGCATAAGAATGCATAGAGTGTAACCCTGTGTGCCAGCACACCCTGGAGGAACATTTCTATCGGCCCATCCTTAATGATGGTTAATGAGAACACTTCCAGATCTCTGCACACCTAAGATTGGGAGAGTGTCTTGCTTATGGTAGGCCTTAAAAATGTTACTTGGAATGAATTGAATAGTGGGGCAGGGAATAAATTTACTAAGTCCTTCTCTGCCTCTGCATCATCATAAGGCCTCAGGTAAATGTCTTCTTTTTTTATGAGTCTCATAATCTATACTTATATGTTCAGACCCAAATACCACTAGCTTCCCAAAAGCTGTGAATATGCCAGAGAGAAATTAAGGAAAATATATCCAATATAATCATTTAAAAGGAACTGAGATATAGTATATCAATATGAAATATATAGAAGTAAGCATTTGGAAGGGAATGATATAGTGTATCTATTTATAAATCTATCTCTCCATGTAAGCTTTGAGAAGGGACTGGGAAATAGTATATAAATATATAATGTAAGCATTTATACGCAAGTGGGATTTATTATATCTATCTCTCTATATCAAAGCAAGCATTTAGAAGGAAGAAGAACATAGAACTTACACAACATTTTAGAGCCGTGTGGAAACTTGGAGGTCATCTTGCCATAGGATCATAAATTTAGAATTGGAAAGGACCTTAGATAGCGACTGCCTAGTCCAACCCCCCATTCAATTTTTTTTTTAAATGAACAAGCCTTTCTTTTTTTCCTACTCTAACTTTTGCACCTCCATTTGGGAAAGAACAAAGCCCTTGAAGAATTTTGCAGATGAGAAAGCTAAAGCCTGGAGAGATTAAGTGACTTGCCCAGGGCTCAACCTTTTCATTTTATGGATGATGAAACTGAGGCAGTGTAAGGTGAAATGTTTTGCCAAAGCTGTATAGCAAGTTGTGAGAAAATCTACCCCAGAATTCTTGATTCTCGGTCCACTCACTAATAGGCCACATTGTCCTTGTGCTACTAGAATTTTGTATTAAAGAGATTAATACATTTTGTTCATATTTTGTGAGGTATTTCTGGTAATGGGTTTTTTTGGAGGGGGGTGGATTTGTTCATATGATAAAAATAACTCCACTGTAACACTAGGAGACAAAGAGGAGCCTCAGCAGAAATTTTCCCTGCAGTCATTATGGTCTTTGGCTGGAAAAAAGGTCTCTAGACTCCTCTTTGAGCCTGATCCAGAATGTGTTATAATACCCTAGGACATATTCCCTTGGGGCCCTAAGTGGAGTCAGGCCATCATTAACCAAATGTCCAGAAATAAATCCAGTGGAGTGGCTAAAAAACAGTACACTGTGTCCCCACAGCAATGTAAACCTACCTTTCTTTATCAGAAAATGGAGAAGGCAAATGGATGACTCATTAATTGTGTAGCCCCCAAAAGTTATAAAAACCATCAAGTGACTTAAAGTTTATGCAATGATACTTCCAGGATAGAGGATCCATCTGTGAAATGAGGGGTTCAATTGAAAAGGGCTTCAAGGTGTCTTCCAGTTCTAAATCTAGGATACTATCAACTTCTCAAAGCCCTCTGTAGTTTTAAATGGCTTAGGGGAAAGTACTGGCAAGACGCTTGAGATGGTACAGTCACAACTCCACTGAAGTATAGACATTCACCCCCTAATTTTCTTCATAGATAGAGCTAAAGCACTGGTAGGGGTGGGGGGGGGATTGTAACCCATGAGTTGTCTTTTGGTTTTGTTTTTAAACAAAGTTGTGATTTTAGTTCATAGAAATGATTCCACGTGTACACATTAGCAAGGTCTAAAGCTGTCACTGGGTGGGGTTAAGCCCTGTCTTATCTATGGTGCTAAGATTTGGGGCACCCAGAAGGCTTTCTGTTCCAAACACCCCTCCACTGCATCCCAGGCCATCGCCAGTCATCCTGACCTTTGTCTTGCCGCTGGATTTTGATGACTCAAGAAAAGATAGTGAGGCTGAGGTCTTGTGAACTCTGCCTCATTTAAATCCAATTCACACTCAAGTCAAGACATCACCTGTGATGGCACTGGTCCTCTTTGAAAATGAAGGACCAAGAACAGCAACAGCAACAACAACTCCAAATGAGATCGGAAGTTCTGTTTTTCCAAGGCTATGCAATGCAGTAAAATA
This sequence comes from Trichosurus vulpecula, assembly GCF_011100635.1. Classification (NCBI taxonomy): domain Eukaryota; kingdom Metazoa; phylum Chordata; class Mammalia; order Diprotodontia; family Phalangeridae; genus Trichosurus; species Trichosurus vulpecula. The sequence goes on along the minus strand of NC_050573.1, from coordinate 187,450,140 downwards.
CATTTGAGTTGGGCTTTGAAGTATCACTAGGAATTCAAGTAAAGGCAGTAAGGAAGGGCAAGCTGTCAAGTAATAGGGAACTGCTTGACCCAAGTCAAGATGTGGGAGAGTACAGTATATGATCAAGGGGGAAAGGGTCACCTAGCTCAGCTAGACTACAGAATGCATGGAACAAACAGAGTAATGTTACAGAATCTGAGGGATGGCGTTAGGCTCTAAGGTTCTCTAGTGCAACCTATATGCAAACAAGGAATCCTCTTTACAATAAGTCCAAAAGATTATCCAGAATCCATTTGAAAACCTCCAATGAGGAAAGGACGTACTATCTACTGGGGCAGCTGATTTCATACTTAGGCAATTCTCATTCTTAGGTAGATTCAAGAGATGTTACAGAAGTGGAGCCTAAATCTGCAACTGTAGTACTGTCAATCATTGCTACAGTTAAGATGGAAATGTACTCTGAACTTTTTTTTGGCAGTAGGAGTACTCTTGGAGTGTATGCACGCTACCCTGAAACACCTCTTCATTCAAGAAGCATGAGGCCATGGAGTTTGACTTCTGCTAATGTGCTGAGCCCCTAATGATCCATTTATTGATTTTCTGTCTTTCTCTAGTAGCTGGCATTTATAGAGTACCAACTATGTTCCAGGCCTTGCACTAAGAACTTTACAAGTATTATCTTATTATTCTATTGCCTTTAAGACCCACAATAACCATGGGAGGTAGGTGCTATGATTATGTCCATTTTACAATTGGGGAAAATGAGGCAGAAAGAGGTTTAAAAAGGCTGGATTTGAACTCAAATCTTCCTGACTCCAGGCCCTAGCATTCTATATGCTGTACCACCAACTATCTTTCCCTTACCCTCTCTCTAATTCTTTCCTCCTTTCTTCCCCCATCCAACCCAGGCCATTCTTACTCTCACTTCACTGAAGTGCCCTAAATAGGAAATCAAATCCTCCATCTTGTATTCATAGCTCAAACTGAAAAGGAAGAAAGAAATACAACAAGCCCCAAATACGTAAATATTTTGCAAATACTTTCTAGTAATTGATAAAATTTATTTTTGATTAAAAAGCTAATATCTACATCATATAGCTGACATTTTGATCAAATAAACACACAGATATACATGTCTATTTTATCAAAATATCAACATGTATAGACATATTCATACATATATATATATACATATATGGAAAGAAAGAGTAGCTTTATAAGTGAAGCTTTGAGGTCTGTCAATTGATATTAAATAAAATATGTTTATGTGTACATGTATATGTACATATTAATACATATATGTATATGTATGTATATACACACATATATATTAGTCTTGTCACTCCTTTCAGATCAAGGGCTCTTTAATGGGGAATGAATTTAACTTGGAATAACTTATTTGTAGTGTTTTATTGGTTTCTACAAGTTCTACTTCTCTCTACTGAAAGTATCAGGCCCCTTTCCATTTTAAACCATTTAGACACATTTTGAACCCCTGAAAGAAGTTCTACATAGTTTCTTCAAATGTACTGTCAGCTCCCAGGCAAAAGGAATTGGATTCTTCTCCTTCCTCACTTTCTGTTATCACCTGATAGATGAAAGCTATGTGACTTTGTTTCTTCTCTAAGAAAGGGAGAAGTGGGGTGGGCACAAGACGGGGGCTAGAAAGCAGGGACTCACTTAAGCTCTCCCCCAAATCCATCCAAAAACCTGTATAAAATGGCTCTGAACAAATTGTAGAGCTGTGGAACCCACGAAATAGCAGAGGGAAGCAGGTCTCTGGCCTAAGACAGCCTAGATGGTCGCTGGGAAGGGTCTGTCACACAGTGCAGGGAGCAGAGTGCAGCCCAGTGTGGGCCATGCCAGGAAAGACCAGAGAGTGGGCCGGAGCAGGCCTTAGGGCCATGAACCACTGAGCTGTAGCAGTTACCAGACTTCTCAACCCCCAAATGCCAAAGACCACAGAGGAGGTTAGTGGGAAGCCTGCTGGACTGGGGTGAGAGAGTGGTCTGGCTCCAGCCCTGGGGGCAGTGGAGGGCACACAGAGGTGGCAGCAGCAGCAACAGGAAGCTCCTGTGGCTGCTTCCAGAGCTCCAGCATCAGCTGCTCCTGAAGTCCTTGGCCCATGCATTGGGAGGAATTGAGCAGCAGATCAGAGCAGGAGTGAGGGGAGCACTTTGCTCTGTTTGTATCTGGGTCAAGGTCCTGGTTGGTGGTTCATGGGGGAGGAGGAGCACTGCTATGGCAGAGCTTATGGCCATGTTGGAGTGGAAGTAGCTCTGAAAACAGCAGCTGAAGCCCTTCAAGCTTGGGACAAAGTACTCTCTATTCTACAAGTGGTCATAGGCTGACAAAAAGCTCAAAGATCAAGTAGTTGGCTGGGAACATGAACAGGCAGCAAAAATGGACACAGACTCAGACTTCAGAATCTTTTTTGGTGACAAAGAAGATCAAAACATACAGCCAGAAGAAGCCAGCAAAGTCATACAGCCTACATCAAAAGCCTCCAAGAAAAGTATGAATTGGTCTCAGGCCATGGAAGAGCTCAAAAAAGATTTGGAAAAGCAAGAAAGAGAAGTAGAGGAAACATTGGGAGGAGAAATGAGAGTGATACAAGAAAACCATGAAAAACAAGTCAATGACTTGCTAAAGGAGACCCAAAGAAATACTGAAGAAAATAATGCCTTAAAAATAGACTAACTCAAATGGCAAAAGAGTTCCAAAAAGCCAATGAGGAGAAGAATGCCATGAAAGGCAGAATTAGCCAAATGGAAAAGGAGGTCCAAAAGACCACTGAAGAAAATACCACTTTAAAAATTAGATTGGAGCAAGTGGAGTCTAGTGACTTGATGAAAAACCAAGATATTATAAAACAGAACCAAAGGAATCAAAAAATGGAAAACAATGTCAAATATCTCATTGGAAAAACCACTGACTTGGAAAATAGATCCAAGACAGATAACTTAAAAATTATTGGACTACCTGAAAGCCATGATCAAAAAAAGAGCCTATATATCATCTTTCAAGAAATTATCAAGGAAAACTGTCCAGATATTCTAGAACCAGAGGGTAAGATAGAAATTGAAAGAATCCACTGATCACCTCTTGAAAAAGATTTCAAAAATAAAACTTCTAGGAATATTGTCACCAAATTCCAGAGCTCCCAGGTCAAGGAGAAAATACTACAAGCAGCAAGAAAGAAAAAATTTGAGTATTGTGGAAACACAATCAGGATAAAACAAGATCTAGCAGGTTGTACATTTAGGGATTGAAGGGCTTAGAATATGATATTCCAGAGGTCAATGGAGCTAGGATTAAAACCAAGAATCACCTACCCAGCAAAACTGAGTATCATGCTCCAAGGCAAAATATGGGTTTTCAATAAAATAGAGGACTTTCAAGCTTTCTCAGTGAAAAGACCAGAGCTCAAGAGAAAATTTGACTTTCAAACACAAGAATCAAGAGAAGCATGAAAAGGTAAACAAGAAAGAGAAATTATATTGGACTCACTAAAGTGGAACTGTTTAAATGTTTATATTCCTACAAGGAAAGATGATGTTTATAATTCATGAGACCTTTCTCAGTATTAGGGTAGTTGAAGGGAATATACATATACATACATATATACATATACATATACATACACACACACACACACACACACACATATATATACATATATATATATATATATATATATATATATATATATATATATATATATATATATATATATACAGAAGGGACAGGGTGAGTTGAATATGAAGGGATAATGTCTAAAAATAAAATAAAACTAAGGGGTGAGGGAGGAATATATTGAGAGAGGAAGAAAGGGAGAAATAGAATGGAGTAAATTATCTCACATAAAAGTGGCAAGAAAAAGCAGTTCTTTAGGAAGGGAACAGGGGGCAGGTGAGGGGGAATGAGTGAATCTTGCTCTCATCAGATTTGACTTGAGGAGGGAATAACACACACACTCAATTGGGTATCTTACCCCACATGAAAGTAGGGCGAAGGGGATAAGAAAGGGGGGACGATAGAAGGGAGGGCAGATCGGGGGAAGAAGTAATCAAAAGCAAACACTTTTGAAAAGGGACAGGGTCAAGGGAGAAAATTGAATAAAGGGGGGACAGGATAGGATAGAGAGAAATATAGTTAGTCTTTCACAACATGACTATTTATGGGTGTATTTTGCATGGTGATATGTGTGGCCTACATGGAATTGCTTGCCTTCTTAGGGAGAGTGAGTGGGGAGGAAAGAGGGGAGAGAATTTGGAATTCAAAGTTTTAAAAGATGCTCAAAAAAGTTGTTTTTGCATGCAACTGGGAAATAAGATATACAGGCAATGGGGTATAGAAATATATCTTGCTCTACAAGAAAGTAAGGGTAAGGGGGATTGGTGGGGGAGGTGGGGTGACAGAAGGGAGGGCTGACTGGGGAACGGGGCAATCAGAATATATGCCTTCTTGGAGTGGGAGGGAGGGTAGAAATGAGAGAAAATTTGTAACTCAAAATCTTGTGGAAATCAATGTTGAAAACTAAAAATATTAAATAAATAAATTATTAAAATAAAAAAAAGAAAGGGAGAAGTAGGGGGCAGGGGCAGAAATAGGAGAATAAGGTGAATATAAGGACAAGATTCAAGTGTTTCTTCTTTTTTGAATTCTTACAGTCAAAGTCCTACGTGGCACCTCATAATGATGTAATAACTACAGGAGAAGGGGGGAGAGATTCCAACTTTGAGTTGGACCAGTTTTAAACAACCCTTCTTTCATGTGAGGTCATTGTAGAGAGAAGGGCACTGGATCTGGATTTTGAGGTCATTAGTAGTGTGATGGAATGTACTATAATTGAAGTAGTGTTAAATCTGGGGTCAAACTCTCCTCACCTCTACTTTCTGGCTTCTCTACCTTCCTTGAAGACTCGAATGCCACCTTCCACAAGAGGCCTTTTACTCTCCCCAAGCTAAAGGCTAGTGCCTTCCCCCTTCCATTTTCTCTCTGAATCTCAGTTTCTACATCTGTAAAATAAGGGTGATTATCATCTTTGTTGTGATGACCTCATAATCTTTTTGTTATGTTTAAGTGAAATTATACGTATAAATTGTATTGTTTTGCTAACTTTAAAGCACTTTATAAATGTCAGTTGTTTCAGTTGTATAAAAGTATAAGACAGTACAAAGTATGATGTCTTCCCCCCTTCCCCCCCTCTTTCGGGACTATACCCTTATAGAGATGGATCTACATAGAAGTTTTCTAAAACATACGGGCAGCTAGGTGGTGCTAGAGTGGCAAACCTGGTGTCAATAAGACTCCTCTTTCAGAGTTCAGATTTGATCTTAGACCCTTACTAGCTGTGTGACCCCAGGCAAATCACTTCACCTTGTTTGCCTCACTTTTCTCATGCGTAAAATGAGCTGGAGAAGGAAATGGTGAACCACTCCAGCATCTCTGCAAAGAAAACTCCAAATTGGGTCACTAAGAGTTCAACACCACTAAAAATGACTGAACAACAAAAATATGCACCAAAATGCTCTACTGCAGGTATTATAAATGTATTCTACTTTACCTCAGATCTATAAACTCTAGGGCATTAACAAGGAACAATCATTTCACACGCCAGTTTCTCAGTGGAGGTCTCAGATTTAGCAGAAGCCATTGAATTGATGTATAAAGCCAAATACATGACAGTGGTAAGGAAGAACACAAGAAAGATGCAATGATCCAATTGAAGGCATGCTAAACTGTGTTAAGATTATCTTGGAATTTCATCTCTTCTTCAAACCTCTCTACTGGAGATATGGGTCTCCTTGAATGAGGTCTCTGGAGTAAAATAGGTATTTCTCCAGTAAATTTTCTGATTTTACACTGCTGCCTAAGCTGCTGACTGGTCAGCAGGAGGTGAGAGTAAAATTCCACACCATGGAAAGAGAATAAAGGACAAATATGAGATTCAAATGATTCTCTCCTCGGCAATTTTCATGGTGACTCATGAAAGAAAAAAAAATCCCAGAATGAATGGCTAATAGAGTCACAGTCAATTCTACCTGACACTTCATATAGAGATTATTTGACAAGCTGAAAAATATGCATGTTGGGATAGACGAATTTATAGTGGAGACCCCTTTACCAGGTAAGGAAATGCTGACATAGATGGGAAATACTGAATGTAACGGTATAGGGACAATAGGACAGAGCCTCTGCATGCTGGTGACTCTAAAACATTGAACAGGACACAGAAGAAACCATTATGCAAATCAGGGTTAGATAACTCTAATGACTAGGGAGGTAAGAGCTGGACAAGGCAATTAATTAAATGGTGTCCCAAGGATATAGTGCTGGGGAAATTCCTGCCACAGTGTAGTTGTTTGGCCCTTTTAAAACCCACAATGTAGAATTTGCATTTTTAAAAGCAACTTGTTCTGTCCAAGTGTGACTTACTAGAAATTAAAAATGTACTTTTTGAGCAAAAGCTATCGATGAATTATTCCACTGGCCAGTTACACTGGAACATGTAAAAAACACACTTTTAAAAATAAGGCTGGATTCTATCTTGTAGCTTCACTTCCTTTGGGAGCATTAGATCTCAGATTCCCCCTGGTGTCAGGGTCATTTCAGGTCAAGGAAAAGAGGGAACAGGAGTCTTCTTAGCTGACTGGGGGTGGAGGGGTGAGGAGAGTTTAAGCTCTGGGCCCCCACTAGTGAGTGTCACCTCAGGTCAAGCACTCACTGAACGCATGTGACCTTGCTGTGGGTAGGGATCTTGGGGTTGATGGGAGAATGGGGAAGCGTAAAAATACATATAAATAAGTTCATTTTTTTCACTGGTTATTCAAACTTGGCAGAAAAATTATCTTCTTTATAGTATATTTGCTCCCAAAGGCAAACTAAAAATGCACATCAGTTTCACTGACCAATTAAAAAGTGTGCATTATTTATAAGATGCACATTTTGAGGGAATAATACTGTGTAAGAATGTGAGAGATATTAGGACCAAAGGAGGTACTATTAATAGATGCCAATGCTTTAAAACAATCAATTTGAAGCTGGAAGGGACTTCATGTGTCATCCAATCCAATTCCCTCATTTTACATGTGAAGAAATTGAAACCCAGAGTAAGTGACTTGGCCAAGGTCACATGGATAGTAAATGTCAGAGGCTGGGGTCCTCTGAATCCAAAGCCAGTGCTTTTTCCACTGACTCTTTTGCTCCAGGTTTCTCTTTCAGAGCTAAAGGGAACGGAGGTTGCATTTTAAAGGAGATGTAAACCCATGCACAGAAATTTGTAATTCTGTTATTAACAAGGTAACAAGATTGAGTGTTTACTTTACCTCCAGAGTCAATTAATTCACAGCATATTTAAGTACAAAGCTAGTGTAGCAAGTATCTCTGAATGTCATCTCTTACACAGACAGCTACATTATGTCCTGACAAAATGGGAGGACTATTGCCAAGGAGCCATTGGTGCCTGGTAAAAATGATTTTGGTAAAGAGTGCAAAAGTATTTTCTCCACTGGCAACCAGGCAAATCCAGGTTTACAAATGTGCCACCCTTGGTTAATTAGTGACAGGGTTGGCTTTTAATTTAATTTGAAGCAACATGAAAAAAAAAATCAGAAAAAAAATGTGGATAAACAAGCCCAATAGTCTCTCTGCTGGAGAAACGAAGCTACAGAAGCATGAATGATTCAGTCCTGGGAAGAGTTTGATGGATGTGGTTACTTCTATAGCTCGAGAACATCTGGTTACATTGAACAGCTGGGTGAAAAGAAAGGTCCAAATTCATGGGCAGATTTCTTTCCGGAAGACCCTGCAAACAGATGGCCCTTGATCCGAGGAAAGCCCTACAATGTTGCAAAGAAGTTTAAGAAAACCCCCAAGAACTTGTTTTCCTCTTTGTTCTTTCTAGTCCCAAATGCTTTGTCATCAAATTGTAGGTGCCCAGGAATTAGTGGATGGAGTATTGGACTACCTAGCTAGGAAGACTTGAATTTAAATCCTACCTATGACATTTACTAGCTAGCTGTGTTTCCCTGAACAAGACAAACCATCTCTCTGTCTCAGTTTTATTAATTAGTAAAATGGGGACAATAATTATACTGACATCATAGGGCTGTTGTAAGGATCAAAATGGACAACATGCATAAAGCAATTTGTAAAAATTACATCAATGTTAATATGATTAATAAATGCTTGGTTTGTTGATTAGCTGTTTCCATAACTATCAGCAACAAATGCGTTACTTTTGTTGACACCATCCACATTATCTAGAGAGGGCCAGAATGATAGATAGGACCCAAGGCTAAGGGAAAGAAGAAGATGTGAGATACTGTGTACATTTCATGAAATTTTCTCCAAAAGAAAAAGAGATTAGATAGTTTAGTGGGGTCCTACATTTGGCCCGGCTCTGGTTATCTTTAATGCTCTAATTGTGATCCCTGGGGTGAAAAGACAGTATGGTAGAGTGTATAGCGTACTGGCCTTGGAATCAGGAAGACCTGGCTAGTTTCTAATCCCATCTCAGATACCAACTGTGTAATCACGGGCTGTGACACTTGAACCTGTCTCAATCCCAATTTCTACATTTGTAAAATGGGTATCATAATATCTGTAGTACTCAAGCTCACATGGCTATTTTATAATTAAGGATCAAAATAATAATAGCTAACATTTACATACTACTTTCCACATATTTCTGTAAATACACAGTGCTTTAAATACTTTCTCTCATTTGAGGCTCCAACAACTCAGCAAGAAAGGTACTATTATTCTCTCCCATTGACATGATGAGAAAACTGAGAATGAAAAGGGTCAAGAGGTCCAGGGTCACACAGCTAGTAAACTTCTGGGGCAGGGTTTCCATTCAGATCTTCCTGACCCCAGGTCTAATACTATCCCTTCTCACCTAGTCAATCAGATGAAGTAATTTTTGAAAACATTTCCTCAGTAACATGAACTACTATATTTAAAGAATATAAGGGAACACCTAGATGTCAGCTATTATAAACCTGATAATCTAAAGGATGTCTCTTAACCTTTTTGTGCGCCATAGACTCCTTCGGAAGTGCAGAGAAATCTATGAAACCCTTCTCTGAATAAGTTTGTTAAATGTAGAAATAAAATATGTAGGCTTACTAAGGAAACTTAGTATTGAAATATTGAAATACAGTTATAAAAATAGTTTTAAAAACCAAGTTCATGGGTCCTGGGTTAGAATCTCATAACCAGGGGAGGTAAAGTCCAAATAAAATGCCACCTCCTCTGATCACTTTCCTTCTTGGCTCTTAAACAGCAGTTTCAGTTGTACCCCTGTACAACATTTTTCATGCATAATCTATATTTATCTGTGTTTGTATTGTCCCTCCGCTAGGCTACAAGCTCCAAGTTTGAAAGGAACTGTGTCATAAATACATTTCTCTTCACCTGCCTCTCTAGGAGCTCTGGCATTGATGAAAATCACAGGTCCAAGGGGTGATTCAGTCCTACTCATGCTGGAGGATTAACAGGTCCCCAAGTGTGAAATGATGGACCTGAGTGTCTATGCATGGGACCAAGAAGAACTAAAGTAAAATGGGGGCCTAATTGGTACTAATGGAAAGGAAATGACCTACTTTCTCACAGACAGACATACACATTCAGACTGATACATATATGTGCCATCGTGTAGGACTACAAATCAAGCACAGTGCAAATCAGAGTCAGAAATATAAAAGGACACAAAACAAAAAGAAATACCTGAAACAAAACTATACCAGTTTTCCAATCAGACAAGGTCCTGACACCTGGTAATGATGAAAAAGAAAAAAAAAGAAACCAAAACCAAAGCAGCTGCCAAGGCATCATGTAATGACTTTAATGCTCTAATGCTTTCATCATCAAAAGAAAGTCAGCAAGCAACACCATTAGCAGAAGGCTTCAAAACCCAGAGGAGAGCTGTCCTGATTCTGAGTTTTTCAAAGACAGAGGCCAGTGGCCTGAACTTAAAATGGATTCTATTTGTCAAGAAATCATTGTCTGGTGTCCTGACTTTGGAAGTGATGAAGAAGCTAACAACATGAATTGATCAATTTACAGAATATTCATAACGATTTAATCCACTAGATTAAAAACAAGCAATAGTATCCATCAGATAATATTGTTATGAGTGCCAACAACCTCATGTTTAAAAAGTCATCACCAAATACGAATGCAATGTCAGAATTAAAGCATTTTTTCATGATTTATGAAATCATGGGTTAGGACGGTGTGGTGGAACTATGGTGGTGGTTGCAAGGTTACTTACTAGATGGGCCGGAAGGTAAGTTGCCTTTTCTTATCTGAAAGCTCATGGTACATATTTGTATGGGGTCTAGAAATTTTTTTAAAAAGTATTATCAGGTATGACTAGCTGTTATTTTGAATTTTTATAAAAACATTTCATTAAACATTTTAAAATATTTAAGCATTTATAAAACACTTATTAAAACATTTTAAATGGTGATCCAAAAGACAGACACTTTGATACTTTAAAGGAATTGTAATCTCATTCTTCTACTAATGCAGACTTCAACCTATCTATACTTTCCAAATCTATTTGGCAATTCTTTTGAAAAAAAAAAGAATTTTTTTTTTTTTTTATTGTGAACACTGTCATCAACAAACATAAATATCCCATTACACAAAAAAAAGAACAAGCAAAGAAGATTACATAAAAAACTGTGAAATTCTGGTGCATAGTTTGGTTTTTTAAGAATATGTATGTGTATACAACATATACACATGTGTGTTTATTGTTCAGTCATTTCTATGGCGTTAGACTCTTCATGACTGCATTTGGGATTTTCATGGAAAAGACACTAGAGAGCTTTGCCATGTCCTTCTCCAGCTCACTTTACAGATAAGGAACTAAAGTAATCAGAGGTAAGGGACTTGCTTAGGGTCACACAGGTAGTTAGCTTCTGTGGCCAGATTTGAACTCACAAAGATGAGTCTTCCTGACTTCAGGCCCAATACTCTATTCACTATGCCACCTACATATACACACATATATATTTATATTAAACTTAACAAGGTCATAATACAAATTCTCTGTTTTCTGCATTTTTTTCTTCAATGAATTTTAAAAAATGATTTATTGAAGCTCATCCCCCTTCAAATCCATCAATATCCACTAACTTACCATGCCCCACCAACTAGTACCCACCCTTGTAACAAATATATATAGTACAACAAAAGGAATCAACACATTTTCCAAGACTTAGAATTCATATCTCATTTGCATCCATGATCCATTACCTTCCAGCCAAGAGGTGAGAAGTATGTTTCATTGTAGGTATTTTGAAATCATCATTTTGTATATTTATATATGTACATTTACCTCCGCTTATAGAATGTTGGCTCTTTGAGGCTAGGGATCATTTTGTTTTGTGTATTTGCATTCTGGCATACAGTAAGTACTCAAATTCTTGTTGAGAAAAGACCTATTGGTTGAGGAATGGTTAAATTATGCTAAATGAATGCAATGGAATATTACTGTCTCTAAGAAATGATGAGCCTGATAAATACAGACAATCATGGAAAGACATATGAACTGATGCAAAGTGAAGCAAGCAGAACTAGGCAAACAATAGACCTATATGACTGGATAGAATAACATCAACTGAATGCTTCAAAATTATAACAACCAAGCTTGGCCCCAAAAAAAAGATGAGAAGAGAGCTCCCCTCACTTCTTTGCAGAGGTGAATGATAATGGATGTGGAATACTGTGTCTAAGACTTTTTTTGATAAATTGGTTAGTTTTGTTGAACTTTTTTTCTTTCCCTACATCCATCCATCCATCCATATAACATATATACACACATATTTACATATATACATAGAATACAGATGAGGTTTTCTCTGGGAGGGAGAGGGGAAGAGATGTAGTAGAAATGTAGGTGGAATGAAAATAAAAGATAAAACCTCTAATAAAATGATTTTTGGTTGACATTTTTCTCTACTTTGATGAGAGTTCTAAGGTCACTCAAAGTTCTTTTCCTTCATATTATTGTTGCTTTCATCACATCAATTGCTCTGATTGTACTTTTCATCTGTACTTTTCATTGTACTTACTTTTCATCAGTTTATATGAGTTGTCTCATTAGAAAAGTTATTCAACATATTGGGGGACTTCTTCTGGTTTTAAAACTATTTGGAGGGCACCAGGGTAGCAGTTGAGCTGTCCATAGGTTGCCTGTTCTTTTTTTTTTAATTGTATTTGTCTTTGTTGTCATCTTGGGCAAGTAACTTGATTTCTCTAGACCTCAGACTATGAAAATGTAAAATGAGGGAATTAGACTGTATGGCCTTCTAAGGTGCCTTCCAACTTTAAATTTATAATCTTGTGATATTGCATCCTTTATTCTACTTCTCACATATAAATCATATTTAGCAACATTCTTCAGACTGCTTATGCCCTTCATGTGTTCCCATTGCCCTCAAAGTCTCCTTAAATTTTGTTTCTTCTGAGATGGTAGTGTTCCATTAATTCTAGTGACATAGCATACCTAGGAGGGCATTCCTGTTAATAATATGGTCAGAAAAATAGAAATTTCAGGGAAGCAGATTTTGACTCAATATAGGGAGAAAATTAGCCTGGCTAAAACCTAAAGATGGTTAAAAATGGAGTGGGCTACCATGGGTAGTAATGTTTCCCAGCAGTGACTAGAAATTCAAATGGTAGGTGGATGAGCTCCTCAGGACTGGTAAAGAGGGGATTAATGCCTCTAATATCACCTCCCATAGGTAAAGAGCACTTCACATGAAGCTGGAGCACCTTGGTACAAATTCTGGCTCTTCCACCAACAAGCTCCATAACCACTGAGCAAACCATTTAGCTTCTTGAGCTCCAGATACTTCATTTGTAAAATAAAGTGGTTCGATTAAAGGACTTCCAAAGTCCTTTCAAGTTCTGAATCTATGATTCCCATAATTGTAAGCCTGACAACTTATTTCAGCCTGAGGTGCTATTCATAATAAGAATGGGGTTCACTGGTAAATGGGTCCATGTGAATAAAAGACTCAAAGTAACATGGAGATACCACTTGCTTCACCATCTCATGACCTTGGCACAAGAAAAATATCTGTTGTTGATATATCCTGGTTTTTTATATCAAGAAATAAATGAGTAGCACTAAAAGCCACACCTCCTCCTGCCATTCCTCCAATTCTTCACAGTGAAGAGGAAGAAGAGTCGAGGGTCATGGGATTATAGATTTCTATATAGAAGGGACCAAGATCAGGAAATAGGATAAGTAACTTGTCCAAGGTTATAGACATAATAAGGGCAAAGGGAGAATGAATCCTAAGAGAAGGGAAAGGGATCTGAGATTAATTTAACCAAAGATCATAAGACAATGAGATGGCAAAATGGAACTCTATAGATTGCCACCTGCTTACAGGCTTGGAAGAGGAAAATCTCCAGGGGAGAGAGAGACATCTTCCCTCTCCCAACCCTAATACCAGAGAGGCAATCAAGACCTACGCACTTGGAAACTTGTCACATTTTGATTCACTCTGATCTTGTTTTCAACAATATAAGTCAGCTCATGCTTTGTGGATATTTTTGCTTTGTTTTCCCACTCTTGGTTGTTATAAGTGCTTGGCTTTTTTATTTTGTTTTTTGTTTAGTTTTTTTAAATAAAGAACATTTCCCTATTAAAAGTATTTACTGCCTTTCTGTCTCAAGCTGTCATTAAAATGCTTTTTTACACAGACATGAAGGCAGAATTACTAAATCTCCACACCCAAATGGCCATTTTTGCTTGTAAATTATCATTTTTTATGATGAACCCAGTGCTTATGTTCCCACACCTCACTTTAAAAAATTAGTGTCTGAATGAACCTAAGACTGGCTCCTAGGGCAAATATCAGGTTAAAAGCCCATGCATTCTGTCCCTCCTACACTTCCTCCTCCTTGTCCCCCAATCTGTGCTTCATAAATTTCCTTGCCCCTATGCTAAAATACATTCAGCAGATCAGGATCACAGCCCAAAGGTCAGTAAGGCCCATAAATGCCATCTAGCCTCATTTGAAAAAGAGTAAACTGAAACCCAGAGGGATGAAGTCATTTGCCTAAGTCACAGGTAGCAAGTAATAGAGCTACGAATGAAAAAGAGGGTCCATTTAACTCTAAATGTAGGGCTCTTTATACTGCACCATGCTGATCAGTGATCTCATTAATGAGGATACTTCCTCCAAAAAATGTGGATTGTGACCCATCCTTATCCACCCACACTTGACCTTGTCTTCCTAAAAGTTCACTGCAGAGGATCTTCCCAATGGGCTAGGGGCCCCTCTTCCTGTTTTCTTGATATCTTGAAGCTATCAGTGGAAGAAATGGGCTCCAGTTAGCCATCCCTTGCTTTCAACCATAACCAGTCCATCTTTTTTCTCATTCCATACTTCATTATTTAATATGTTTTTAGTTTTCAGCATTGATTTCCATGAGATTTTGAGTTACAAATTTTCTCCCCATTTCTACCCTCGCCCCCCAAGATGGCATATATTCTGATTGCCGCATACCCCAGTCAGCCCTCCCTTCTGTAATCCCACTCCCCCTTGCCCCCATCCCTTTTCCCTTTACTTTCTTATAGGACAGGATAGATTTCTGTGCCCTATTTTCCAGGCTGTCCTGGGCTGGAGCCCTGCTTTCCTCTGCTATTTTGTTGGTTCTGCAACTCTAGAATTTGTTCAAAGCCATTTTTTTACAGGCATTTGGAGGGATTTGGGGGAGAGCTTAAGCAACTTCCTGCTTTCCGGCTGCCATCTTGGCTCCGCCCCCTTAACCAGTCCATCTTTTTCAGACCTACCTTTCTCGAACAACAGCACCCTTTAGATTTCAGTCCTCACAGGCCCTATCATCATCACCATTTACTAAACCTGTGCGACATTGAATATGTTATAACCTCTCTCTGTGTGTCTCTCTGTCTCTCTTTTTTTTCCCCCTCTCTCTCTCTGTTTTCAGTCATTTCAGCCATGTCTGACTCTCTGTGACCCGATTTTGGGGTTTTCTTGGCAAAGATACTGGAATAGTTTGCCTGTTTTATTTTCTCCAGCTCATTTTACAGATGAGGAATAGAGGCAAACAAAGTTAAGTGACTTGCCCAGGGTCAAAATATCTGAGACTGGATTTGAATTCAAGATGAGTCTTCCTGATTCCAGGTCCAGTGCCCTACACACTGCCCCACCTAGCTGCCCTTCTCCCAGTTACTCATTTGTAAAACAGTTTGGAATAGATGGCCTCTAAGACCCAAATCTACAATCTATTCATTATTCAATTCTCACATTGCACTTAGGGAATTACTCTTAAACACAACTTAAATGGTATCACAAGAATAAAAAATATGTATTCTTTCAGAGTTCCCCCTACCCCCATACAAAGAAAAAACTCAGTTCAGGAAAGATATATTTACTAGTTCTATTTTTTTTATTGGAAAGATATATTTCCTAGTCCTGTGTTTTTTTTTTAATTGGAAATATATCCTAGATCGGAAGTCCATCAAAGTATCTTCCTGGATTCAGGATCCACATGTAATCTCAGCATTTTGTAATCTGTATTTGAAGAAACTTTTTTCCATGTGGATTTGTTTTGTTAATTTTCTGAAATGAATTTCCTTATTTGATGAAAGAGATACGCTATTTTTTCTTTCTTTTTTTTTTAATTTACTAAAGCAATGAACTTTTGCATGTTTCCTACAGGTACTGAGTTACTTATGACTAACTTCCTGAATTAGCTGGCTCAGGAAGAAGAGTCCCCTGGTGTTGGCGACCTTCATGGCCACTGGAAAAATTGTTTCCCTATGTCTTTTAGAGGTGATGAGCAGCACAGCTGTGGCAGCTTCAGGAGGAGGAGAATGTTTGTCCGCTGGTCACTTCTGAACTCTGCCACAGAATGGCTCCACTTCCTGCGGCCATAGATGCTATATGACTTAGACAACATAGAATTACAGAGCCAGAATCTTTAACCTGGGAGGGATGGAGAGAGATCATCCAATGTAGGAATTTTCAACCTGGGATCCATTGCCACAGATCCATTATCCTAGATGGGGGGAAAATAACATCTTTCTTTTCATTGACTTATTTGAACATTTCTTTCAATGGTGAATTTTACAAAAAAGCATCATTCTGAGAAGAGGTTTCATAGGTTTCATCAGATTCCAAATTGGGCCCATAACACACACACACACACACACACACACACACACACACAAAATATAAGGAAGAGGTTGAAACCACTTTATCCCATCTTAAATGTGATTGAGAATGTGTCAAATGATCAATCAATAAAAAGACCTTAGATAAGAGGTGTGTAAACTAAAGAAAGTTGTTTTTGTGTTCTGATAAGAATACTTCAAAATAATTGGTTTTCTTTATAATCCTATGTACTTTATTTTATGCATTTAAAAATTTTATTTGGTCCATCAACTTCACCAGATTGCCAGAGGGGTCCAAGACACACAAAAAAATGCAAACAATCCCTACCTTATAATGAATGGTCTTCAAACTAAAATGAAGTTACATAAAAGCTTGTAATGGCAATCAGGGTAGGACTTTTACAGTTTTCTCTTTCAGAATGCTAAGGTAATCAAGTACCTTTGATGAGTCTTGCCTTTCAAATGTAATGGCAAGCAAAGTAAGACTTTTTGCTGTTTTTTGTTTGAGTGCTTCTCAACACTGAGGTAATCAAGTACCTTTTTTTCAATTGGGAGTCTTTGATTGAATCAAGAGTCTTTGATGACCTGCTTAAGAGACAAGAAAGCTGCAGGCCCCGGGCCCAACACCTTTTTGCTAAGTGGGCTCTGAGCCCTTAGGGCCTTGAACAGGATATAAGAGCTCTGAGGCTGGCCATTTTGCTTTTTGGGGGCACACTCATTGAAAGAGTATTGGTGACAAGACTCTGGGTAGCCACTGAAATAGCCCCCCAGCTTTAAAAAACCCAGATGTTGTTGCTTCTCTCTCTCATAACTATGTATGTATTGCTGTGGGTAGATTGGTTTGTGTTATTTGCTCTGTTTATATAATTTCTGCTTGTAATTTCTGTTTGCATTCTCTCTGAAGTTCAAGGTGCTGGCTTTTCCCCATGAACGAAGTGAATGGTATATATATGTTCAATTAAAGTAAGATTGTTAACCCCTTAAAGTTGCTTTCCTTAGAAAAGCAGATCAGAGAACCTGTGCTAGCAGCCCTTCTGTGTACTCTTCTTGTTGCTCTTTCACCTCCACAGCAGCTGCTTGCAACATTGTTGTTACAAAGCTAAACATTTTTTTTTTCCGAAAGGCTAAGGAAACTTGACCATGTTGCAAGGATCATCTATAAATTGTCAAGTGAATTGAGAAAAGGAACCAATTCCAGAAATTATAATCTGTGATTTTCTAGCACTTCAGTGACAAGGAACTATGTAGGGAGGAGAGGCCTTGTCTTTGGTCTCCTTCCCATCTCCCTTTGATCAGAGAAGACTTTGACAGTTCTGTAGACTGGGGAAAACTTTGGACCTCCCCTGGCACCATAGCAGCTCTCAACTTCCCATTGATATCCTAGATGGCATCACTGAATCAGTTCTCAGGAGTGTCTACAATCAGGAGTAGGGAACCTGCAGAAGGTTCCCCACCTCTGGTCTACATTGTTGGGAGCCAAGAATAGATTAGATTCCTAGCTATACAAGGAGCTTGGCAAACAAACTATGCCATTCCTGAGGGAAACTTCTTGAGCACCCTGCAAATGTGACAAAAGGACTTCTAAGAAACTGTAAGTTATTCCTTAACTACATATATTATCTAAACTTAGTCCCACTTTCCTCTGGATTCTGTACGTACTGGTGAGAAAATGTGTCATAAACTTTGGGGATATATGTGTTTTGTACCAATTATTGTTATAGTAGCATCTTAGTAAACACTGTTTTCTGCAAGTTATTTAAAAGTAACTGACCAGATGATTTGCAAGTGATGATCATAGGAGGAAGCATACTATAGGCAGGTAGGCATTAAAGAATCACCTGCAATCCTTCAGTCCCTAGAATCTGAAGGGAAGAAGTAAACAAATTCTAGGGACCTGACTCCTGTCTCTACCAACATTTCTCCCTCCACAGCTTTATAAGAGAGGCTCCTTTATACTTTGTCCCCAATACTGGATGATAATTTGAAAATAAATATTCTTATTAACCTTTCTTGGTCTCAGTTATTTATTTGTAAAATGATCCAAAGTTGCATATGTATAGCCACATATATGGGGGAATTATTTTTGTATTTTATATGTACATACATATATAAAAGACAAAAATAATCTTTCTCCAGTATATATGTATATTTGTACACACACACATATATGTACAGTTCATACATAATGTAATATGAATGCAATGAAGATACATTCTATATGCTATATACGTATGTGTATATGTGTGCATGTATGTGAACATGTATATCTATTGATCAATCAGTCAATATTTATTAAGTGACTATTTATGCCAGGTACTGTGCTAAGTGCTAGGGATACAAAAAGAGGCAAAATATAATGTATCCCCTCAAGGAACTTAAAATCGAATGTGGGAGAAAACATGCGACTAAATATATACAAAGAAAGCTATATACTGAATAAATAGGAAATAATTAACAGAGCAAAGGCACTGGAATTAAGAGGAATTGGAAAAGGCTTCCTGGAGAAGGTAAGATTTTAGGTGGGACTTAAAGAAAGCCATGGAAGTCAGTAGTTGAAGTGAAGGAGGGAGAGCATTCCAGGCATTGGGAATAGCCAGAAAAAAAGTGCCAGGAACTGAGAAATGGAGTGTCTTGTTCATGGAACAACCAGGAGGCCAATATCACTAGATCAAAGACTACTGGTGAGGGAGTAGAGTATAAAAGACTGGAAAGGAATAAGGGGACTAGGTTATAAAGGGCTTCGCAAAACAGAGTAGTTTTCATTTGCTCCTAAAGGCAATAAGAAGTCAATGGAATTTATTGAGTTTGAGAGGTGACAGATCAGACCTACTTTTTAGAAAAATCACTTTAGTGGATGAATAGAGAATAGATTAGATGGGGAGAGGCTTGAGGTAAGCAGACACACCCATAGGCTATGGCAATATTCCAAATGGGAGGTGATGAAAACCTGCACTAGAGTGGTGGCAGTGTCAGAAGAGACAAGGGGGAATATTAGAGCGATGTCGGAAAGATGAAATTGACAGATCTTGGCAAAAGATTATAAATTGGGGTGGGGGAGGAGGGAGAGATAGTGAGGAATCCAGAATGATTCTTAGGTTGTGGGCCTGAGAAAATGGGAGGATGCCATCTTCAGGAATAAGGAAGAGAGAAGAGTTTTAGGAGGAAAGATAATGAGTTCTCTTTCGGACCTAGTGAGCTTAAGATGTCTACTGGAAATCTAATTTGTGATGTCTGAAGGGCAGCAGATATGTGAGATTGGAGGTCAATGGAGAGTTTGTAGCAGGATTGGGTAGATTTAAGGATCATCGGCATAGAGATGATAATTAAACCAATGGGTACTGATGAGATCGCCAAGTGAAACAGGATAGAGGAAAAGGAGAAGAGGGACATAGACAAAACCTTGAGGGACATTTCTGGTTAAAGGGCATGATCTAGAAGAGGATCCCAGAAAGGAGACAGAGAAAGAAAGCTCAGAAAGGTAAGAGGAAAACTAGGAGAGAATGTTGTCCCAAAAACCTAGAGAGAGGAGAGTATCAGGCAGCAAAGAATGATTGACTGTGTCTAAAGGCTACAGAGAAGTCAAAGACAATGAGGACTGGAAAAGACCATAGGACTTGGTAATTAAGAGTTCACTAATAACTTTGGAGAGAGCAGTTTTGGAGGAATGATAAGATCAGAAGCCAGATAGTAGGAGATTAAGAATATTATAAAAGTAGAGAAATTGGAGGCCTAGGTATTGTAGGCAGAAAGGCGGAAGAGATATAGGACAATATAGGTTGGTAGTTAGCAGGGATGGAAGGATCAAGCAAAGGTTTTTCAGGATAAGGGAGACATAGGCATATTTATATGCAGTAGAAAATGAGGCAGTAGACAGGGAAAGAGTGAAAATAAGTGAAAGAGTGGGGACTACAGAGGGAGCAATCTTTTGGAGAAGATGAAATGGAACGGGGTTGTTTGAACATGTAGCTTTGACAAAGAATCAGGCCACTTCATCATACGAAGTTGGAGTGAAGGAGGAGATTGTGGCAGAAGACCCCTGAGCAATAGGAGATGCGGAAGAAGGGAGAAGAGGAAGTTCACAGCAAATAGCCTTATTTTTTTTTCCTGTAACATATGAGGCAAAGTTCTCACCTGAGAAAGTGGAAGGAAAGGGAACCAATGGAGATGTGAGGAGGGATGGAAAGGTTTGGAAGAACTGCTATGAAGAGAAGGATAGTGAGATGGATAAGAGAAGTATAGTAGGATTGCTTAGCCACAATGAGAGCCCAGGGGAGATTGTGTAACATAAATTTGAATGGACCTAGTTGCACAGTTGCATAGTTTTTTATTCTTCTTTATTCAACAGCACGTGTGTAGGAGTGAAAATAACAAATGATGAGAGTGATCCAAGGCTGAGGGTTATCTAAATGTAATCAGAAAAATGATAAGGGAATTAGGGATTCTAGGGAGTAGGACAATGTAGAGTTGAATCTGTTTACTGAGGAGTCAAGTTTGGGAGAAGAGGGGAGAGTAGCTAGAGCAGGTAAGGTAGTCTGGGAGGGAATTGAAAGGTCAACAGATTGGAGGTCACAGTGCAGATGAACAATAGGGTTTTGTAAGGGAAAGAAGACAGGCCAATAGATTATGGTTGGATAATGGGATTTGGGGATTCTTGGACAAAAAGGTGGTACATTTATGGATAATGGCAAAATTAAGGGTATGTCTAAATTTGTGTGTGGCTGAGAAGGGGTGAAAAAGTAGCTCATGGGAATTGAGCAGGTTGAGGAACTAAGTGGTTAGGGCATTTGAGGGAGAGTAAATATATACGTCGAAGCCCCCAAATATGAGGGCAGAAGGTGAATAGAAGAGAGCAATTGCGAGCTAGATATCAAGCTCATTGAGGAAGAAGGAGAGTGACCTGGGGTCTGTAGACAATTACTGCCAGAATTTTGACTGGGTGCTAGATATGAATAGCATGAACCTTAAAGGAATAATGGTTAACATTTATATAGTACTTACTATGTGCCAAACACTTTACAATGATTATTTTATTTGATCTTTACAACAACCATGGGAGGTAGGTGCTATTATATCCCCATTTTACAGATGAGGAAACTGAGATATATGGAGGTTCACACAGCTAGGAAGTATTTGAGGCCAGATTTGAACTCATGTCTTCCTGATCCCAGGCCTGGTGCTGTATCTACTGTGCCACTTAACTAGCAAAGTGATGAAGAGGGAGAACCTAGCAGTGTCAATGGAGAGCAAAGAGTATTCCAACTCCCCCACCTTGATCAATGAGGCAGTGATAATGAGAGAAAGCGTAGCCTGTACTGGAAAGGATAGACAGGAAGGCTATGTCATTGGGGGAGTCAGGTTTCAGTAAGAGCTAGTAGCTGGAAGGAATGGGAAAGGAAAAGATTTAGGATAAAGGGAAGTTTGACATAACATACATACATACATGCATGTATACGCATATATATATATATACATACGTGCACGCACATATATACATACATACATATATTCACATAACCAAAAACCATTCCCCAATAGATAATTGGTCAGCAGATGTGAAGAATATGAACAAACTGCTTTGAAAAGAAGTATTGCAAACAGTTAACAACAATATGAAAGGATGTTCGAATCGTCAAATGCAAATCAAAATATATCTAAGGTTTTACCTCATACTCTGCAAACTGGTAAAGGTGACAAAAAATGGGAATTACCCACATTGGATGGTTAGTAAGAAGGTAGACATGCCAGTGCATCATTCATGCAGCTTTGGAAAACAATTTGGAATTATGCAAATAAGTGACTAAATTGACTACACCCCTTTGACCCAGAGATTCAATTACTTACCTTATACCTCAAGGAGGCAATTGATAATGAGAAAATTCCCATATATGCCAAAATATTATAGCAGCACTTTTTGTGCTAGCAAAAGCTTTGAAACAAAGGAGATTCTCATCAATTAGGGAACAGCTAAACAAATTGTGGTACATGAGTGTAATGGAATTTTGCTATTCATAATTATGATGAATGCAATAAATACAGAGAAGCATGGAAAGAGCTACATGAACTGCAAAGAAAATAATATGTAAAATGAGTACAAAAATGCAAATGGTACCACACACCAAAAAAAATCAAAATTTAAAGAGCAAGCATAGAAAGAAAGAGATAAAAAAGACAACTCTGCCCTACCTTATTGTAGAGGTGGGAAGTCCACAAGTGTCATATATTTAATATGCTTTTAGACTTTTTCAATGTATTAATCAAATGTGCTGATTTTTTCCTGTTCTTTTACTTTTGGGGGGGGTCTTTAAAAATACATCTATTATGAGGGGTCACTCTCTTGAAGGAAGAAGGAAAATGATGCTTGGGGAAATTATGGTGATGTAAAAAATGCCATCAATAAAAATATTTTAAAATAAAAAAGATTAGAGACTCTCAGCACCTATGTATAATACAATGTACAGTGGTATACATTGTACTATGTACAGTACAGTGGTGTACAATCCTAAGACTTTTCACTGGAAATGAATGAGTCGGAACTTGTCCTTTTCTCGGGACTCAACAATCACTATCTCCTTGAGTTGCCAAGCTTTCTTTCTGTTCAGCATTATACTGCTTACATCAATCACCTATCACTTTATTCATGAATGCCCTTTATGTTAGTTCCTTGTCTTATCATTAAGCAATGCTATCCAATCTTGTTTTCAGGCCTAGTTTTCTCTTTTGAGATAAAAGCCATACTTGGGAATGAGTAGAGTTGGGAGACATTTCCTTGTCCTCCAGACCTTGATGGGTTAGTATACACCTCCAAAAGATGTTATTATCCCTGCTTCCTATAGCATCGCTTTTCCCAGAGCTATGGAAGGCCATGTATCTGAAATTAGGTTTTAGAAAGAATAATTCACGGCAGACCCTTCTATGGGTTTCTTTCTCTCTTTTCGCTTGCTTTCCCAGTGGCTTTTTTGAAAGTGAAACAGATGCCACAGATCAGAACAAATAGAAAATCACCTGGAAAAAAAAATTGGAAATGAATGACAATGCAAGCTGCAAACAAATAAAAGTAGTGTGTTTGAGGCAGGGTTGCCAGAGGAGCCCATACAATTGCAGATATGACTATACCAAGCCCATCCCAGATAACAGTGCTTCTGACTCCCAGCCCCAGCATAAGGCTAGACTTTGAATGACATGCTATCTGAAAATGGTTAGCAGGAAACAATGGCCTGTTGCATCTTTTCTTCAGTATCTGGGGTTCAGAAACAACTCCAGGATGGACCCTTTTCATTACCAGGTGAAGCTAAATATAGGAGACATAAAGAAAGGCCCCTGTTTAGAATGATTCTGAATGTAATGCAAAGATATTCTATAATGCCAGCCCTTCTATTTCTTCACCTTTGCTATAGAGCTCACCTTGGAGGAGAAAGGACAAAATGACATTTTTCTTTCCTTACTTTAAAAGAAATTCCTGGTGTTAGGGGGTGGAGGGATAGGGAAGAAACTGGGGAGGGGGGTTTTCCCAGCCCTATTGTTTCTCATTTCACCTTGAAAGACTATGAGTTTGTTCACAAGTGTGGGTGGGCTCATAGAGTGTTTTCCATCCTGTAGCTGATAGGCTACCAATATAGGAATTTCTGGGCTAACTGATGACAGGAGAACCCTTACCACATGTATTGCTCTATTCCATTCTTTCCTGGGCAAAGGCCTGTCCTTGATCTCCCAACAAGAGGCAAATGGGGCTGCATAGCTGAGTGGTGACAAGCCTTTCTGGTGTCTAATATTTTAAAAAATGAGAAAAGAAAAATGCAAAGAAAAGATATCATGACATGTTAGAGATCCTCAACCAACCAAATATTTGTCTGATGTTGGGACCAAAGGAAACAAGAAGGCAGAATGAAAATACATTTTTCTCCCCATACAGGTGCTAAGTATACATTGTTCCAATTAGAAAAATCCCCTTTATATATTTAGTAGTGTTTGAAGTAGACCGAAAAGAAAAGAATGCAGACGGCTTCAGGCTAAAGCAGGTTCTTCAAACCAGCTTTTGTTACATCAACGCGAATCACTTAATAATTCATATTTCAGAATACATTAATGCAAATGATAATTTTAGCCTGACTTTGGAGGTTTAAATATTCAACACAAGCAATTTATATTTCTGTTGATTTTCTCAGGTAAAATTGTTTAGATATGTCTAACATACTGGCTTTACTCGATATAGAACATCCATATTTTGCCAATTTTTAGTAATGTGGAATGAAGAAAATTACTCACATTTTGCTTAATATCAATAGAATGTTTTTGTAAAATAAATATCCACATGGGATAGCTGTTTAATTTGGAAAGTTTAAGAGACAACTTGTTTAGATTTCCTGAATGTGGAGATGCATAGGGGAAATTTTTTTTTTTAAATACTATGACGCATAAGGAACATATCCTATTGTTTTTAAGATGAACATTTTCAGAAAAGAGTTATTCCCTTCTGGAGGCAGCATCTTTGAAGTAGTTAATTCTGCATGAAGAAGAGCAAAATTAGAAAAGAGTTCTGGACAACAATTAACAGCTTGTGTAAAACTGCCCTGGGTTATTTTTCAACACTTAGTGTAAGAGAGTAGCCTTCCTATGATTCTTTCCAAATAAGAGATGAATATAATTTTGGAGAGCTTTCAAGTTACAAGTATTTCCAGTGTTTCAAACACTGGACTTATGATTGTCCCATACATAATACATAGAGAATTGCACAGCTCATGCCTCTGCCTTCCCCTATCACATAACTATCTGAGAGTGACTCTGTGCCACCTTAAAAGAAGAGCCAAATTGTATTGGACCAATGATGGTCCAAAGTCTCTCTCTCAAGCCTGCAAATCCTCTTCTCCAACATCCCTTTCCCACCTCAACTCCCACCAATATCTTTGTCACATACTATATAGACCTCCAAATCCTTCCCAGGCTATGATATGGCACAGTGGATAAAGTACTGGACCTGTAGTCAGGAAAATCTGAGTTCAAATCTGACCCTAGACGTTTACTATCTCTGTGACCCTGGGCAAATCATTTAACACATCTCTGCCTCAGTTTATATAGTCGCCAGACATCATCCTGTTGACTGGAACATCATCTGAGTGACCAGAACTCAGGTGCCTACCACTGGCTCCAGTCTTAGCCATTCCCCCTAGGACCCTGAGAGCCCCCCCGAAGCCTATTCAAATGGGCGGGAAAGATATTCTCATTTACTGATTGCCTTCACAACTACTAATGTCATCTGGGCAGCTAGTTGGCACAGTGGATAGAGCACCAGGCCTGGAGTTAGGAAGACCTGAGTTCAAAAGCAGCCTCAGACACTTACTAGTTTTATGACCCTGAGTGAGTCTCTTAACCTTGCCTGTCTCAATTTCCTCATCTGCAAAAACTGAGCTGGGCAATCTATAAGGGAGTAAAAAAAAAAGATGGACAGCTCTGAATACAACGTGTAGTATTTATTATACTGACTTTCTTGAAATGGAAATTTATTGCTTCATATTTTGAATCCTTTTTTATATTCTGCTGTGCACTAGGCAATGTTTATTTTTTCTTGTTTTGTATTTAAGTTTTTTTCTTTTTTCTTTTCTTATTTTTTATATAAATTTAAAATAAAAAAATTAAGATAAAAAATGAGCTAGAGAAAGAAATGGCAAACCTCTCTCATATCTTTGCCAAGAAAACCCCAAATGGGGTCATGAAGAGTTGGACACAACTGAAAATGACTGAACAACAACAAAGCCACTTTGTAAGCCATCAAGTCCTACATAAATGTCAAACTGGTCCCTTTGTTGTCGAAGGTAGGTATGTGGTACAATGAATAGAGTGTTAAACCTGGAAGCAGGAAAACCACAGCACAAATCTGGCCTCAGATACTTACTAGATGTGTGACTCTTAGCAAGGGTCCTTTACACCTTATGCCTGTTTCCTTCTCTGTAAAATGAGAATAGCACCTGCCTCCCAGGGTTGCTGTGAAGATAATGAGATACTCTTTGTAAAGTGCTTTGTAACTCTTAAAGTGCCATACAAACGCTAGCTGTTACTATCACTATCATCATTTAAGTATGGCATATTGGACACGGTGCTAAATTTGAACTTGGGAAGAACTGGGTTCAAATCCTGTCTCAGACACTTACTAGCTATGTGACCTGTGGCAAATCAAGGAAATTTTCTGTGCCTCAATTCCATCATTTGTGAAATGAGGTGGTTGTACCAAATGGCTTCTAAGGTTTCATTGAATGCTTATATATATATATATATATATACACATACATACATACACATATATATAGACACATATATATATACATATATATATATATACACACACATATATATATATGTATATGAGCCTACCAGCAGCTTGTTGTCATTATCATCTCCATCAATGGCAGCAGCTTTTGGGGATGGGCCTAGCAACAAAATTCTATTTATCATAGTATTTTGTATCTTAATTATTATATTTTCAAACACCCAGAGAAACAACTTAGAAATGTTTAGAACACAACCTATTTGCGAGTTAGAAACTGCCTAGATATGTCTTGCTCAATTCCTAGAGGCGTTCATATTCATTCAAACATACTTTCTGAAAATAGAATTGCAGGAGCATTGTCTCATTGTTTACCCATTCCTGGGGCTCCCCAACTAGGTGAACTCTCTCTTATCATAGGATAGACACATCTGTGCACCCTCCTATGCATACTTTAAGAACAACTTAAAATGAATTGCGATTCTCATCCTATAAGAAATAAATGTTTTTCCATTCATTCATTCATTCTGTGTAAGCCATTGGCAGGAAAATGTAGAGAGTAATATAGCTTTAATACTTATAATTCAATGAGAAATACTGCTGGAGAGAGTTCTCTCCAGCTCTTTGGCTGAATATGGGGGAGAACCCAAAGCATATATCTCTCTTCTCCGTAATCAGGCACCGTGGGCTTCCCTGGCATGGTGGGGAGAATTGGGCTCATCTTTCCGTATTCATGAGGTTTATATGGGCTGCACCCTTTTCTGTCTGGCCGTAAACATTATTAATCTACTTCCTTAAATACTTTTATATTAAGTCAAGTAATCCTTTCAGGTGCTTTTCAACTTAAGAATTCAAAATGATACTATCATAATCAAAGATAAATTCTTAAAAATCCCAAGTTAGGGTTAAGGGTAGGCAAATTAAGCTGCTGCTTAGGGCACAAGACTCAGAGGGAGCAATTAAGGATACTTTTTAATATTAATATTTGCTAATATACATATATTAGGGACAGAAAATTCTACTTTTCATGACACCTAGATAATGATTTAGAGATAAGGAAAATCAAATGGGTGATAAAAAGCTCAAAGCTACAGGTGGAGAGCAACACTGGGGTGGAAGGGTAGGAAAGTACAAATTTCAAATTCATAGACATTGCCTACCGCGAGTGAGTGTCTGGTCTGGCCTCTGCTGCAGATGCTGGGCTACAAGTGAGAGAAGCTGGTGGCCCTCAGCTACAGAATAGAGAATGTCCATCAACCCAGATATCCTGAAGGCCTTATTTACAAATGTGAATCAGAGTGGTTCCCAAAAGACAAGCATTTCTTCCCTTCTACGCCACCCCCATACCAACCAAGCTTAACAAAATGCATGGCTCTTTAAGAAATAAAAGAGAATGAAAATGAGTAAAAATAATTTGTTACAAATGAATATTACAACCTAGGGCTATAAATATGGTAGATTATTGGAATTCATTTTCCCTCTTTAAACCTCTACATAAAGCATAAAACTCCCCATGACATGCTGTATTGGTCAATGCGTCTCTGTAAGAAGGTGTTTTGTATCTCAGAGGTAGCATAAGAGCCATTAGATGTGGGTGTTGCTATGGAAACTGCTCTTTTTTAATTGAATAGCATAGTAAGTAGTCTTGTAAAACCCACCAACCCGGAACTTGGTAGTGCCCCAAGGCAGCTTTAACTTAAGCACCTTCTCTTTGTCTTTTTTTTAACCTCTTTTGGGGGAAGTTCAGGTATCTGAATGTTCTTTACCTGCTGAAGAAGGCTGATGCACTTTGTGACTGAAATTCTCGCATTGCTGACCATAGACATTTTTCAAGTAAGGCTTCAGTGTGAGGGGAGAAAACGAGGCTAGGACAATCAGCACCTACTTAGAGGAAGAATAAATCTTAACTTTTAACTGAGGACTAGCCAACATGACTGAAGATGTCTAAGACCAAACTCCAGGATTTGATTATCTCAATTCATCTGTGTTTTTCTATAGCAGAGCTACTAGGAGCTGATCTAGTAACACTAAGTTTAACAGTTTAGCATGAAAATAAACCCAGAGCAATTGGCCAATCAATTTTGAAGTATCCATATGATTGATCCCAAATTTATGTTCGACCATGATATTTAATGGTCCTGCCTCAGTCTTTATTTCTGGTCATGACGTAGCACCTAGCTACCTCACCTTGCAATTGTCCCTACAGAAAAGTAACCCTAGGTTCAAGGTCCTTTGTAGGTTTGTATCCACTGGAGACCATGGCTTATAAGCTTCTACCATTGTGTTTATTTTTACTTATCAGCCATAAGATGACATAAGTTTCTGGGAACCCTGAAATGCATGGGCGAAGGGTGTGGGTCTGCCTCGAAAGAATTTGACCACTCAAGCCTTCTTTCGGTCCAAGTAGTTTATTAAAACACCAGAGTGGGTGAGATGCCTAGTGAGTCTGCCCATTTGGTAGGGATGAGACTGACTTTTTTTTATAGAGCAAAAGATTGTGGGAAGATTTGGATGGGATCAATGAGTGGCACATAGCCTGGGGTGGTCTGGAGGTAACAGAAAATGGAGGGTTGGCCTGGGCTGGGGCCACAATGAAAGGACAGTTGAAAGGATTATTGATTATCTAGGTGGGAATGTACAGGAAAGTTCAAGAACTGGGTTGTGATTTTGGGGGTCCAGATCCCATACCTGGTCAAATTGAAAGCAAAGTCACTTAATTACATATTGTAAAGAAAAGTGGTAATGGAACATCCCTTGTACCCTTGGGGACATACTTTCCCATATATACATGTATTATCAAAGGGAAGAATGGTCACATATAGAAAGTCATGTATTAGGGCATATACAGGGGGAATACATATGGTCAGGACATTTATATGGTACAGTAAATCATGCCTCCAACAATTCAAGATTGTTGATGTCTTCTGATCATCCACTTACTCTCATGGACCTACTCTCTGCTGTGCATTGCCTTACTTCTCTGTTATTTCTTATTTCTCTCTCTGCACTATTCTTGCTGCTGCCATCTAGCAGGCCACACTTCTTCTCTTAGCTTTCTGTTCCTCATAAGCTAAGGGTTCTTAAAAACTTTTGTGTTTCATGGACTCTTTTAGCAATCAGATAAAGCTTATGGATCCTTTTATACATATTTATGTATACATACACATACACACACACACACACACACACACACAAATTCATTATTTAAGGAAATACCAAATTTCAGTTAGAGGTTAATAAAATTAAGGTGAATTTCTTTTTCCATCCAAGCTCATGTACTTCCTGAAATCCTTCCACATTTGTGGTTCCCATTTTAAGAACCCTAAAAGGAGTTGACTCTGCCATCTCCCTAATTCTTATTTTTGAGCTTGTAATATGATACTGAGTTTCAGCTCCTTTAGTAAGAAATCAGGCCCTCACATACCATTATGGCTTCCACTACATAAAAAGAAAAGAATGTCAGGTTCCAGAGTCTTACACCCAGCAGTAAAGCTATTTTGGAACACAGATTAGCCAGCTAGCTAATATAATGTCCCAGTCTTTTAGTCTGTATTTTGAAATACATTTCCTCCTAACATATCATATCTCACTTGGGATCAAAAAGTCCCCTTTTAGCTACAGTGAGTTCCTGATTGTCAACCTTTATACCCCCACCCCCAACCACTTCGGAAAAGCCAAATTTAAAGAAACTACTAAGGTACCTTGGATTCCCTCAAAACAACATATCTGGTTTTCCTATTTAAAGGTATGGGTGGGGGAAAGGCAAGGACTAAAAGTCTAGATAAAATTGCTGGGAGCTTCCTTTTAAATTTTTGCCTTCCACATGCAAATGTGGAAACAAACAAAAAAAAACTTCCCAGGATTTGAGCTGTCCTATACTGAGACAAAGATTGAGTGTTATTAACATCAAGAGAAGCCTCTGTAACTTAATGGCCGATTCTATAATAATGGGATGACAAGAATTCTTTTTTATTATTTTCCCATATGTTTGTTAATTTGGAGGAAAAAAAAATGTTGGAAACTGGATGGGTGGGAGGACTAAAGAATGGTGATGTTTGGAAACTGAAGAAGAGTTATTTTATGCCAGTAAATGGAATTTTAAAAATTTCCCACCCTGGGGCCATGATGAGGTTGATGAAAACATATCATGCTGGAATTACTAACTAACATTGCCATAAAAATTTCTCACTGCTGAGCAGCACCCCACTTGTCAACGTACCTCAGGCACAGGGATAATTAAGGAGGCTTGATGGTAAATTTAGCACTGGGCTGTCAACATGGGGCACAAATATCATAGAATCTTAGAGGTGGAAGGGATTGTTACGGTCATCTAGTCATTTAGTCCATCCTTTCACAGAATGCACAAGTCCCTTCTACAACAGCATTCAAGACAGAAGAGATTTCCTAAACAGTCATTCTAATTATTTAGTGGCTAACAAACCTATTCAGTGATTCTTTTACAAACTATTTTATAATGAATTTATCTAATATCAGCATATATATTTCAATATACAAAGAAAACAGTAGGGTTGTAAATGAAAATGTGAACTTCAGGTGTGTACAGTTTGTTTTTAAAATATGTATTAAATTTAACCAGTAGTAATAAAATTACTCTGCTTTGGTCCTATTTTGAACTTCTTTTTGCTCTCTGCTCTGCATTTTCAAAAGTTTTATTAATGGTCTTTTTATCTTCCTTTCTTCCTTTTTTTCTTTCTTTCTTTCTTTCTTTCTTCCTTTCTCTCTCTCTCTCTCTCTCTCTTTCTTTCTTTCTTTCTTTCTTTCTTTCTTTCTTTCTTTCTTTCCTTCCTTCCTTCCCCTGTCCCTCTTTTTCTTCCTCCTTCCCTCTCTTTCTTCTTTCTTTCCTCCCTCTGTCTCTCCCTTCTCCTATTTCTTTCTTCCTTTGCTTCCCTCCACCTTTCTTCCTTTGCTTCCTTCCACCTTTCTTTCTTCCTTCCTTCCTTCCTTTCTTTCTTTTTCTTTCTCCCTCTCTCTTTCTTTCTTTCTTTCTTTCTTTCTTTCTTTTTCTTTCTCTCTCTCTCTTTCTTTCTTTGTTTCTTTCTTTCCTCTTCTTATTTCTATCACTTCACATTACCTTGCATTGTACCTCCCCTCCACCAAAAAAATTACAAACAAGCATGGTATAGTGGATAGAATGTTAAACTTAGATTCAGGAAGTCCTGGGTTCAAATGTGACCTTCAACATTTACTAGCTGTGTGACTCTGGACAAGTCACTTAACCTCTGTCTGTCTCAGTTTTCTCATCTGTAAAATGAGGATAATAATATCACTTGCTTCCTAGGGTTCTTGTAAGAATAAATATTATAACATTTTCCCCAGATCTTAAAGTACTATATAAATGCCAGATATAACAAAGAAGTATGGTCAAGCAGAAAGTAATGGAATATTATCGCACCATAAGATCAATTAATTTGGCTCATTCATAGAAAATTAGGAAAATCTATATGAACTGATACAAGTGAGATGAGCAGAACCACCATAATGTACAAGAAAGTACATCACCATTTTTCAACACTTGTCTTTTCTCTTGTGGCATTTTTTGAGCTTGTAAATGGCACTGTGATAATTTAAGGTTTTTATAAGAAATGATAATTAATATTTGTCTATTTTTATTTTCCCAAACTGTGATTTCATTGGTATAGGAAACCACTGGTGAGGAAACCCACTCTACCAAATGAGCAGATTGCCACGTGCTCTGTAATTTCTAGTCCTGGAGAGTTGCCTGGGGCACTGAGAGGTGAAGTAATTTGCCTAGAGTTGCTCAGCCAGCATGTGGTAAAGACCCAAATTGAACCCAGGTTGTCACCACTGTGAGGACAGTTCTCTAGTATGTGATGGCAGCTCGAGCAACATTTAGATTGTGCTGACATTTATACAGTGATTTGAACATTATCTTATTTGAACCTTACAAAATCCTCATTAGTAAAGTATTTCAGGTGTCTTCATATTACAGATGAGAAAACTGATGCTGAAAGATATTAAGTGGTTTATTCTTGGTCCCACAGATATTAAACATCATGGACAAGAACCTTCTATCCATGCTGCTTTCCCATATTGATTACCCCATTGCTCCTATGCAGTAGATGTAATAAAGAGAGTGTTGGCCTCTGAGTCAGCAAAATATAGTTTCAAATCCCACCTTTGACATACACTGACAGTGTGGCTGGGCAAACTTAATCTTTCAGTACCCTAGGCAATTCTCTAAGCCAATATCCACTGCAGAACAGTTAATGAACGATTTTGGTAAAGGGAGCTTCTCTCCTCCGTGAGAATTGCCTGCTGAAGCGAAATCGTAGACCTGGTCCAAAACTGAACCAAAACAAACTGATACAATGTGAGAGAGAAATAGTATGAGCTATTTCATATATACTAGCCCTCACACTAAGGCAGCAAAAAATGAAGTAGAGGCAATTCATTCAAAAGATGATGTAAATAAAAGGCAAACACAATCTACCAGGAAGGATGACCAAATGTAATCATTCTCAGGTTACCACAAGGCCTCTGTGCAAATCAACAGTTTTGAAGTTGATTAGCTTGGTACCATGCATACTTTGGAATGTTGCTATGGCATCAATGCCTCTTTCTTCTGGAGTCCTGTGCCTCAGGTGTTTTTTCCAGCAGCTACTGTCACCCGTAGCTAGAGATGAACGGTGAAGTGTACTAAGCACCACTCTAACTCATTGCCCCCAGACCCAAACCCTTGCACTGAGACCACCAGACCCCACTCAGATGCCCCTTTCCTGTGGAGCAAGGGTGAAAGAAAGTTCCATTGGAGAGTCATCTTTTTTTTTCTTTTTAAAAAAATCATTGGTACACCATGTGGCTGGAAGAGTGAGACTTGAGTCAGGAGTGGTAAGATCTCATTCTAAGGTTTTTCTGTTGTCCAAGGTCACATAGCAAGTCTAGAAAGACACACTCTGTCTCTGTTTCCCCCACCTGAAAATAAAGATTCTAAAGCTTTCCACTTGTTTACTCCATGGGGTGTTCTGTAGATTAATGAAGTGTTGAACCAGATGCTCAGCCTAGTGGGGATGTGAGACAATTTTAGAGGTGCATTAACAAGCGATTATTTAGGGCGCTTGAGCAATACCTATCCTAATGGCTTACAATTGTCAATATAGTGCTTAAAGTGTCCGGTATATATCAGATGGATCTTGTTTGGGTAGCGAGAAGGATAATTCCCTTAGCATGAAAATCAGACATTGTGGGAAGCTCAGCAATAAACATTTGAAACATATATTTGGATGATATGGGTTTTCACTGGTTCTTGATTCTTTTTCTTTCCAATTACTTTATGGCAGGGTTTCTTTACCTGGAGTGTGTGGACTTTTACAAATATATTTCCATAACTGTATTTCAAAATAGCAAATTTCCTTTGTAACCTTGCATATTTAATAATATCATTCTGAGAAAGGGTCCATAGGCTTCATCAGACTGCCAAAAGAGTCCATCACACAGGGGGCAGTCAGGTGGTGTAGTGAGTACAGCACTGGCCCTGGAGTCAGGAGGACTTAAATTCAGATCTGGCCTCAGACACTTGACACACTTACTAGCTGTGTGACCTTGGGCAAGTCACTTAAAGCCAATTACCTTGCCTTCCCCCCTCCAAAACAAAAGAAAAAAGAGTCCATCACACACACACAAAGGTTAAGAACCTCTACTGTAAGGAGAGGTAGCATGATACAGTGGAAAGAATGCTGAATTTGGAGTCAGGAGGGTAAAGAGGTTCAAACCCTACTTGAGTGCTTACTATATGTGTGACCTTGGGTAAGTCCTTTCATTTCTCAGAGCATCTGTTTTCACATCTGTAAGATCATGAATTAGGGTAAGATTTCTTCCAACTCTAAATCTATGACCCTAAGAGACTTTTTTTCTTTTCTTTTTAAAAAATATTTGAAATACATCTGCTAAGGGCAAGCAAGGTGGGACTTTTTGTTCTTTTGTTTTGGAGTGCTTCTCAGCGCTAAGGCAAGCAATGCCTTTGATTGAGTCTTGCCTTTGTTTGTAGGAAGGCCCATACCCTTTTTTGCTAATTAGGTCATGAGAGAGCATGAAACCCTCAAGAGGTGTGAAGCACTCTGACTGTGAAAAAGGGTACACATACTCTCAGGTTATCATTTTGTTTGGGCTCACTTGTTAGAAGCATTGGTATGGAGACTCTGAGTAGTCATTAAGGTGCCCCCCAGGTTTGAAAACCCAGATGTTGGTGCCTCTCTCTGGTAACTATGTATGTATGTATAGCTTTGGTCAGACAGATAGAAGCCTGTTTGTTGATTTGTGTTATTTGCTCTATTTATATTTTCTCTGTTTGTAATTTCTGTTTGTGTTTTCTCTGACGTTCAGAGTACTGACTTTTTCCTCTAAACTAAGTGAATGATGTATATATGTTTAGTTAAAGTGAGATTGTAAACCCCTTAAAGTTGCTTTCCTCAGAAAAGCAGATCAAAGAACCTGTGCTAACAGCCCTCTTGTGTGCTGGTGTTATTGGCCTTACACAGACATAGTAGCTGTGATGTTACAAATCTTTATTATGTTTTAAATGAAAAGGGAATGGAAACAAGAATAACAAGCATGGTGTCTCATCTAATATTGTTATGGGACAACAGTAGATCTGATATTTCATACTCAAGAGCGACATAACTGTGATCTCAAATAGGTAAATACACAGGCCCAAAACATGAATTGTATTTTAAAGCTCCATGTTCATTCTGAGCCATATTCACATTATTATCCCAAAGATTAAGCACATGTTCTTTCAGTTATGTTGTAAAGTGGTAAACACATTGTACAATGAATGTCACAGCAGGATAGTTGCCTATGAAACTAGCCTTCTCTCTGTGGGCTCCAGGGTCACATCTTTGCAGTTTATTATCCTCATCACGGAACTCAGTTGTCCAAGAAGTCTGCTCATCCTGTGCTTCTAAGACTGAGCCCTTGACAGCCTCTGGCACTGCCAGAACAGCCACGGCAACAGATTCCAAACCAAGGTTTCCAGTAACTTTTCAAGCAAGCCAAAGAAAGGCACACTTTTAAAAGGTGCAGTCATTTTTGGCCAAGGTATCACAGTGCTGGAATTTTTTATTCCATCAGAAGAGAAGGGATATGTTTTTGACTCTTCTATATTTACTTCTCATGTCTTTGTGGATAAAACTATAGGGATATTTTTCACATCCTCATTGCAGATCTCTAGTACAGTAATATATATGTTTGTAAATAGCACTGGATCTCACATTAAATACAATAATGGCAGGCAACTAGGCAACTCTTGAAGTTACATTAAACAAGATGGCAGCACACTGAATTTGTCATTTCTCAGATCATCAAATTTCTCTTCCTCAGCCATGCCCCATACGCTAATTTAATATAATCTCTATTAATATGTAAGATAAGGGAATGAAGCTAAATATGTAAGGTAGCCACATACTTCTCAAATTCACCTATGTTTAATAAATGTGGCTTCCCAGGACCTTTAACACCACCTAATATAAACTTGCATTGAACTTGGGGTTCTCTTTGAGTAATCACCATCATAGGTCTTCTAAAACTGTTTTCATTTCCACAAGACTGAACACCAAAGATTTTTTTTATCTTAGAATATTAAATTCAATTAAATGAACATCTTTTGAGATCCTCTTACTGTTCAGAGCAGTAGGGTCACAGACAAAAACAAAATAATCTCTACCCGTAAGGTACTTTGATTCTACTGGCCTCAAACAATATGTTCACAAAAAAAGTGTAAGGATAAGAGAAACAAGGAAAACACAAGGTATAGATGAGCTTCACAGAGGAGGTAAATCTGAGATGCTTTTTTACTGTCTCACGTGATGCTTTTTTACTGTCTCACATGGCCTTACTCCTTACCAAGGCTAACTTCTCTACCTGTTCAAGCAATCCCATTCCATCCCCTCTCCACCAACAGATTGCCTCTTCTGCCATCCCCACTCTTTCACTTATTTTCAATCTCTCCTTGTTTACTGGCTCTTTCCCTATTGCCTACAGACATAGCCATGTCTCCCCCATCTTGAAAAATACCATCACTTGATCCTTCCATCCCTACTAACTATCATCCTACTTCTTTTCTGCCCACTATAACTAAATTCTTCAGAAAGGCTGTTTATGATAGATTCCTCTACTTTCTCTCCTCTCTCTCTCTCTTCTTAATCCTTTACAATCTCTCTTCCAACCTTATCATTCTCTTGAAACTGTCCTCTCCAAAGTTACTAATGATTACTTAGTTGCCAAAGCCAATGGCCTTTTCCCAACCCTAATTCTCCCTGACTTCTCCTCTATGTAGCCTTTGGCACTGTTGATAATTCTTTCCTTCTTGATACTCAATTCTCTCTAGGTTTTTGGGCTACCACTTTCTCCTGGTTCTTCTCCTACCTATCTTACTGTTCCTTCTTTGTTTCATTTTCTGGATCCTATTCTAGATCATTCCCTCTGACCATAGATGTCCCTCAGGGCTCTGTCCTGGATCCTCTTCTCCCTCTATATCCCTTAATTTGTTGATTTCATCAGCTCCCTTGGATTTAATTACCATCTCCATTCTGATAATTCTCAAACCTACCTATCCTGCTCCAACTGTCTGCTGATCTCCAATATCACATCTCCAAGTGCCTTTTCAATGTCTCAAACTAGATGTCCAATAGGCATCTAAAATTCAACATATCCAAAATTGAATTTGTTATCGTTTCCCCTAAACTCTTCCCCCTCCTACCTTTCCTATTTCCATAGAGGGCAATAACATCTTCCTAGTCCCTCAGGTTTACAACCTAGCAGTCATCTTGGACTCCTTACTATTTCTCATACCCACCATAACTAACCTGTTACCAAACTTATCACCAAACTTGTCAATTTTGCCTTTGCACCATCTCTTATATATGTCCCTGCTGCCAGCTGCTGTGGTGTCGAAATGGCTGGAAATGGCCGAATGCTGCGGAGAGTGAAAAGAAAACATGGGCCAGGTAGAAGAGTAAAGAACAGCTCCTTTTATTAAACTGAGGGACAGGGCTTATATACCCTTTCAGGCAAGCAGAATCAACAAATCCACGTGTGAGGCATTTGCATAATGCATGACTTCCTCGTTCCTTTGTTCCCTTTTCACCATAAACAATATTGTGTTAATAGCCTACAGGTGGTATTTAGCATGTGTGTGCCATGGGGGTTTTGGATAGAACACCCATGTACTGAGGAGGCTTGAAGAGCCTTTATCCTGAGCAGCATGTGTATGCCAAGGGGGTGGTGGAGAGCCCACAGGCCAAGTTATCAGCCCAAGGGCAAGAACAGACCTCTGGCCTGTATCTTATCCCAGAATGGACTTTCTCAGAGCTGGCCCTCTACATGCCCCCTTCTCTCCTCTGACACTGTTTAACCCAAGTAACCCATAACAATGGGAATTTTGAATGGCCAAAAAGGTAGCAAGAAGTATCTGTTAACTTATCTGTTTGTTTCATTAGAGTCTACAGTGAAAGATATAGAGCTGACCAAGGTGATTATATATGCTAGCCAGACTGTTCTACCTGTGGGATATTTCTTGTTTCTAGTGAGATAAGGATATAGCAAAATGAAAAATGGAAAACTAAAAATTATGAGAATTGGGAAACCCAAGAGAGTGGAACAGGGTTTCAGGTCATAAATAGTGTTGCTCAATATATTTTAGGGACTCAATATTGCCTCCAGGATAAACTATAAAGTCCTTTGCTTCACATTTAAAGCTATTCACATCCTGACACATTCCTAACTTTCCATTATTCTTATAATTTCTTCCTCTCCATAAATGCTCCAATATAGAGATACTGACCTATTTGCTGTTCCTTGAGCATGACACTCCACTTCTTGCCTCCATGTCTTTGTGGATGCCCCTCATACCTGAAATCTTCTCCCTCCTGACCTTCACATCTTGGAATTCCAGTTTCCCTCAAGATTCAGCTCAATTAACTGACAGTCAATAATCATTTATAAAGCATCTATCATGTGCCAAGAATTGTACTAAGCTAAATTGTCATTTCCTACAGGAGGCCTCTCCTGGTTCCTCCAGTTACTAGAGTCTTCCACACTAAGTGCATTTTCTATCTACTTTGTATATCTCTTAATAGGTACGTATATGTATTTATTGTGTCTCCTCTATTAGAATGTAAATAAGCTACTTGAGGAAAGGAGACTGGATGTTTTTGCCTTTCCGTGTGTAGAACTGTTATTGCTTTGAAGCCCAAAGGGTATAGTGACTCTGTTGTCTTCCCTTCTTCCTTTCAGGCTATAAAAGAGGGCAAAGTTTCACCTCCTAGACTAGAGCTCACATCTCTTGTGAGAATGTGAACCATGCCTTGAAATGGCTTACCCTTCCTAGTAAATCTAAGAGAGCTCTCATTTCAAGTTTTAGGGTTTTGCTTGGGAGAGTTATAGAGTCATTCTTAAAATTAAACTTTTATGACTCCATAGCCCTCAGGGAATTCTTTTAACCTCCCACAAGAACTTCAGGGTACTAAAGTAGAATATTGGTGAAATAAAAAATAAAAATCCCCAGGGCCATCCCATAATGCCCACAACAACATGCATGAAGACAAAGGGAACAAATTCATCTCTAAAAAAGAACATGACTTACAAACCACCATCAACCCTAGTGGATAGAACAGGAAGAGAGAAAATGATAGAGGGAGTAGAGAAGGCTAGGAGAAAGGTGACACACTTCAACTGTTTGGTCTTGTAGCAGAAAGGAGGGGGAAGTAGGGGATGAATTAATTTACTGGCTCCAGCTAGGCAGGCCTAATTAGGCAAACATTAAGTTCTGCATAGGCAGAGCATTCCTTACATGTCTCAGGCCTAGTAGTTCACTTGTAATCAACTAGTCACTAGTAGGTGTCAAATCTTGACTCTTCTTTCCACTGAGCTCTGAAAGTTCCAGGCTTTACTACCTCCTAGACTTTTTCAGACCTCCCTGCCACCTGAGAAAAACTATACTTTTAATCCATCAGACCCCTGAAAATAGGGGACTATATTTGTATTATCATCACTTAGCTTGATTCCATGCCTAATAAATGCTTATTGGTTGCTAATCAGCATAGATCACAGTCTAGCAAAAAATAGATGGGGAAGATGGTAGCTGGAAAGCAGGCACTTGCCTAAAGCTCTCCCCCAGGAACCTCCAAACACCTATAAAAATGGCTCTGAACAAATTCTAGAACTGCAGAACCCATAAAAAATAGCAGAGGGAAGCCAGGCTCCAGCCCAGGACAGCCTGGATGGTCACTAGGTAAGCTCTATCTCACCATGCTGGGAACAAAGCAGAGCAGAGAGCAGCATGGGCCGTGCTGGACCAACCAGAGTGGGAGCTGGGTGGAACAGGCCCTAGCACCCTGAATCATTGAGCTGTGGCAGTTACCAGACTTCTCAACTCACAAAAACCAAAGACAACAGAGAAGGTTAATGGGAAAAACGGCAGGGGACAGAGTGAAAGGAGTTTGCTGTCGGACACCACCCCAGGGGTGGCAGAGGTGATGCAGCTCTGAGGCTGCATGCAGAGCTACAGCTGCAGTTGCTTCTAGCCCCAGGCCCACCTGGTGGGAGGAATTAAGTGGTAGATCAGAGCAGGAGTGCAGAGCCTGCTTGGATCTGAGGCACGGTCCAGGTTGGCAGTTCTTGGGGGAGGAGGAGCGCTGGTATGGCAGAGCTTGCTGTGTAGTAGTAGCTCTGAAAACAACAGCGCAGCCCCTCAAGCTTCGGAAAAAGTGCTCTCTACTCTACAAACAGTCATACACTGACAAAAGGCTCAAGGGTCAGGTAGTTGGCTGGGAACATGAACAGTCAGCAAAAACGAACTTAGATTCAGACTCGGACTTTGGAATCTTTCTTTTGGTGACAAAGAAGACCAAAACATACAGCCAGAAGAAGTAAACAAAGTCAAAGAGGCTACATCAAAGGCCTCCAAGAATAACATGAACTGGTCTTAGGCCAAGGAAGAGTGCAAAAACGATTTGGAAAAGCAAGTTAGAGAAGTAGAGAAAAAATTGGGAAGAGAAACGAGAGTGATGTGAGAAAACCATGAAAAACAAGTGAATGACTTGCTAAAGGAGACCCCCCCAAAAATACTGAAGAAAATAACACCTTAAAAATAGACTATATAGAACCGTCTATAGAAAGGAAACCAAAATTCTTTGGATTCCAAATGGCAAAAGAGCTCCAAAAAGCCAATGAGGAGAATTACTTGAAAGACAGAACTAGCCATGTGGAAAAGGAGGTCCAAAAGACCACTGAAGAAAATACTACCTTAAAAATTAGATTGGAGCAAGTGGAAGCTAGTGACTTGATGAGAAATCAAGATATTATAACACAGAAACAAAGGAATGAAAAAATGGAAGACAATGTCAAATATCTCATTGGAAAAACCACTGACCTGGAAAATAAGTCCAGGAGAGATACTTTAAAAATTATTGGACTATCAGATAGCCACAATCAAAAAAAGTGCCTAGACATCAGCTTTCAAGAAATTATCAAGGAAAACTGCCCTGATATTCTAGAGCCAGAGGGTAAAATAGAAATTGAAAGAATCCACTGATCGCCTCCTGAAAAATATTCCAAAAAGAAAACTCCTAGGAATATTGTTGCCAAATTCCAGCACTCCCAGATCAAGGAGAAAATACTGCAAACATCCAGAAAGAAACAATTTGAGTATTGTATAAACACAATCAGGATAACACAAGATCTAGCAGCTTCTACAGTACAGGATCAAAGGGCTTAGAATATGATATTCCAACAGTCAAAGGAGCTAGGATTAAAACCAAGAATCACCTACCCAGCAAAGCTGAGTATCATGTTCCAAGGCAAAATATGGATTTTCAATAAAATAGAGGACTTTCAAGCTTTCTCAATGAGAAGACCAGACCTGAATAGAAAATTTGACTTTCAAACACAAGAACCAAGAGAAGCATGAAAAGGTAAACAAGAAAGAGAAATCATGAGGGACTCACTAAAGTTGAACTGTTTTGTTTACATTCCTACATGGAAAGATGATGTGTATAATTCATGAGACCTCAGTATTAGGGTAGCTGAAGGTAATATACATACATATATAGACAGAGGGCACAGGGTGACTTGAATATGAAGGGATGATATCTAAAATAATAAAATAAAATTAAGGGGTGAGGGAGGATTATATTGAGAGAGGGAGAAAAGGAGAGATAGAATGGAGTAAATTATCTCACATAAAAGTGGCAAGAAAAAGCAGTTCTGTTGGAAGGGAAGAGAAGGCAGGTGAGGGAGAATGAGTGAATCTTGCTCTCATCAGATTTGACCTGAGGAGGGAACAACATACACACTCAATTGGGTATCTTACCCCACAGGAAAGAAGGAGGAAGGAGATAAAAAATGGGGGACAATAGAAGGGAGGGCAGATAGAGGGAGGAGGTAATCAAAAGCAAACACTTTTGAAAAGGGACAGGGTCAAGGAAGAAAATTGAATAAAGGGGGATAGGATAGAAAGAAGCAAAATATAGTTAGTCTTTCACAACATAAGTATTGTGGAAGGGTTTTACATAATGATACACATGTGGCCCATGTTGAATTGCTTGCCTTTTTAGGCAGGGTGCATAGGGAGGGAAGAGGGGAGAGAATTTGGAACTCAATGTTTTAAAGGCAGATGTTAGAAAAAAGAGTTTTTGCAGGCAACTAGGAAATAAGATATACAGGCAATGGGGCATAGAAATCTATCTTGCCCTACAAGAAAATAAGGGAAAGGGGGATGGAGGGGAGTGGGGTGACAGAAGGGAGGGCTGACTGGGGAACAGGGCAATGAGAATATATACCATCTTGGAGTTAGTGTGAGGGTAGAAATGGGGAGAAAATTTTTAATTCAAACTCTTGTGGAAATCAATGCTGAAAACTGAAATTATTAAATTAATGAATAATAATCAAATGCCAAAAAAAAAGATGGGAATGAAAATTTCAGGTTGTGTAGCAACATCAGAGGCCATTAGAATTGACAAAACTTAAACAGACTCAGAAACTTCACCTTCTTAGTCCCTCATGGCACTGACTTACTCATTTTAAAGAGGATCCTCCCAGTGATCTCTGGATACTTGGTCAGAATGACATAATCTTTTATTACCAGCAATAGTAACAGGGGCATTTATTTTTCAAATAAACATTTTTTTTAAATTGATAAGAAGTATCTAACTTCACCTTAATTAATTAATTGGTAGCTGGATTTCTGTCTTTATATACTCATATCAGGATAGCTGATCTTTGTATTTAGAAATGACAGCAGCATGAGAATTAGAAAGGAAACCAAAATTCTTTGGATTCCATGAGCACACACCTAGTCTTGTATGCCACTTAATTGCTAATACTATTATGGACCAGACTGTCACTACTGATGGATCTTTCTCTTCTCTCCATAGCAACAGAAAGCTTTGTTCAAAAGAAGCTACTTCATATTTCACATGTGTCTGCCCTATTGGTCAGAATAATGGCTTATTGCTAGATATCAGGCGTGCCTTGATTTTGTGTTCCAGGTGAGCCTTAGAACATTCCACTATTTCCCTGCTTGTTTGAAGGGGAAACAAAAGCAACCAATTATTTAGAAAATATCAGGAGAGGAGAAAGTCAACTTATTAATATTATTATTATGGCTACACTCAGTCTGGGAATCCAGCAGATGGAATAGTGGATGAAGTGCCGAAACTGGAGTCAGGAGGACTCATCTTGATGAGTTCAAATCCAGCCTCAGACACTTACTATCTGGGTGACTCTGGGAAAGTCACTTGACCCTATATGCCTCAATTTCTCGTTTTTAAAATGAGCTGAAGAAGGAAATGGCAAAACACTCCAGTATCCTTACCAAGAAAACCCCAATTAAGGTCATGGAGAGTCAAACATGATTGAAAAAAAGACTCATCAACAACAATAACACCAAAAAATCTTCTTTTTCTGAAATACTTTACTCATTGGCTGTGAGACCAATTTTAATATGGAATGTGAGGAAATTCCAATAAGATCAGTGTTCCTAAAGTTTGTGTTTATATTGCTACTTTCCATTATTGATAAGCATTGTAGAGCCTAAACTATTTACTCAGTCTCGAATTTAGTGAGCATTTATGACTAACAACAGTAATGATAACTCACACAGCAATTTAAGATTTGAATAAGCTTTCTTCTTCACAACCCTATCATCATCATCATCATCATCATTTCCATTTCATAAGTGAGGAAACTGAAACTCAAGGAATTTAACCAGTGTCACAAAGCTAATACATTACAAATCCTGAGTTTAAATATATGTCTCTTGAATTCAGGTCTTGTGGAAAGCATGCTTTCCATGAAATGATGCCGTCTCTCTGACAAGTATTATGGAAATGTGATTAAGATACTGGCTCTGCCATTGAGCACCTTACAGGTATCAAGTAAGCGAGTTAAGACAAATTCAAGTGACTATAAAAAAGTAGAATAAGATAAATGCATAGGAGAGGTACAAAGTGTTACGAGAGCTCAGAAGAGGGAGACATTGCTTCTGATCAAAGGGAGAGAGGAATTCATTAATAAGCAACCTGTATGAGGCTATTATGTGAGCAGCAAGGGGGTCTAGTGGATATAGCCCTGAGCTTGAGGTCAGGAAGACCTGAGATTGAATTCTTCCTCAGATACTTACTAGCTGTGTGACTCAGGGCAAATTACTTAAACCCTCTCAGCCTCAGTTTTCTCATCCATAAAATGTGGCTAATCCTAGCACCTACCATACAGGACTGTTAGTGAGAATAGAGTCTTAGGAGAGCAGATTGTGAGAAACATGTTCACAAAAGAATAAGACATTAACTACTGAACCCAGGAAGGCATTTGTTTTGTTCTTGCAAGAGCAGGTAACCTAAAAATAGGCACTTTTGTTTAAGGCAAATACATAATTTTTATACCTTGTCCTACTTCGCATTTCCCTCCCCTGCTCCCATTGGTTGGGAGTCTCACAGTTCATAGCCTATCCGAAAACTCCTAAAGACCCAACCACATGGGTGTGTTGGTAAGCAAGATGGGCTCTTAGCACTTGGTTCAGCCAAGTGCCCTTGAAGAGTTTGGCCTTTGTTTCCTTGATTAAATTTGGGTGTCCTTGGTGTCTCCTTGCCTCAGGGGAGGGCCTAGTTTACACATGAGTTTGAGTGACATGTCTGGGACAGTGGAGGCTTTTAGACCACGTGGGTTTAAGTCATCTCTTTGTGATGATTCTAGGTCACATGGGTGAGTCACATGTGTGACTCGCCCTTGACTCTGAAAAAGTTATAAAACCAGGGATTGACTTTCTCTTCTTTGGAGCTCTTACCCACAGCAGTGGTGGCACGAGTGACTCTGGGCCAGCCCTCATTATGAGCTCCCAGGCTAAACCTAGATGTTGGTAAAACTATGAATCTGTATTTGGTCTGTCTGTCGATGTTTGTAATTTGTTTAGGGCTCTCACTTTTGGTGGCTCACAGAGACTCTGGGCAGCTGTAGCTAAGAGCCCTCCAGC
This sequence comes from Trichosurus vulpecula, assembly GCF_011100635.1. Taxonomy (NCBI): domain Eukaryota; kingdom Metazoa; phylum Chordata; class Mammalia; order Diprotodontia; family Phalangeridae; genus Trichosurus; species Trichosurus vulpecula. The sequence continues at coordinate 187,405,209 of NC_050573.1, read as the reverse complement.
TTGTAAACCTGGATGCTGGGACTTTGCTTAACTCTGGTAACTATTGGGATTTGAATCAGACAACATCTGTCTGTCGATGTTTGTACTTTGTTTGTATTTTGCTCTGAAGTTCATAGTGCTGGTTTTTTCCCCTGAACTAAGTGATTGATATTTGTATGCTGAATTAAAGTAAGCTTGTCAACCCCTTAATGTTGCTTTCCTTATTAAAGCAGATTAAAAGAACCTGTGCTTTTGCAGTGTGCTAGTAGCGTTCTTGTTGTTGGGCTTATGTTGGTCTTTTGCCCCCACAACAGCTGCTAGCTGGATTGTTGAAACAATGGGGCTCCACCTCTGATCACATTTCACATTTCAGCCCCACCCCACCACACCATTCTCCTTTCCTTTATGCTTTATTTAGTAAAGGGATGACAAGTCATAAATTCTTTTAAAGGAATTTTCTCAGTTGATAAGAGACTGAACCCTTGATGTGGAAGTTACCTTTATCATTAACATAAAGGGAGTCCCATATTCAAGGCAGTGCTGTGGAATGGAGTTCTCCTTGGGCCTTTGGAGTTGTGGACACAAAAAAGACAATTCCTGAATTTTACTCAAAGTACCAGGCAAAGTGGTATTAGCCTTTAGATATGCTGATTGAATGAAGTGTTAATCAATATTCCCAAGACTTTCCCTCTAACTAGTTTGTTTTTCTGCATATGGTAGCAAATAAAAGACTTTCTGGTATTATATATATTACATGTTTTCTGTGGAAACAAAAGTTGAATTCATATCTTATAAGACTGACAAGTTCTTGCCCATAGCTTTGATAATTTTGATTTCTTTTTTGTTCCCTTAGTAAGAGGTATCAAAAGACCAAAGGTCTATAAAGTGTCCAGATGAAATTTGACAACTATTTTTAGTCTCTTATAAATGAATTGTTCAATCAACAGGCATTTATTAAATGCCTACTATATGCCCTACAGAGTATTTTGCTATATAATTCTACACGGTAGAGCTAACATCTATGATTATTCCATTTAAATTATTATGAAATATAGTCATGTTTACCCAGTATAGACATAGGCACTCTCTAAATATTTATTATCTATAATCCACACACTGTAATAAAAATGTCTCATAGAGAGGAAATAGATGAGTGCTCTAGTCAATGTGGGTAAATTTCTATGATTTTAAGTATGTGTAAAGAAATTCCAAGCAATCCACAAATTCAAGCTATTAATTCTTAGAAAAGAAGTCAAGCTTCCTTGTGTTACAGGGAAATCTTTTCTTCCTATTCTCCTTTATTGTAAATTTCCTTTTGTGCTATTATGAATGAATTTGGTTTTGAACCTGACAAAAAAAACCCCACTAAGAGCTGATATGCCATCTGTAATGGATGCAAAAGTCAATATAAGTAGGAAAATGTTTTTTTAAGCTTGTCTGAGTACATACCTTTGCATTTTCAAGAAAACATGTCATTCCTTTCAGAGCCTTGAATTAAGATGCACCCTTTTTTGCTGAAGGCTATTTTAAATTAGGCTAATAAATTGCTGCTCTCTGCCTTGCGTGATAATGCATTACATTATCTACTGATGTACATGTATTGTTTGACTCTAATGGTGTGGAAATTAAACGTTAGACATGGGCCAGATGTTCCTATAGATGGATATGAAGTATGACTGGCATCATGGCGTCTCATTGGGATGGAAAAGTAGGATGTAATAACTGAACAACAATGACCTAAAAAATGCTCCCCAAAGTGGGTCTCTGATAAGAAGTAATATCATAGAAATACACTTCCTTCCTTAAATTGGAGAGGTGGAAACTACAGGAACAGATTGTTGAATTTACTATCAGGCACAGTCATTTTGTTGGTCTAGTTTGCTTAAGTTTTTATTTATTATAATGGAGGATTCAATGTACGTATTTAGAGATGGTGGGGTGTTGGGAAATGACTATGGAGTGAATGATGCTAATAATAATGGCTAGCATTTATTATGCGTGAGTCAGGATGATTCATCTACCTGAGTTCAAATCTGGCCTCAGACACTAGCTGTGTGAGCTTAGGCAAATCATTTGAACCTATTTACTATAAAATAAGCAGGAGAAGGGAATGCCAAACCACTCCAGTATCTTTGCCAAGAAAACCCCAAAAACGGTCATGGAGAGTTGGACAAGACTGAAAATGACTGAACAACATTTAGCATGGTGCTTTAAGCTTTACACAATTTTTTTTTAATCCTCACGATAACCCTGTAGCATAGGTATTCTGATTATCTCTACTTTATTGATGAGGAAACTGAGGGTAAATGACTTGTCCAGTGTCCCACAGCTAATAAATGTCTGAGGATCAGAACTCAGCATCTCTGTTCTCCCTGACTCCAAGGCTAGTACTCTATTACACCACTTAGGTCAAAAAGAAGCAAATAAAACTTGTTTTTTTTTAAGAAAGAAGTAATATAGTGTATATCTAGAGCTAGTCTTATTACTGTTCCATTGTGAATTATTATAAATGTGATGAGTATTTGCACATATTACTCAATAAAGAAGAAATCTTGTTTTTCCAAATGCATTATGAACATAAAAATCTCTAGAAGGATATTCAAAGATGGTAAATGTTTGTCATCCTTGTTATCCAGTGGAGAACTGCTTTTATTATTTCAGTGGAATTTGGTTCTTTTTATCACATTATTAGGTATTCCTGGGCCCAATCTCCATAGTATGAATAATTTGCACAGAAGGATGGGGGATGGGAGTGAAGAATGATGGGGTTTGGGGAAGACCTGGATGGAGAGGAGAAAGGAGGGTAACAGTGGGTAAAGTGGCAAATAACTGTGCCTCACAATGAATTTTAACGAAGACTCTCTATTGGCTTAATATACATTAGACAAAACCCAAGAACAACTGTATAATTCTAAGAAACCTTAGCTTCACTCAAGTATAGCTGGCATGCCATTTCCTATGAGAAAGAATTCTGGATCTCTTTAATTATAATGTATGTACCTATCTGTTCTTACATTATACTCCCCCAAAAGAATGTAAGTTCCTTGAGGGTAGGGAGTGATTTTGTTAATTTTGTCTTTCTATCTACAGATACATCTTGTTCCTAATAGGCTCTTAATCATTGCTTGTTAGATTACATGGATAGCATCCTTTATAAATATAATTTGTCTATAAGAACACAGTCCAAGAAGAAGGAGCCTTTCACAGGACAGAGGTAGAATATCTGGGATGTTTTACAGATGAAGAAATTGAGAACCAGAGGGGAGCTGATTCTCCTACAGTCATACCCAAATCCAAGCCTCATTTTGTTATGTCATGTTGTCCTTTTAACATGCTTCTTCTACTCCTTAAAGGGCCAGGTTTGTCAAGCTGGGCTCCATACACAAATATTTGGATTGGGCATACTCCTGATAATAAACATCTCTTCTTTCCCAAGTAGGCAGCTAGGTGGTGTAGTGGATTGCATTCTGAGATTGCAGTCAAGAAAACTCATCTTCCTGAGTTCAAAGCTGGCCTCACACACTTATTAGCTGTGTGATCCTGGGCAAGTTTGCCTCAGGATCTTCATCTGTAAAATGGGGATAATAGCAAGTACCTACCTTGAAGGATCATTATGAAGACCAAAGTTCCAGGTACAGAGAAGGTGCTATAGAAATGCTTATTCCCAGAGTGCCACCCTCCTGAGGAGAGGAACAGTTAATCTAAGATAATGATGATGAGAGGACCAGTAACAAAAGTAATAGAGAGAAGTAACTATTTTGATTGCAAATAAGTGCCAGAGACTAATCCATAAATCAGCCACCCACAGTGCACTAGAAGTGACCAGAGATGAATGTAGGCTTCTGGAGACTGGGAGGGGGCAAGGGAGTGAAGGGGGTATAGTTCAATTTAAGGATGATAGAAGGCTAGGGGGAGAATTCATAGGCACATTAGTGACTTACTTTGGAGATATGCAGAAATACAAATAGAGCTTAACAAAGGGTTAGCTAAATGTTTGTGATCATTTTTATTAAAATCAATAATAAACAAAGAACTAACACCAAGCTGGAGATGATAAAGAAAGGTAAGATGGAGAATATGAAGAATACATTTATTCTTTCAAGAGTTATTTCAGCTCTAGGTTTGTTTCATTCTTTTCCACCCATGTAGTTTACTTAGAGTATGGGATCCATGTAGATTTTCTTACATGTTTCTCTTCATTATTAGTGATTTTTCCTATCTGATTTATGGGGATTCATTTCTTTGATTCTCTATCGATGTAGTTTCTTCTTTTTAACACATTAAAGTTTGATTTCTCCAAAGTAACTGAGCTTTTTTGATCCCTCCCCACTCCTGCCACCCTTTTCCTCTCTCTCCCAATCAGAGTACTTTTTTTTTAATTCCTTGGAAATCTTTTCCATGTGAATCATGAAAGAAGAGTAGCCAGTTTGGGTGTTGGTAGATTTTTTTTACATATTTTATATATTTTTAGCAGACTTTCTGCCTTGATTCTGGAATGCAATAAAATCCTTTTCACCAATCGAGCACTCTTCATGAAAAATAAATAAACAAACAAACAAACAAATAAAGTAAGCAGTATGATAGTGGTGCAGTGGCAAGCAAATTTAGAAGACCTAGCCCTGCCCCCTTGGAGCTTGCTATCTGAAACAGATATGGAACATTATCCATATAATTGCTTGCATGTGTTCTAAGCCTTTGAAACTGCTCTTTTCCTCCCCTCCCCCTCAAACATGGACACTTGATAATTCTCGAAAAACTGAGTATCAGGTTCCTGAAGTTGACATCTACCCTGTACCAGGCAGTGAAGAAGAGGAGACTATTAGCCGGAGTACACCCAGATGTCTGGAACCAAGCTTGATAGTCCTGGGTCCTTAAAGACAGAAGGAGATTGCTAAAAGGACACCACTTCATAATGAAATGGGAAATTAATTTGGAGTATGAGAATCTGGGAATGACCCTAGGGGAATCATTTCTCTCCTCTGGGTCTCAGTTTTCTTATCTGTAGAATGAAAGAGTTTGACTTGGCAGCCAGTAAAATCCATTTTAGCTCTAAATCCTGTGATTTAAAGCAATGGGGTCAAACTCAAACAGAAACAGGTCCGATTAAACCTTACATAAAGATATCCATGGATTACATATTGACTTAGTTTTTAAATGTAACATTATCTATATTTTACTGTATTTACATTAGTTTCATTAATTATTTCCCAATTACATTTTAATCTTGTTCTGGTCACACTCAGGACTGTTGTGGTCTGCTGGCCACACTGTTTGACACCTGTGATTTAGAGCACTGAATACAACAAATTGATTCCACCAATGGCCCGAGTGAACATTTCTGACTTTATTTCTCTGGCTTTTCTGACCTTGGCTTGCCCTTATCTCTTTGTGTTATTTCCACCCCTTTCCCATTTGCCAGCTCCAACATTTTAACTCGATGACCTTTTCTTCCACTGAATCCCACTGGGTGTAATGATGCTTTTTCTCTTTGCCTTCAACTTAGAACTTCTGGCCATGGCTTTCACCCCATTTGGGGAATGGATAGAACATGTTCTCAGGCCATTAGTTCTTTTTTATCTTGCAAGTCCACTGTGCACCTGCTACCATATAGCAGGAGCTTAATAAATGACTGATCTTGCAGTTTGTCAGGATCAATAAATCAATAGGTATGGATATTGCAGCTTTTTATACTTCCTGGAATTTATTTGTCTTAGGACAGAGGCAATGAGATAAAACGGTAAAGCCCTTTGAATCATGCCACACCTTAAAAAGGATTTGAGGCTTTGAGTAGCTCATTTTTGTAACAAAAGGCCAGAAACAATGAATTTGGCCCAAGGATGTGGACTGATTCGGAATCTTTTCCTCAAACATACATTTACACAGGCCGACTGGAAAATATTAGAGATTAAAAAAATCACAGAGCTGTTTATCAAATGGCCATTGCCCAGTTATGGCCCAGTCTTCAGAGATCTTGTAAATTCCTTGGATGGTTACCAGAAGTTAGGGTGAGGTCTTTCACCAAGGGAGCCCAGCCCTAAACCAGGAAGAATTATTGAAAGGAGAAGCAACATTCCTAATGTCATGCTTGTTCAGTTGTTCAGTCATGTCTGGCTCTTCATGACCTCATGGACCACAGCATGCCAGACTTTTCTGTCCTCCACTATCTTTTGACGTCTGTCCAAGTTCATGTTCACTGTTTCCACGACACTGTCTATCCATCTTATTCTCTGCTGTCTCCTCCTTTTGCTTTCAATCTTTCCCAGCACCAATCTTTTCCAAAGTATCCTGTCTTTTCATTACATGGCCAAAGTATTTAAGTTTCAACTTCAGTATTTGACCTTCTAGTGAACAGCCTAAATTAATTTCTTAAAATACTGTTTGATTTGATGTCCTTGCTATCAAGGGACTCTCAAAACTCTTTTCCAGCACCATAACACAAAAGCATGGATTCTGCAGTGCTTAGGTTTCCTCATAGTCCAGCTCTCACAGTCATACACTGCTACTGGAAAAACCATAGCTTTGCCTACACAGATCTTTGTTTACAAGGTGATGTCTCTGCAGTTTAGTATGCTTTCTATCCTGATCTCATACTCTTACCTCAGATGTAACAAAGAGCCTTCAGCGCTGGGGCCCTGGGGAACTAGAACTAGAAAGTCTTTGGCCAGACCTAGTGTAAAGGTTGCTGATTTTTCTGAAAGAGCACACCAGTCTCCACTACTCTCCCTCCCCATCTTTATGCTCCCAACCAGTATTGCACTGGAATCTGAAGCTGGAGACTGAGGAGGCAAGTCACTGTAAGTCATTCTGTAAGGATTGATTGTAAGCAGATTGATCTATTCAGAAGAGATGCAATTCTTGTGAGGAGCAAGACTAGCAGCATAGAAACCTGATCTCAACTGATGTACCTTGCTACAAAAAGTAAACAGCTCAGCCAGCAGGAAACTTTATGAAGACTCTATTAAGAAATATACTATCCAGAGAGGATCCTACAATCCCAAAATTGTGAATTCTGTTGGCAATATGTAATCCCTACATGTGTTATACTCTAAGTTTGTGCACTCTCTTCCTCATGGATTATGTGTATTTGTTGGAGAATGTGCCACAGAAATAAGGAGGGGGGAATGTTTTACAACTACTGTTCTTGCTAAGCCATCTGAGTAAATGCCTTTGATAAGAGCTAATTAAGTCTACAGGTTGATTGACAATGAGAAAAATGCTGCTGGGGGCTCTTGAGATGTAATAGTGGAAGTAGCTGTAGTAATAGAAGCAGTTCAGTAGCTAGGTGGCAGAGTGGATAGAATACCAAACCTGAAGTCAGGAAGAACTGAGTTCAAATCCAGCCTCAGACACTAGCTGTGTGACCCTGGGCAAATCACTTTGCCTCAAGTTCCTCACCTGTAAAATTATCTGGAGAAAGAAATGGTAAATCATTCCAGTGTCTTTGTTTTAAAAAAAAAACTCCAAATGGGGTCATGAAGAGTTGGACACAACTGAATGACAGTAGAATTAGCCACCCAGAGAATGACGTGTAGAACTCAAAATAGCTGTTGCTCAAAATAGCTGGGCACCCAACTTATTAGTTTGAATGCATGTTTGGGGAAGTAGTCCAGAGCCCAGCTTAGTCAGTTAGTAAGTCAATAAATATTTATTAAGTGAATACTTTGTGTGAGGCATTGTGCTAAGCACTCAAGATACAAAGAAAGGTAAAAGACAGCCCCTGCTCTTGAGGAGCTCACAATCTATTGGGAGATTCAACATGCAAATATCTATGTACAAACAAGCTACATATAGGATAAATTTGAAAATAACCAACAGAGGGAAAGTACTAAAATTAAGAGGGATCAGTAAAGATTTCCTGTAGAAGGTGGAATTTTAGGTAGGATATGAAGCAACCTAGGGAAGCCAGGCCATGGAGGTAAGAAGCAGGAGTAATCCAGACATGGGGGATAGCCAGTGAAAATATCCTGAAGCTGAAGATGGAGTGTTTTGCTCAAAGAACAACAGCGTTGCTATATTACAAAGTATGTGGGGCAGGAAAATGGGAGTATAAGGTGTTAAAAGTCTGGAAGGCAAAGAAAGCAGTTTATTAAGGGCTTTAGAGACCAAACAAAAGATTATTATATTTCATCTTGGAGGTAATAGGGAGCCACTGGAACTTATTGAGCAGGGGGTGATATGGTCGGGTCATTCTGATAGCTAAATAGAAATTGGAATAGGATTATAGCAGGCTATTAAAGCACTCCATGTGTAAAGTGATGAGTTCCAGCACCAGGGTTATAGCAGTGTCAGAGAAGAGGAGGAATACAAGAGAGATGTTGCAAATTTAAAAATGAGAAGCCTCGGGAACAAGTGAGGAGTTGACAAAAATAACTAGGTTGTGTCCGGGAAGACCTCGACAGAAATGGAGAAGTTTGGGAAGAGAGGGTAGTGGGAGAAAAATGGATTCCTTTTGGGACATGATGACTTTAAGACGTGGACATCTAGTTCAAGATCTCCAAAATACAACTGGAGATGCAAGATTGAAGGTCAGCTAAGGTTAGGGCTAGACAAGTATAGAGAATCATCAGCATATGATGATAATTAAACCAAAGGGAGCTGGTGTCATCACTTGAAATAATATGGAGAAGAGAAGAGGACCCAGGACAAAACCTTGTGGAATACTCACAGTTAGTAGGCATGATCTGTATGAAGATCCAGCAACAAAGGAGACTGAGATGAAGTGATCAGGAGAGAATGATGTCCTGAAAACCTAGAGAAAAGCAGTTTCAAGAAGAGGGTAATTGACAGTGTCGAAAGCTGCAGAGAAGTCAAGAATGAAGAAGACTGAAAAAAGACTATTAGATTTGAAAATTAATAGATTATTAGTAACTTCAGAGGGAGTAATTTTAGTTGAATGATGAGATAGGAAGACAGACTGTAGAGTGCTAAGAAGAAAGTAGAAGGGGCAGGAAGGTGGTACAGAGGATAGAGCACTGACCCTGGAGTTAGAAGGACCTGAGTTCATCCTAGCTATCTGACCCTGGGCAAGTCACTCAAACCCAATTTCCTCCCTCCCTCCCCCAAAAGGAATCGTGTTGAAGTGAGTAGAAGTAGAAAATAGAAAGTAGAAGTAGAAAGGAGTTTAGCCATGGTGAGATATTGAGGATGGATGAGTCAAGTCAGGGTTTTATGAAGATGGGAAAGACATGGGCATGTTTGTAGTCAGCAGAGAAGCAGCCATTAGACAGGGAGAGATTAAAAATAAAGGAGAGATTATGAGTGATAGAGGAGGCAATCTAAAAAAAAGGATGGGATAAAATGGGATCACTTGTACCTGTAGAGGAGTTAGCCTCAGCAAGATGAAGGGACACCTCTTCATGTGAGGCAGGGATGAAGGAAGACATGTGGGTGATTCGAGATGAAGAGAGATTAAGTGGGAGCTCTTGGAGAATGGTCTTAATTTTTTGGGTAAAATGTGAGAGAAGGTTCTGAGGTGAGAGAGTCAGGGGAGAAGGAACCACAACAGGTTTAAGGAGGGATGAAAAGATTTGGAAGAACCAGCATGGTGAAAGGTGTAATAAGCTAATTAGGGAGGTATAAAATGATTGCCTTGTAGAAATGAAGGCCCAGTTGAAGTTTTGTAATGTAAATTTGTAGTAGATCTAATTAACATAGTTTCAGAATTTTATCTACTTTTATTCAGCAGCCTATAAAGGCAACAAAATGGTGGGAGTAAATGAAGGCTGAAGCTTGGCAGGACAAGATCAGTGTTATGTAAGGGGTCAAGGGACTCAGGAGAAGGGGACAATGCAGAGTTTAACTGGTTCATTAAGGGGTCAATAATGGAGGAGGGTAGAATAGCTATTGCAGTGGCCTAAGGGAGAGCTGAGAGATTGAAGTAGATCATGGTACAGTTGAAAAACAGGGTTTGCGTTTAGAAGGCAGAGTGAGAGGTAGAATGATGATAGATGGTGAAAAGTTAAAGGACTTTCAAAGCTCATGAGCATGGAAGTGACACATTTGAGGGTGATCATAAAGCATGTGGCCGAGGTGGGGAGGAGTAGGTCATGTGAAATGAGTCAGATGAAGAACTGTAAGGTTAGGGTTTTTGTTGTTGTTGTTCAGTCATGTCTTTGTGACCCCATTTGGTGTTTTCTTGGCAAAGACACTGAAGTGGCTTGACATTTCCTCTCCAGCTTATTTTACAGCTGAGGAAACTGACGTAAACAGGATTAAATAACTTATCCAGGACCACACGGCTAGTGTCTGAGGCTAGATTTGAATTCAGGTCTTATCGACTCCAGGCCTGGCACCCTATCCATTGTACCACCTAGGATTTTTGAAGGAATATCTGTCTGTCTATCTATCTATCTATATCTCTCTATATCTATATGTATATATCTGTGTGCGTATGTATGTGTGCACATATGTTGAAGTCCTCTAATATAAAGGCAGGAGTTAAGGAAGGAATAAATATTTATTAAGGATCTAATATATTTGAGGCACTATGTTAAAAGTTTTACAAATATCATCTCATTAGATCCACACAACAACCGTATGAGATACGTTCTATTATTATGCTCATTTTATGGTCGAGAAAACTGAGGCACACAGAGGTTAAGTGACTTGTCCAGGGTCACATAGTAGTACATATTTGGGGCCAGATTTTAACTCAGATCTTCCTGACTCCAGGTTCAGTGATTTTATCCACTGTACCACCTAGTTGTCTCATGGGAGGACAGGAAGATTATGTGTCAAGCACTGGATTCATTGAGGAAAGAAGAGGATTGTCCTGGAGATAGCATGGAAGTCAGTAGACAATAGCTACCAGAATTTTGATTGGATAGTAGGTACGGAAGGCCAATGGGGAGCAAAGAATATTCCAGTCCTCATGCCCCTCAAACAGTAAGTAGGGAGTATGGATGAGTGAAAATGCAGCAAGTTCTAGAAAAGATGGCCAAGGAGACTCTGTCAGCAAGAGGGAGCCAGGTCTCATTGAGAGCCAGGAAATGAAAGAGTGGGAAAGGAAAAGATTTAAGATGAAAGAAAATTTCATGTATATGGAGCAGACATTCCAGATGGGGTGAGTAGCTTAGGGATGGGATATTGGAGAGGATTGGGTTGAGAGGTTGAGAATAAGGGGTCAAGCAGTGGGAGGTGGGAAATAGGGTATGAATGGTGACCATTGGAAGGAATCTCATTATTCTTCTTCCAGGATCAAAAATAAAAATCTTCTGTTTGGCATTAAAACATTCTTTCATCATCTTGCCACCACCATTCCCTTCCCACCCTCTTTAACCCCACCCCCAGTACTCTTCAATCCAACAACATTGGTCCCTTTGCTGTTCTATAAACAAGACACCCCATCTCTTAGCTCTAGACATTTTCACTGGCTGTCCCTCATGCCTGAAATTCTCTCCTTCGTTATCTCTACCTCCTGCCTTCCTTCAAGTCCCAACTAAAAATCTCACCTTCTACAGGAAAGTTTTTTTTCAGATCTTTCTTAATTCTAGCACCTTCCCTTCACCAATTATTTCCTATTTGTCCTTGTCAATGAAGAATGGTTAGATTGGCTCTTATCTTCTGGACCTCACAGACTTTCCAATTCACTTCTTCCCTTGTGTCCTTTTTAATATCCCTCTCCCTCTCCCATATTTTCAAGGATTGGAAAATTATAAGCTTGCAGGTTCTCTGCTTTTCTAACATCTTTTGGGCTGGATAGCTTCCCTACCTGCAGAACATTAGGTCATAAAAGTTAGAACTAGAAGGGAACTTAGATATCACATAGTTTCTAAATCCTTCATTTCACATATATATTATGAGAGTGAACCTTTATTCAAGGCAATGAATGAAAAATAAAAGAGCTGGAATTTGAAACAATACCATCTTACTTCAAACACAGGAGACTTTCAAATAGCCCAAGTGGGCTAGTGATCTCACATTCCACTAACCCTTCATCAATAGTTGATTTTTTCCCCCAAAATCTTGTTAATATAAGATGACAAAAACTCTCTCTATAATAATCACCTGTCAAATGCTGCCAGTGACACTTGCAAAATGATGACAAAAATATTGAAAATTTTGGGGTTAAAATTTCAGGGAAGAATGGAAAATGACACATGGTAGAATTAATGGATCTGAAGCATTTCTGAAAGCATTTGAATCAGGTGTCTTTGGAATGCCTTTTCCTCTGTGGTCTGATCAAGTTCAAAGCTGTTTGCTCTGAACAATATGGAATGAGGCCCATATTTTCAGCCTATCCAAGTCAGTAAATTTTATGTGTATGCTGTTACTGCTTCATCCTCTAAACTTGGTTTACTGCTATTTGAAAAAATCAAATATTCACTTTCCAAAGTTATTTTCAACTACATTTGTGCAACATGAATCTTAATGGCTTAGGATTGAAATTCAAAGGAATTTATTCTAGTAAATAAAGACAGTTTGGAAACATTTGAAGAGTTCTTGCTTGGATCATTATTAGCAATGAAACTCATCCAGGCAGCAAGCCCAAGAATTGTGTTATAGGCTGTCATGGATCAGAGCTATATTTTAACCAATCAGAGTATGACAAAGGGTACAATTGGGAAGACATCTGCCAAATGAAAACTAATAACAAATAAGTACAATCCATTAGTCATCTGGTAGATGGAACATAAATCCATTCTCTCCTTCATCCCAATTCCTGGGAATATCTTGCTCTGAATTCAGTGACTGCCTTGAGCTGAATCAGATGACTTCCTACTTGTACCCACAGCTAGTAAAAATATCCACCACCTACTTGCAGCTTATCATGCTTCCCTATCATGTTCTTATGATTTCTGACTGAATAGACCCACCACAGGCAAATATGTTGTATTTCCCTGTTTGGGGATGAGACATAGGGCTGGCTAGAATGTGGTTGGTTATTCTATTTTACAGTTTCTTCCAATTAATAGTTTTCAGGCTGGGAATTCATAGTTAATGATATAACTACATCAAATTCCCATGATTTCTAGACTGCATGAAAACTACAGAGACATATCAGAAAATACTGAAATAATGTGGTAACAGGATACGGTACATATCACTCCATAATCCTTTATGCTACAGGAATTTTATCAAGGGTGCTTTCAATAAGTTTAAAGGAGATTAGTTTATATTATAATACTTTTAGCCATCTACAAAAAAGTAATCATTTTATCAATGGGTGAAATTGTCTAGAGAAACTTGTATGCAAAATTCTGTTAATATGGGATAGGGATTTCTTTCAGAACCATTTATCTAACTGCCATATAATTAAAAGAATTAATTTTGAATGGTATGGCAGAAACTGGGCATAGACCAATATCTTACACTGTATATCAAAACAAAGTCAAAATGGGTTCACGATTTAGGTATAAAGACTGATACTACAAGCAATTTGGGAGAGCAAGGAAAAGTTTACCTGTCAGATTTATGGAGAAAGGAAGAATTTATGACCAAACAAGAGACAGTGAGCTTTACAAAATGCAAAATGGATAATTTTGATTATGTTAAATTGAAAAGTTTTTGTACAAAGCCAATGCAACAAAGATTAAGAGGGAAGCAGAAAACTGGGCAAGAATTTCACAACCAGTGTCTCTGATAAAGCCCTCGTCCCCAAAATATACAGGGAAATGAGTCAAATTTATAGGAATACAAGTCATTCCCCAATTTAGAAATGGTCAAAGGATACGAACAGGCAGTTTTCAGAGGAAGAAATTAAAGATATCTATAGTCCTAGGAAAAAATGCTCTAAATCACTACTGATTAGAGAAATGCAAATCAAAACAACTCTAAAGTACCACATCTCTCCTGTCAGATTGGCCATAACAAAACAGGAAAATCATAAATGCTGGAGAGGATGTGGGAAAATTGGAACACTGTTACATTGTTGGTAGAGTTGTGAACTGATCCAGCCATTCTGGAGAGCAATTTGGAACTATGCCCAAAGGGCTATAAAAATGTGCATACCCTTTGACCCAGCAATACCACTTCTAGGACTGTATCCCAAAGAGATCACACAAGTGAGAAAGGGACCCATATGTACGAAAACATTTATAACAGCTCTTTTTGTGGTGGCAAAGAATTGGAAATCAAGGGGATGCTCATCAATTGGGAATGGCTAGACAAGTTGTAATATATGAATGTAATGGCATACTATTGTTCTATAAGAAATGGGGAGCAGACACTAACTTCATAATAAACTGGAAAGACTTAACATGATCTGATGCTTAGTGAGGGGAGCAGAACCAGGATAACATTATACGTAATTACAGTATACCACGGTATCTGTGATGACTGACTTTGATAGACTTGGCTTTTCTAAGCAATACAAGGTTCAAAGACAACTCAAAAAGACTCATGATGGAAAAAGCTATCCACATCCAGAGAAAGAATTATGGAGTCTGAATGCAGAATGAGGCAAACTCTTTGCTCTCTTTTTTTTTTCTCTTCTTTTTTGGTTTTGTTTCTTCTTTCTCATGATTCATTCCATTGGTTATAATTCTTTCTTACAACTTGACTATTGTATAAATAAGTTTAATGTGAAGGTATGTGTAGAACCTATATCAGATTACATGCTATCTTGGGAGGGAGAAGGGAGGAGAAGGAGGGGGAGAAAATTTGGAACTCAAAAATTTGTGGAACTGAGTGTCATAATCTAAAAATATAAATTTAAAAAAGAATTAATTTCAATAATAATAATGATCATATGATAATTCATTGTTGTCGTTGAGTCATTTCAGTCATGTCTGACTCTTCACCACCCCATTTGCAATTTTCTTGGCAAAAATAGTAGAGTGATTTGCCATTTCCTTCTCATTTTACAGATGAGGAATTGAGAGAAACAGGGTTGAATGACTTGCATAGGCTTACGCAGCTAGTAGGTGTCTGAGGCTGGATTTGAACTGAGGTATATCTGACTACAGGGCCAGTGCTCTATTCATTATGCCACCTAACTGGCTTATTAATATAGTAGAAATATATAAAATTGACCTTGATATAATAAAATGATAGCTGATGATTTGATTCATACGTGGAAAATGGTTCTGTATTTGAAACACTGCACCAACACAATAATGTCAAGAATCATTGATATAAAACATGGCATCTTTCATCAGGGAGATAGCCCAAGTACCTTCTGGTTCTCTCCAGGTTTAAACCCATTATCATGTCTCCTAAATAGAACTGAGGCTCCCTAAGCAAAAGGGAATTGTACCAAGACATCATATTAATCCGTTGGTGTACATGGATGACCTCATATCATGTGGCCTCTCTGAAAAATACATCAAAAACATTAAAAACTTGTTCATCTCGTGAAAGGTTTCTCCACTGATATAAAATATTATCTGGGCTTGATATATGTAGAATTATTAATGTATGCCCAAGAAAAATGGAACAAAATAGGTGGGCCATGTGAATTTGTTTGCAGAAACAGAATAGTTTCTGATAGCTATAGAAGGTTTCCTTATTGATACCAAAAGTTTCAGAGAGGTCATCTTTAAGAAGCCCAGGGTTATTGTTCAATACATGCTTTGCAATGAAATAATTGAAACCATGCCTGTCACCTAGGCTTGAGTCAAAACCAGGAGTCAAAAAAAAACCCAAAAAACAACCAACAACAACAACCCAAACTGCTGGAAAGGGAGTAATGAACTAGGTCCGGGAGCAAAAAGATTCAAAGTCAGAGGAAAGATCTTCATGAACCAAGGTCACAAAACACCAGGACAGTGGAGATAACTTGAAGTATCAGTGACTGAAAATATGTCATCAGCAAATCAGTTTGCAAAAATATAACACCTATATTTGCCCATGTATTTCCATGTGGCCATTGAATAGATATATGAAGTGCCTAAGGATGAAATTGTGAGCCTGGGTGTTGGAGAAGGTGGTGATGCACTTAGTAATAACAGAGAAATTCAGTGGACAAATGAGTTTAGAGGGAAAGATAATGACTTCCATTTTGAACTTGTTAAGTTTGAGATGCATATGCAAAGTGAAGTTCTAAGTGTCCAAAAGGCAATTAGAGATGCAAAAGTAATTTAGGAAAGAGAATAGGACTTGATATATAGATCAAGAAGTCATCTGCATAGAGATGTTAATTAAACTCATAGGAACTGATGAGATCACCAAATGAGAGTATAAAGAAAAAAGAGAAGTGGGCTAATAACAGAGCCTTGGGGGAAATCCATGATCAGTGGGCATGTTATTGAAGATGAGTCAACAAAGGAGAATGAAGAGAGTTCGGACAGGTAAGAAGAGAACCAGAAGAGAGTAATATAAAGACTCAGAAGGGAGAGAGTATCTAGGAGAGAAGGGTGGTTAATAGTTTCAAATGCTGCAGAGAGGTCAAGAAGTATATATACAGAGAGAGAAAAGGCCATTCGATTTGGCAATTAAGATTCCTTTAGTTAGCCAGACATTTAGGATACCTATGGGAACAGGGTAAGTCTGACATCCTCCCCACCCTCCCCCAGACTCTTTGAAGCTGGAAATTCCTCTTCCAGTTAAAGGGAGTGGGTGGGGGTGAGCAGAAGACCTGCTCAAGGTAGGGTCTAAAGCTTCTCCTCCCTGATCCTTCCCAGGCAGTTCCTTCTCAGGGGTGTGCTGAAAAGCCATATGATACACATTCTGGAAAAATTTCCCATTCCAGTCGTCTCAATGCTTTTATAGGAAACAGAGAGTGGAACAAAAATTTCACAGTCAATTGTAATAAGTCCCTTTGTCTGGGTCACTTCACTTCCACAAATGGCTTTCAAAGGCTTTTTCCTTTTTCTTTTTTGCACTTAGTCTAAGGTGTTTTGATGGATTGAGATGTGTTTTCATCTAGTTAAGGTATGAGGTTAAAAATAAAGTAGGAATGTTTTTGGTTCCACTCTTACAGTAGGGTTTAGTGAAGGTGTTTTTTTTAAGCATAGGGGAGATTTGAAGTTGTTTGTATATGGCAGGGAAGGAACTAGTAGATATGAGAATTAAAATTACAGTAAGGGGATGATTGTGGGGACAATTTGCTGGAGAAGACAAAAATGAATTGGTAGTCTCTGCAAGGAAAAATGCCACCTTTTCATTAGAGACTTGAAGAATAAAGAAAGAAATAGTGGAGGATTATGTCAAAGAAGATGAGAGGGGGGAGGAGGGAGAAATTGGGATCTCTTAGGTAATAATCTCAATTTTTTTGAAGTATGAAGTGAGTTGGTCAGCTGAGAGGATGGGATGGTTGAGGAGAGAAAAGGTTGGAAACAGTTTGGTGAATGTAATAGAAAATTGATTATGAGGAGTAGAAGGATTGACTCACTTCAGTAAGGGCCCTATTATAATTAGATGTAAGCCAGTTCAAAGTTCATTTGCATAGGCCTCTCCTCATCAGTGGTGATTAATTGGCTAGAGCTTGAAAGAAGAGAAATATTGGTTTTCTGGATTCTAGTCTCAAGAGAGAAAATACTTGCTTCCAGATCCTCTTCAAGGAAAAGTCCCCCTAAAGGGAGGGATAGACTGGGAAGAAGGTAACATGTAGAGGGGCTGCACCTTGATCCATATCCCCATCTTGTTACTCTAGAGACTTTGGGGAATCCTTGTGGGGTGAGATCTGGTACTCTTTCTTGGTTAAGCTGAAATATCAAGCTTCCAGCAAGAGAGCTCATTCACTCTGTGCATTACCTGATATATTCTTATCTGTATACCTCCTCTAAATTTTATTTGCTATATCTTGAATAAATGGGTTTGTTATTTTTTTATGTGTACTCTGGAATGTGGTAGGGGAGGAATCAGGCACTGCAGATGTAGCACTCCTTCCCAAAAAGAGATATCAACCAAGAGGTCATCACAAACCTAAAATTATTTCCCATAGGTTAACAACTTTTATGGAGGCAGATAGATATAAATCTAGCCAGGTATCCCACCTCTCGGAGAGCAGAGAGAGAAGCTTCTGACACCAATCTCTTGCCTGACCTCCTGGCAGGGATCAAAATCTTCTTTGGAGAAAGGTAGGCAGAAGATACTTTAGAGATATCTGATTATGCTTCACTGCAAGCCACATCTAGACAGACCTAAGTGAACACACATAGCTTGCATGGGCAACATGCATCTACCCCACCTCACAGAGAAAATACAAATGTACAGTGGATCCAGTCAACATGGCATCTTGACTATATGTAGCTCCATTAAGCAACATACTAGCAGGAATGAAGGAGAAAGATAGTGGGAGTTACTCCGAGTTTGAGTTTGGAAAAGTGTGATTGGCTATAGGACAAGGGAGGAATGGAAGAGTTTCCTTGCAGAAACCAAAACCAGACCTAGAGCCTGATTCTAAAATTCTCAGGAATTGGTCCTCCTCTGCCTCCCAGGGAACACCACCCAGAAACATGAGTACTGCGAACAGCTTGTGGTTTGTAACCACAATGTCAAAACAGCTGCTAATGCTCACTAATTACCCAGTGCTTTTCATCGGAGGGTTCAAATCCTTGTAGGAGGCCAGAATCCTTATCATTACCATTTACAGCTGGTAAAAAGGAACAGCATTGAAACCTAATTATCCCGACCCCCCTTAGTTTAAGTTTTTGCAACTACAATGAAGTACAGTTGAAGTGTCAGAAAAGGGGAAGGAATATCACCCATGTGACTCGGACTGGTTTCCCTCATGATAAATCCTGGGCCTGCATTACTGGGATAATGATCTCTTCTTTTGGGCTTCTTTGAGTTTAACACATTTATGGTGTTACTTTGGGCAAGTCACTTAATTCCTATGAATCTTAGTCTCTTCATTTTAAAACATGTCACCATAGTTACCTCACAAGGTTATTAGGAGATCAAAAGAAATAACGTTAAAAAAATCATTTGTAAAGTATAAAATGTGGTGGTAATGTAAGCTCTTTTTTCATTTCTTTCTATCTCCTTTCCTTCTTTTCCTTTCTCTTCTTTCCTTCCTCCTTTCCTTATTACACCATCCTTTCCTTTCCTGCTTGCTTTCTTGCTTTCTTTCTTCTTCTCTTCATCTTTTTTCTTCTTGTATTTCTCATCCTCCCTGTCCTCATCCTCTTCTTCTCCTCCCTCTCATCCTCCCCTTCTTTCCATCTCCTCTTTTTCTTTCTCCTCCTCCTGCTCTTCCTTCTCCTCCTCCTTCTCCTCTTCCTCCTCTTCTTCTTTCTTCATCAAAGAAGTCTATTGACCAGACTACCTATAGTATAAAAAGACTCATCACCACAACCTTGCCAACTAGTTAATGCATTTTTTCTTTCTTTTTTTTGCTACAATCACTTGTGAAATAGGTAAAAATAAAAGATGACCTGTTTTCAAAGAGACGATGACTGACTGCTAGAAAAGAAGGATAAACAGCACAAAAAAATAATGTAGCTCTTGAACCAATGGTAAATATTATTTTAATTGTTGGTATTTTCATTGTATGATGTTGACTAATAACCTATTAGTTGACACATTATTGTGGGACCTGAGCAATAGTCATGTTAATCCTTATTTTAAATGAAACCACAAGATATTTAGAAGTTGTATTTAAATGCAATGGTTCAAAGGTTCTCTCAGAGAAGTAAATAAAAGAGTTGGAGAAGTTACTTTTATGATATACCTAAAGTAACACCATTTCATGAGATAGTTGGTTATCTTGCTTTAAACATAAAAACATGAAATAAATGTGGTATTTATAGCTGCATTTAAAACCTATCCCTTATAACAAAGATAAATCAATCACTCAATGTGCAATTTATTAATCACTCATTATAGTTACTGTACTAAAGCCTGGGCATGCAAAGAAAGAAAAGACAATTCCTTCTCTCAAGGAGCTTACATTCAATTACTAAAGAACCGAAAGAGGAAAAAAACAGTTTAGGAAAACCAACTAACACTTACCTCATGTCTGACAGTTTAAAGAGTACTCTATATCCACCTCTAGCCTCTGCAAAGAGACACTGAAAGGCCATTTTCTCAACTCCTCCTAAACCATCATTAAAATTATGAGACTGCTGATCATTTTCAGACATCTATACAGTGAATTGAAGAGTGTTTGGGGCTAGATGTAATTTAGGACAATGTTATCTGAAAAAGGAACATTTAAAGAGTCCCCCAATACATTAGAAATGCTATTTGTACTCAATGGAGGGTAGCTTCCATGATACTGGCAAAAAACCTTAAGTGGGTATGTGTCTCTGTTTTATGTTTTGCTTGATATGGCTACTCAATAGATAACTGGAGGGGAAAAAACTCTGTGGTTGCATTTATTATAAAATCTTTATGATATATCAAATATCCCATTTGAGAAGAGACTTTAAGGCAGTATTTTGTTTTACTTCTTTAAACATTTTTTTAAATCAATAGCAACAAGAACAAAGAGAAGAAATGAATAATATACTCACTACAACTGTCACGTAATATGATGATAAATGTGTTCTGCTATAGAAAACTGTGAAGTCCCCCTGTCTTCTGCGTTCTCTAGAAAATACTATAAAAGTATACACAGACCCTTCTCATAAAGATTTTATAGGCATCAGCAACCCTGAGGGTCTTCCCCTCCCAGCTTGATTTTTTTCTTTTTTTCTAATTAAAGGGGCTATCCCTTGACTCACTTCTTAAAGAGGTCTATTTACTGAATGGACATTACCTCACTCTAAGTGAGTCTATGAAAAGGCCTTAGCCTAAAAAGGACCAGGGTCTCCCATTACATCCTGGGTCATCTCTAGTCATCTTGATGAATATCTGGTCACTGGATCCAGATGGCTCTGGAGGAGAAAGTGAGGCTGGTGACCTTGCACAGCCCTCCCTCACTCCAATCAAAGTCAGCTGCAAGTCATGTCATCATTTCCCTGTTGTCATGGTCCTCTTTGAAAACGAAGGACAAACACTACAACCTTATAGAGATGATTATATATATATATATATATATATATGAGTATATGGGAGCTACTGATGTCTTCCTGCCTGTTTTGGTATTTTTCTGTTGTTTTGGGGTAAACATATCATCAGTAACATTTTCCATCATTTTAGAATCTTTTATATATTTTAAAATTTGGTCTTTAATATTCTTAAAATTCCATTCCCTCCAGCAAAGGCTTATTATGTGTGTATATGATTCGTTGTTGTTGTTTAATTGCTTTTCATTTGTAGCTGAGTTTTTGTGACATCATTTGGGGTTTTCTTGGCAGAGATACTGGAGTGGTTTGCCATTTCCTTCTCCAGCGCATTTTACAGATGAGGAAAATAAGATGAAGTTAAGTGACTTGCTCAGAGTCACACAGCTAGTCAGTGTCTGAAGTCATATTTGAACTCAGGAAGTTGAGTCTTCCTGACTTCAGGCCCAGCACTCTAGCCCATGCACCATGCCCTGATGATTTTCTACATTTATATTCTTAAGAATCAATGCCACCTCCTTGCATAGTATATTTGGTACTGAAGTGGTAGAATCCAAAAGCAGTCATTGTACTATAATTGTCAATGAGATTTGTTCATGAGAGAAATGCTGACAGGTGTGTTCCATTTCATATCTAATTGTTGCTCCTTTTCCAATATTATCTAAAATACTCTTAGGATATCTAGCTTAGTTGAGCCTTATGCTGATCTCTTTTCAGGCTCATGTTCTCTTCAATTTGCATTCCCTATTTTGTGAGGCAATGGTACTCATGGTCTTCCATGATCATTTTTCAAGTTTCCTTGAAAAGGTGGTTTTGTGGTTCTTTCCTTGTGGTTCTTGGGTTCTTTCACTGTTTTACACAGGTTTACACAGGAAAACCTCCCTACATGTACAAGTTATCCCATTTCATTTCATTCTTCAGCAGATTGCCTCCTCTGTCATCTCCATGCTTTCAATTGTCTTCACTATCTCCCTGTCTACTGGCTGCTTCCCTGCTACTTACAGACATGCCCACATCTCCAAAAAAATCCTTAGAAACCTTTGATCCATCCATCTTCCCTAGTTCAGTATCTCTCCTTTCTTTCTAGATAAACTCCTTGAGAAGGAGGCACAACAGGTGCCTCTGTTTCTTTTCTTCTCATTCTCTTCTTAATTCTTTACAGTATGGTTTTCAATTTCATCACACAACTGAAACTCTCTCCAAAATTACTTAATTGTCACATCCAATGACCTTTTTCTCAATCCTCATTCTGCTTCATCTCTTTCTAGGCTTTGACACTATTGATCATCGACTTGATACTCTTTTCTCTCTTGGTTTTCTCTACTAGTTCCCCTCCTACATATCTGACTGTTGTTTTTTTCTATCTCCTTTGCTTCATCCAGGTCCTACCTGCTAACCATGGAGGTCCCATAGGTCTTTGTCTTAGGCCATCTTATTTTTTTTCCTCTATGCTATTTCACTTGATAATCTCCTTAGTTCCCATGGATCCAATTATCATGTCCAGGATAATATTTCTTAAATCTATTTATATAGTCCTAATATCTCTGATGGGACAGCTAGATGGTACAGTGGTTATAGTGCCTAGCCTGGATTCAAGAAGATTCATTTTTCCGAGTTGAAATCTGGCCTCAGACACTTACTAGCTGTGTGAGCCTGGGCAAGTCACTTAACCCTGTTTGCCTCAGTTTCCTTATCTGTAAAATGAGTTGGATAAAAAATGACAAAACACTCCATTACTTTGCCAAGAAAATTGTAAATGTTGTCATTAAGAGTTGAACACAACCGAATAACAACAACAAACACCTCTGCTGACCTTCATTCTCCTGTTTCCAATGCCCTATTGGACATCTTGACCTGGATGTCTATAAACATCTTAAACTCAACAGGTCCAAAATTGAGCTAATTATCTTTCACCTCAAACCCTCACTGCTTCCTAACTTCCTATTACTGTCAAGAATAATCCTCCTAGTTACCCAGGTTCAAAGCCTAGGTGTCGTATTCAACTCTTCACTCTCTCTCCCCTTCCCCTCCCTATATCTAATCTGTTGCCAAGTCCAGTAAATGTTGCCTTTGTAACATCTCTTGTATATGCCTCTTTCTCTCCTCTGTCACTGCCACCATCTTAGTACAGGTACTCATAACCTCATGCCTGAACTATTGCAAAAGCCTGCTGGTTGGCAGGCTGTTACAAGTCTCTTCCCACTGCCATCCCTCTTCCACTCAGGTCAAAGTGATCTTTCTAAAGCACAGGTCTGACCATGTTACCCTGATATTCAACAAAATCCAGTGGCTCCCTTTCACTTCCAGGATCAAATACAAATCCTGTTTGGACTTTAACGACCTTCATAACCTGGTTCCTCTCGTCTCCAGTCTTATACCTGAGCTCTCTGCAAGTATTCTTCAATTCAGTGACCCTGTTCCTTGAACAAGACACTCCATCTCCTTACTCCTTACTCCATTTTCATTGGCTGTCCCCTATGCCTGGAATGCTTTCCCTGCTCATCTCTGTATCCTAGCTTCCCTGGCTTCATTCAAGTCACAGCTGGAATCTGTCTTCCTACAGTAATCCTTTTCTGATCTCTCTTCATTCTAGTGCCTCCTCTCCATTGATTATTTCCGATTTTTCCTGCATATAACTTCTTTACACATAATCATTTGCATGTTGTCTCTTCCATAGATGGTGAACTACTGGAGAACAGGGACTATTTATTGCCTTTCTTGAATCCCTTGGGCAAATCACAGATCCTGGCACATAGTAGGCAATTAGCAAGTGTTTGTTGACCAACTGACTGATTATACTCAGGGAAACCAGCCTATCAAGTCACATGAGTGAAATTCCTTCCCTTTTTTTGACACTTCAACTGTACTTCATTTCAGTCTCAAAAATGAAATTCAGGAGGCAGGATAATTAGGTTTCAATGCTCCTCCTATTTTCTAGCTGTAAAATGGTAATGATAAGGATGCTGGCCTCCTACAAGGGTTTGAACCCTCCGATGAAAAGCATTGGGTAATTAGTGAGCATTAGCAGCTGTTTTGACATTGTGGTTACAAACCACAAGCTGTTTGCAGTACTCATGTTTCTGGGTGGTGTTCCCTGGTAGGCAGAGGAGGTCTGATTCCTGTGGTTTCTAGGATTGGGCTCTAGGTCTGTTTTTGGTTTCTATAAGGAAACTATTCCATGCATGAGGCCAATCCAGGCAATATCACTGTTCTTCCACATCTGTGAGCAACTAGAAAGTGGGCATGCTTTTAAAGATCTTAGCTTGATGCAAAACAAGTGACATATTTCAGTTGTTCCTGATAACTTTAAATCAATGCAAAGCTGAATGAGAATGCATTGTTTTTCTTCTTCAACTCATGGACAAGAGGAAAAGATGCCAAACCTGAAGACCACAAGGGAGATGACTTGGACAACCTTTTAGATTGTGAAATATCTCATTCCTGAAGCAGTCAGAAGGGCCCATGTGACTCAGCTCCTAGATTGACTTGAAGGCAAGACCCAAACATTAGCTTTTCAGAAATATTCACTTTAATCATTATTTTACAGGGCAATGATGCCTGGAATTTGGAGGGAATAGAGAGTTCTAGGACCCCCTTTTCAACAAATTAATGATTTAAGCTTCTTTTCCATAATACTCATTGTATTATGGACTATAGAACTAGCAGAACAATCTAAAAGATTCCACATCCCTGCAGAACTGGGTACTTTTGCTGTAAGAAGAATTATTTCTTCTGGTGTCTGGTCAAATGGGTAGCAAGGAATCCAGGAAGTTTTCCAGCCCAAGTGTGAAATCAGGGTAGTGTACGCACCCAAGTAGCTGTTGATGTCCACTGCAAAGGAAATATGAGAATGAGCTGGAGTGGATGAGAAAAGCTTAGGATAACAATAAGAAAGATGTTTGTTTGTTTCTTTCCTTTGAACTATAAAATTTTAGTTGCAATGGGGAAACGTGGGGATTCAAGAGGGATGGGTTCACTGCATAGGGCATATCTATAGTAACTGATGACAGAAGAAAGAAAGTTATTGAACTCTAATTTTCCTGCTGTTTTCTCTGTCAGGGAGAAAGATCTTGGGACTGGAAAGCACAGAATTTTTAAAATGGCTAATAGGTAGTTGATATCTAAGATAAGTAAGGAGATTGTAAGACAGTGCCTAGTTTCTCTACATGAGAGAAAGGCACCAAGCCCATATGAATTATACTCTTGGCTACTGAAAGTACTGACATGTCATTATTGTATACCGATTAGTCATCTATGAAAGATCTTAAAGAATGGAACAGATGCCTCAGGATTGAAAAAAGGGCAAATGTTATACTTTTTTAATGAAAGAGAAAGAGGTCTATAAATTCTAAGACAATAAGCTTGACTTTCATTCCTAGAAATATTCTGAAATATATCTTAAAGAGAGCTTAGTAAATGTTTATAATGCAGCTAGGTGGTACAGTAGATAGAGTGCTGGGCCTGGAATCAGGAATACTCATCTTCTGGAGTTCAAATGCAGCCTCAGACACTTACTAGCTATGTGACCCTGGAGAAGTCACTTAACCCATTTGCCTGAGTTTCCTCATTTGTAAAATCAGCTGGAGAAGGAAATGGCAACCCCCTCCAGTATCTTTGCCAAGAAAACCCCAAATAGGGTCATGAAGAATCAGACATGACTGAAAAGTGACTGATCAGTATATGGAAATCAGGTTTTCAAAGGGTCGACATGGCTTCCACGTAACCAGACCATATTACTCTAATTTCATTACCTTTGCTGACCCAGCTGCTAGACTGGTAGATTAGGGGAATGCTGTTGATATAGTTCACCTAGGTTTTATCCCATCATCTGACAGTTACTTTCACACTGTCCATGGAGACAAGGTGAGACCACATGGGATAGAATGCTCCAGCTAGGTGTATTAAGAAGTAGTTGAAATTCCTTATCCAAACAGTAGTTATTAATAGCACAATGTCAATCTGGAAAGAGTTTTCCAGTGGAGTACTCTATGGATTTATTCTTTTCCCTGGGATATTTGATGTTATTACTATTATTATATTTGATCATTGACTTGCATGAAAAAAATTGCATATTTTTTGTTTATTTGTTTTGCAAATTATACAATGTTAGAAGGGACAAAGAATTAGGTGATAGAGTTAGGTTCCGAAAAGATGTTACAGGAGGAGAACAGTGGAATAAATCTGAGAAGATGAAAAGGATAAATGTGAAGCCTTATTTTAGGTTAAAAAAATATTCCTAAATTTGTGATGTCAGAGTCATGGCTAAACAGCAGTTTGTCTTAAAAAGATCAGGAAATTTTAATGGAATGAAAACTTAACTTTAAAAAAATAATAATTAAATTATTCTTAGTTTTTGACATTCACTTCCATAAGATTTTGAGTTCCAAATTTTCTCCCCTTCTCCTTTCCCCCACCCCAAGACAGAGTGCAATCTGATGTAGGCTATACATATGCATTCATATTAAACATATTTTCACATTAGTCATGTTGCAAAGAAGAATTAGAACCCATGGGAGGAACCACAAAAAAAGAAGAAACAAAAAAGAGTGAGAGAGAGCAAATAGTATGCTTGGATTTGTATTCAGACTCTGTAGTTCTTTTTCTGCATGTGGAGAGCATTTAACATCACTAGTCTTTTAGAGTTGTTTAAGATTCTTGCATTGCTGAGAAGGGATAAGTCTATCAAGGTTAGTCATAGCACAATGTTGCTGTTACTGTGTACAATGTTCTCCTGGTTCTGATCACTTCACTGAGCATCTGCTCATGTAAGTCTTTCCAGGTTTTTCTGAAGTAAGCCTGCTCATCATTTCTCATGGAACAATACTATTTCATTACATTCATATGTGACAATTTGTCCAGCTATTCCCCAATTGATGGGCATCCCCTCAATGTCCAATTCTTGACTACCACAAAAAGAGAAGCTATAAATATTTTTGTACACGTGCATCCTTTTCCCATTTTTATGATCTCTCTGGGATTCAGACCTAGAAATGATATTTCTGGGTCAAAGGATATACACATCTTTACAGCCCTTTGGGCATAGTTCCAAATTGCTCTCCAGAATGGTTGGATCAGTTCACAACTCCACCAACAATGAATTGGGCATTCCAATTTTCCCACATCCTCTCCAACATTTATCATTTTCCTGTTTTGTCATATTATCCAATCTGATAGGTGTGATGTGGTACCTCAGAATTGTTTTGATTTGCATTTTTCTGATCAATAGTGATTTACAGCATTTCTGAAAGTTTAACATTAATCAGAGATGTGGCTCCCCCGCCAAAAGCAAATGCAATGTTTGCTTTCATTCAAGGAAACCAAGTGTTAGTGACAAGGGAAGATGGAGTCCTGCTGTACTTTACTTTGGGCAGACTACACCTAGAGTAGTATCTTAAATTCTCTGCATCATCTTTTAGGAGATTTATTAGTAATCTAGAAAGTGTCCAAGAATTAATTACCAGTCAAGATTGTGAAGATCATGAGGACTGGTTGAAGGAGTTAATAATGTTTAGCCTGGTGAAAGAAGAGATGGAGGGGGACAGATGAGAATATGATTCCTGTGTTAATGTATGTGAAAGGCCAACAAATGGAAGAAGTATTAAACTTACTCTGTTTGGCCCACTAGGATAGAACTAGGAGAAATGTATAAAAGTTGCAGAAGGGCAGATTTAGGCTTAAAATTGAGGGAAGGGGGGAAATCCTATCAATTACAGCTATGCAAAAGTAGAGTGGGATGCCTTGGGAGCTAGTGAGTTCCAATGCTTAACACAATACCTGACACATAGTAAGTACCTAATAAATGCTTGTTGATTAACTGACTTTGCTAGAGATCTTCAAACAAAGATTGAATGACCAGTTCTTGGACATGTTGTGCATCAGATTTTTGTTTAAATACAGGTGGGATTAGATGTCCTCTGAGAGTTCTTTCAATTCTTAAGTTCTGTGTAATTCTGTAATAGAGAATAAATATTCATAAGACACTTTGAAAATCCTCCTAGCACTAAATCTATGATCCCAAGATTATATTATCCTTAAACCCCTACCTAAATGTCAGTTGTGGGGTTTTTTGAGTTAATTTGTTTCTTTTTGTTATTTTCTTTCTCACCTTAGATGGAATACAAATAGAAATGGTCTTGGAACAAGTCACTATCCTACAATTATTCTTTTATGTTTAATATTTAGTAGACAATGTACGAGTGGATAAAAGATAATTTTTTAAAATGAATAAATGTTAGAATTGAAGTTCAACTACTGTAGCATGTTTGGAACAACTCCAATAATAGGCAAAATGCTATGTTATCATAGGGCATGACATTTCCTGCCTCCTGACTAGGCATCTGGATGCATTCTGGGTATGGCACTACCATCTTTCAAGCCTAGGAAGTTAATAGCTGAGGCCAGGGGTAGCTCTTGAACCTTTTAATAACTTGTCATCACCAGAAGATCATCACCAAAGGGCCTCTCTATATACTCTAACTTGAAAGATTGCTGAAATATTAGGATACTCTATTCTACTCAACCTTCTTATTTTCTCCATCCCAGTGATGCTGAGCCTCCTGAATGCCCCCCCCCAAAAAAAACCCCGTTTTTTAACCCCAGCTGTCTATACCTCATTCTATCTACCCATCGCCTCATAATATCTGACTCCAGGTCTCCCACCAACTTCCACTATACTGTTTTGAACTCCTACTCTATAAATAACAAACTTCCTTTCATTTTGGACTTCTTGAGAGTTTGGAATATGATATTCCAAGAGGCAAGAGAGAAAAGTTTTCAACTAAACATAACCTGTCCAGTAAAACTAAATATAATTCTACAAGGTCAAAAGGGCAGCTGGCTGGCACAGGCTTGAAGTCAAGAAGACCTAAGTTCATTTTCTGGCCTCAGACCCTTACTAGCTATGTGACCCTGAGCAAGTCACTTAACCCTGTGTGCCTCACTTTCTTCATCTGTAAAATGAATTGTAGAAGAAAATAGCAAAGCACTGTACTATCTTTGCCAAGAAAACCCCCAATGGAGTCACAAAGAGTTGGACATAATTGAAATACCTGAATAACAACAAGGTCAAAAATGAATGTTTAGTAGAATAGAGGATTTCTGATTAT
Source organism: Trichosurus vulpecula (assembly GCF_011100635.1). Lineage (NCBI taxonomy): Eukaryota > Metazoa > Chordata > Mammalia > Diprotodontia > Phalangeridae > Trichosurus > Trichosurus vulpecula. The sequence continues at coordinate 187,376,294 of NC_050573.1, read as the reverse complement.
TACTAATGAAAAGGCCAGAACTGAGTAGATATTTTGAAATTAAAATATTAGTACCAAAAAGCACAGAAAGATTCACATGTATTTAGTTGAAAAGGTAAAATATGGGAGAAATTGTTTATATGTTAATGTGTGGATAAGAAAAATTATCTTCTCAGAACCCTAATATCTTTAAGGTCACAGAGGTTAAAATGATAGAAGGTCTTGTGGTGTTTTTTTTTTCTTTTTATTGATTTTAGGGAAAACAAAAGAACTATAGTGGGGAGAAAAGGAGACAGGAGAGGGAAATTATTGTATGCTAAAGGTACATAAAATGAAGAATATATCGTTATGGAGGAAAGGATGAAGGGAATGGACATTCACCTCAGACTCATCTGAATTAGATTAAGGAAGATTGATTAAACACAATTATACACAACCACTACCACCACCATCACCCCTACACACACAGAAATTTTGGGATAGAAATACATTAAACTCAAAAGGGAAAGAAGAAGGGATATTGACAAGAAAGGGGTAGAGAGAGGTCTAAGAAGGAAAGTGAAATAAGTTAAGAAATAGTCACAAGCAAAACAAATTCAAATGTTAGCATGAGCTAGAGAGTAATAAAAGGAAAGGACAAAAGTAAAAATCTGGTATGAGGGGAAAGTTAAGGTCAAGAGAAGAATCGCAATAGAGAAGAAACAGGCTGTTTCATTTATAAGGTGGCAAGTATCAGTCAAACTTCCTCTTTTCTACCATCTTCTTATTTATGAAGAGGGAGATGAGAGCAAAGAGAAGAAAAAGTAAAAGAAGACAGGCTGGAGGGAAATACACAATTAATAATCACAACTGTGAGTGTGTATGAGATGAACTCACCTATAAAATTAAAGAGGATAGTAAAAGGGATAAGAAAGCAGACACTGACAGTGTATTGTTTACAACAAACACACAGAATCATATTGAATTAAAATGAGGGGCTGGAGAAAAATCTACCATGCTTCAGCTGAACTGGAAAAAAAAACAGGGGTAGCAGTAGTGATTTCAGATAAGGCTACAATAAACACAGACATAATAGGAAGAGGTAAGCAAGGAAATTACATTATACCTAGAGGTACCATGTACAACAAGTCAATATCAATACTTATGGATTCATCTAATAGTATAACTTCTACATAGTTAAAGGAAAAGTTAATCAAATCGAAAGAAGAAGTAGAGAGTAAAACTATGATAGCAGGAAAACTTAATGTACCCCCTTTCAGATCTAGACAAGTCTATTGAAAAGATAAATAAGAAAGAACTTTAGAATCTAAACAAAACTTCAGAAAAATTAGAGATGATAGATCTCAGGTGATAATTGAATGGAGCTAGAAAGAATTTGCATACAACTCAGTTATATTTGACACTTCTACAAAAATTGGCCATGTATTAGGGTATTAAGACCTCCCCCAAAAATGCCAAACAGTAGAAAAACTAAACACATCTAAGAGTAAAGGAAAGTCATCTGAAAGAGAGAAAGCAGCAGGATTGGGGAGGATCTGGAAAGGCCTCATGAAAAGGGTAAGTTTTGAACTGAGTATTCAAGGAAGCAATGGAAGTTGACCAGTCAAGAAGCATTTTTTATGAACCTATTATGTGCCAGGTACTGTACTAGGTGCTAAGGGTATAAAGAAAGACACAAATAATTCAGGGAGGCAGAGTTGGAAAGGGATTACATTCCAGTTATGGAAGTTAGACAGTAGAGTGTCATGTTTGTGGAGGGGAGAAAGGTGTTCAATTCTCTCATCACAACCTTGTGAGATAGATAATACAAATATCATTATTCCTTTGGCTTTTTTTTGTAGATCAGGAAAATTAGCCTAAGAAATTTCCTCAAGGTCATTCAACTTGTATTTCAGCCCAAATAGAAGAACTATTTATCATTGTTTGCACATACTGTGCATAAGATCCTGTTTTAAGTGCTGAGGATCAACATAAGGAACTCCCAATGAGGAAATTCCCTCTGCAATGCAGATCAGCAGCAGTTCTGCAACTTATGGTCGTAGTGAATTTCCTGGTTCACCAAAAGGCTAACTGACTTGTCCATCCAGCCAGTATATGTCAGAAGTAGGATTTAAACCCATGTCTTCCTAAATTTAAGACTAGCTCTCTATCCATTTCTTCAGGGAGCTGAGGACAGAAAAAGAAAATGCAAAAAAAAAATTTATATCTTGTAAGTGCCTTGTATTCTACTGAATGTAAATAACAGAGCTGAGATTTGAACTCATATCTTTTGAAATCTCAGTGTCACATGGAAAAAATTTCTGATTTCTTGCATATAGAGCAAGATTTAACTCAAAATTATTTTGGCAGGAAAATCTAGTTGTACAATTTTAGGGTGCATATATAAGAGGAATAACAGTACAGAGATAAAACAGACTAGAGAGGATAATCTTGACTTAAAATTCTCTTGAAGGTATCACTCATATCTTACCTCTTCATCTCCTCTTTTATGAGAGGGAGTCTAACAAAGATGTCTCTGTGGCATGATTTGAGGGGCACTTACCGAAACTGTCTCCCCTTGCCCTGTCTTGCCCATTGCATCATCAGAAATTCATTCTTTTGGCTTATAAAGGCTTTTGGGTCTTCCAGAACTCCTTACTAAAATGTGAATAAGAAAATGACTTAGGAAGAAGGTGCATGGTAATACCCCTTAGAATCATTATAAGTGAATATTTTAGCAGTGATAAGTGGATGGCTACCCGAGAGGAATAGTCTTAGAAAGAAAAGATGGCTTCAGAAGGGGATGAGAAGGAATGATAGAAAAGGCGAGATGAAAACAAGGGCTTAATAGGGGTCCCATAAGGGGAGTAAGCCATCTAAATGACAAATGAGAAATGTGTCAAGTTCACAATTTTGTCAAAACCTTGCAGCAAGTTTCCTATTCATAAGCACTTAGGTCAATGAGTTGAAGACCAGGAAAGATCAGTGAAAGGGTTTCCCCTCTTGTGTACTAATCACCTGCATAATAAACATGAGCAAAGGGGAGAAGTCACTTTCTTTGAAGGGTATTATAAGGTTTGGGACATGCTATATATATTCCTGGAACTCAGAAGATCAGGAAGAATTTGAGGACAGCCTCTCTTTCTCCTCATTGACATTGAAGTCTGGAATCTTCCCCTCAACCCTAAGATTCTCCTGAAGGCCCATGATCTTCTTAACTTGTGACTACAGATGGATGCATTTATAAACTCTAGAAACAAGGCTTCCACCAGTGAACTTTAAGACAGTTTCTAAAGTGACTGAATCTATGCAATGCAGCTGAGAAGGTTACATCTCTCTCCCCATTCTACACACAAACACACACACACACACACACACACACACACACACAGCACAGCACATGGTTCATATTCTTTTGAGAAAGTTAGCATCCACTATGACATTAACCATGTGGCAGCTATGGGAATTGTCAATGGCTTTCCCAAAACTCTGTTCTCAATGACATGGACTGATACTCCTCAACACAAATGGAGTATTTAGCCATGCAGTTGTCCAAGTCATGAGGACGAATGAGAGAGTCTGGGTTTTAAAACTTTGCATGAGAGCTATTTGGCAAATGTAGACCCAGGGACAATTAGAAAATTTGGCTCAGGAAGCTAAACATTCATGGTAGTTTGCATGATGTTACTGCTTATGTTATAGAGTTTCAATGCCTAATGTTAACAGTTACCATTTTAGGAATTTGCAGATGAATCAAGTCATATTCTATATACGGAAAGATTTCCCCTTCTGCGTCTCAGTGACTTCTTTGGGCTGAATTCATTATTTGCCCCTTTACTTGATTCTGCCACTTCTCAATGTTTCTATGTTACAGATTGTTTTTTTTTTCTGTTCATCTTGACAAACATTTTCAAGGTCCCCTTGGTATATAGTATCTATAGAACTTTTGTTCAACTTTTTGGTGACATTTTCAGTCATGTCTGACTCTTCGTGCCCCTTTGGGGTTTTCTTAGCAAAGGTACAAAAGTGGTTTGCCATTTCCTTCTCCAGCTCATTTTACAGATGAGGAAACTGAGGCAAACAGGCTTAAGTGCCTTGCCCAGGGTCACACAGCTAGTAAGTGTTTAAGGCCAAATCTGAATCCAGATCTTCCTGACTCTAGCCCAGCACTCTATCCACTGTGCCACCCAGCTGCCAGACCACAGAATGCTTAAGGTAGAAGGAATTCTGGGGGGTATCCAGCCCCATTTGTGCCCCTATGGTCTTCAGTTTCTTGCCCAATTCTGTTACCTTTAGCAATACTTTCTAGATTCTTTATGGAAGCACCACTTGTAGCCATTCAAATCACCAGAATAGGGTAGTGGTCACTTCTCAGCCTTGGGAGGTTCTCTATCCCATCTTGGATACATGCCATGCCCTCAGAAGACAACAGAGATCGGTATTGTTCTTAAATGGTCTCCATGGTGTTTCCTCAATACCCCTCATCAAAGAGTCATGACCACATTGTCTTATCTCTTCTTCCTCTCAACTTTACTAGGTTCTGTCACAGAACCATAATCGGAGGATGTAGTGTCAGCCATAGGAGAACAAGACTCATTTTCTTTTTCAGAATGTCCAGTTTTCCCCTCTAAGAAGAGCATCATGTTTGTTTCTTACCTCCAAGGAATCACTAGTCCTTCACCTTCTTCTTACTATAACATGCTTCTACTATCCAATCGATTTTCAAAGATCCCAGTTTTTCCCTACCTTTGAAGACCTTTTTTCTTCATTGTCATATGAAACCCTTTTGTGTTTTGTTTGTTTTGTTTTTAACTTGGTGTCTCCTGAATCATTTTATTTTTTTTTCTCTTTTAAATAGTATTTTTTCCAGTTACATGTGAAGACAATTTTGAGTTCCAAATTTTCTCCCTCCTTCCCCTCGTCCCTCCCTAAGATGGTAAGCAATTTTATATAGGTTATATATGTGCAATCACGTAGTACATATTTCCATATTAGTCATGTTGTGAAAGACAAAACAGCAGGAAAGGAATGTTTTGTTTTGTTTTATTTTTAAGGACAATTTCTCTCCCTTTGATAAACTCTGAAGGGCAGTGGTTAAATTGCTCCACTTGCAGTGGGGAAGAACTGAGTTCTAATCTACTGTAGCCAGTTATAGCAGTATGACCCTGGGCACGACACTTAACCTCTGCCTGCCTCAGTTTGCTCCTCTGTAAAACGGGGATGTTAATAGCACCTATTAACACCAGGGTCATTGTGAGGATCAAGTGAGATAATATTTGTAAAGTGCTTTGCAAACCCTAAAATGCTGTATAAATACTCGCTATTATTATTGCTTTCATTTACTTTGAAGAGAACAGAGGCTTTCCCTCCCTCCCTCCCCCCCCCCACCTTACCCCGATTACAACTTCTTTTCTATAAGGGAAGCTAAATTGCTCTGAAATCAAGGAAGTGAGACAGATGTTTCCATCAGGGACTCTTTATTCCCTTGATATACAAAGAAGCACCAGGCTAAAATCCGTTTGTTTTCAGAGCTTACCCTAATGACCTCTAAGGATGAAAAAGGAACTACGAAATTACAGGGCTTTGTATATCAAAGAGAGATCAAATATCATCTAGACCCACCCTCTAGCCCCATTATATACTTGAGGAAACTGAGGTATTAAGGGTACGAAATAATTTTCCAAGGTCATAGAGGGTAGTTAGTGTCAGAGCCAGGACTAGAATGTGCCGGGTTCCCTTATCCCCGCTCCCATCCCCCATCACCCCAAGGATCATTAACAGCACAGCTGGAGGTGCTCTTTAAGTGATGTAAAAAAAAACAGACACGATCCAAATGTAATCCATTGCACAAAAGTCTTATGACACAATCCATCTTTATAAAGTGAACTTGAGCATAACACCACCACAGAGGGTAAAAGTAAATCAGGAAACTGTGGTACAGTGGCATCAGTGGGTCATTAAAGGGGCTGGAGAGCTTATCACGGCATTCTTTTTTTCCTTTTTGCTCCAATAGTCATTATTACCGTATATTTTGCAAAATCAAATGAATGACAGTCAGAAGCAAAGTAAGAACCCAGGGCTGGAGGTCAAAATAATGTGCCCTTAATGGGAGAAAATACTTTCCTTCTCATTCCTGTGCTCATTTCCCAGGAGAAAACCAGAGCAAGCAAGCTCATTCTTAAAAGAGCAGCCGCAGAATCAGCAAACAACATTTGTAACTTCATGGTACAAATGCCACATCTCAAGGATGCCACTTCAAGCAATGTTTCACAAATAGAATCATTAGGCTGGAGGGAGCTTTAGAGATCTTTGCATCTAATGCATTATGAGGAAGGAAACTGACCTGGGAAAAATGATATGACTTTTCCAGTATCACAACAACATTCATTACTAGCGCTGTTCGATTGACTCAGTGTGAATTGCATCTTCCCAAATCAAGACAATTAAACAGTCATTAAGCACCTACTATGTTTAAAACTTTTGGCAAGGTCCAAAGAACTTACAGGCAAAAAAAAAGAAAAAGTTCTTGCCCTCAAGTAGTTTACATTCTATGTATATAAAATTTATGTATATATACATATATTGTATGTTTATAGAACTCTCTGTGTATAAATATGTATATGTATGTATATGTGTATATATGTGTGCATATACACAACAAAATGAAATATGCCCCTATATACACACTAATACACATATATATATATTTGTACATATGTACATATATACACACACACATATATATATGTGTATGTGTGTGTATATGTATATGTATATATATATATATATATATAAATTCATGTTCATTATTGTTCAGTCATTTCATTCCAGTCCAACTCTTTGTGACCTACTCCATTAGGGGTTTTCTTGGCAGAGGTCCTAGAGTGGTTTGCTGTTTTCTTCTCCAGCTCATTTTGCAGATGAGGGACTGAGGCAAACAAGGTTAAGTGACTTGCCCAGGATCACACAGCTAGTAAGTGTCAGATGTCATATTCAAATTCAGGGCTTCCTGACTCCAGGCCCTGTGTACCACACCCACACCCACCCACACCCACACCCATATCCACACACACACACACACACACACACGCACGCGGGCACGCGCGCGCGCGCACACATCATTGTAGATTTTAAATGCCAGATTGAGGAAATATGTATACATATATATGTGTGTGTGTATGTGTGTGTGTCTATATATATATATATACATATATATATGTATGTATGTATATGTATGTGTATATATGTATTTATATATGTAGTTATATGTATTTATATATGTATGTGTGCATGTACATGTATATTAGTGTGTTCATGTGTGTAGACATTTACACACACATGTGTCCCATATGATATATAAATATATATCAGTGTGTATACATCTATATATGTGTGGATACAGTACATATTATACATATATACACATGTATATGTGTATATGAATATATGTGTGTATATATGTAGATGAATATGTATGTGTGTATGCATGTGTATATGCATATGCATATGCATATGTATATACTGAGACAGCAAGTAGCCATTGAAGATTTTTGAGCACTAGAGTATGGCAGAGGGAGGTGACTGACATAGTGTGATAAATGCTTTAGGAATATTAGTTTTGTAGCTATGTAGAGAGTGGATTAAAGAAAAGTAAGATTGGAAATAGGCAGATCAATTTGGAGGCTCTTACTAATACAGCTGAGAAATAATGGGGGCTTAAACTCAGGTTGAAAGTGTGTGAGTGGAAAGAAGGGGACAGATGTGAGAGCTGTTATAGAGAAAGAACCAGCAATGTTTGGAAACTCATTAGGTATAGGACATTAGGGAGAGGGAAGGACAAGCGTTGTTCCAAGGGTGTCAGTGATTCCAAGGATAGTGGTGCCATCAGCAGAAATGGGAAATATTGGAGAAGAGACTGTTTGTTTTGGATAGGCTTTCTGAAAATCCTGTTCTAATTTTATGTAATGAAAGATATTTTGTGAAAATATTTTAATATTCATACCATTAAAATAAACTATAATTTAAAATGCTTTCCCTAGATGTATTCTAGAATAAGTATTATTTTCTTTAAAAGCCTGTGCTACCACCAGAAGGATGGAAATTTACACATTAGCTTGAAATATAGTTTGATGTGAAATATATACCTTTACATACATGTGCAAGGTTATTTTTTGTTTGAGCTGACCCTCTAACTGCATCAGTAAAAGGAACTCCCTTTTATGAAAACTCCTTTTGCCTATGCATATCTTTAACAACTTGATAATCTGGAGGCTCAGAAAGTTGCCTGGAGGCACTGAGTGGATAAGATGACTTGACCAAGGTCACACATTACTAGTTTGTGTCAGATACTAAACTTGAACCAAGTTTTCCTGACTCCAAGGCCAGCCTTCTACTACTGCATGCCTTCTGCATCCATGTGTGTGTGTGTGTGTGTGTGTGTGTGTGTGTGTGTGTGTATGTGTGTGTGTTGGGGAGGGAGAGGGGGGAAATGTTCTGAGTTTTAACCTTCAGTAAAAATTTTCATTCACTGAAATTACTTGACTGCTGAGTCTATAAATTCTTAAAGTCAAGGGCAATTTTACTTCTGACCATGTCTTCCATTTTAGTCAAATTCCATCCAGATTTATCTTCCTGAACTTTTGTTGTTGAGTCATTTCAGTGATGTCCGACTCTCATGACCTCATTTGTGGTTTTCTTGACAAAGATACTGAAGTGAATCTCCATTTCCTTCTCCAGTTCATTTTACAGATGAGGAAACTAAGGCAAACAGGATTAAGTAACTAGCCCAGGGTTGCACAGCTAGTGTTTGAAGCTGGATTTGAACCCAGGAAGATGAGTCTTCCTGACTCCAGACCCAGCATTCTATCCACTGTACCACCTAGCTACAGCTAGTACATGTCTGAGGCTGGATTTGAACTCAGGTCTTCCTGACTCCAGGGCCAGCACTCTGTCCACTATGCCACCTAGGTGCCTGCCATCCCAAACTAAAGACAGGGAACAGTGTCATCTATGCATACCTTAGAACAAGTTTATACCACTCCAAGTTAAAGTTGGAGGGGTGGAACAGTAGGGACAGGGTAGAGTAGGGAGGGGAGGAGAAGAGGGAGGAGGAGGAAATAGCATTAAATTATCTAAGATCAGAGACTTCTTTTCTCTGTTCTGTTCCTGTGTCCTTAGCCAAGGGTTTGATCTCTAGTTGATGAATAGATTGCATATGTACAGCATAAGATAAAAATGATCTCCTTCTGCTCTTTCCCAGATGCAGATGTCCTGGCCTCGACCCTGTATTTCTAATTTCGGCCCCAGTTCACATCAATGCCATTCGGCCCCATCCCCTCTGTCACACTGCCTTGGCGAGCTCTGGGATTTCCTGGGCCTGCTCCTATACAGAAGCCCTAAGAAGAGCTGTCTCGTGGCCTCACTGAAGCAATCAGATCAACCCAGCCTGAAATGGCAATGAGAGCCGGACACAAGCCAAATGGGCAAACAGATGGGTAATAATCCCATATTTTATAATGTGAGCCAAAGGAGGTTTGTTCAGCAGAACGGAAATCTCTGGTGAGCACAGGCCAGTGCAGTTTTGTGTAGTTTAAATTCAAGGAGTTTTCTGTATTCTCCTGAATGAGATAGCAAGTTGACATTCTTATTTAGAATAGTAGAGAAAGGTTTGCTTCAGAGGATACCAATGGGCAGCCCCTATTTTGTTTCGGAATTATTATGGTGCTGTCAGCAGGCCAGATTCCCTCCCATAACTAGAATACCTTTACTCAAAATTTTAACATGAAGATAGAGTATCATCTCTATTCTGTCCTGACTCTTCTTCCCTAGCTCTAACTTTTTAGGAACTTGAGGTTACACCTAAGAGAGGCCCCAGGAGTTCCATAGAGTTATGAGGTCTAGCTCAAAGCTTCTGTGTGCTTAGAGAAAACACATCTGCGTGCCAACCCTAAACATCATGGCCCATTGGAGAAATGGGATATTAATGCCCCACTAACACTCCCATACACTAACACTCCTATACACATGCATATACACTTTAGAAGTTCCCAAATGTGGTGGCTGGGAGTGGGAGAAAAGAATCATTCCATACCTCTGAGAATCCACTGGATTTGAAAAACGTCTGGGCCCTCTGCAATGTCTTATAATCTCTTAGGATGTCCCTCCCCCACAGTATCTTGTCTCCAGGTGATATGGTCAGCCTTGTGAAAAGACTCAATAAAGTCTGATTTTGAGCATGGGTTAGGGGGTGGGTTCCATGTATGTGGAGATTGGGGAATTCAGGGACAAGGAAAGTTAAGTCCTGCAATTTACTTTCAAAAGCGACAGATATTTTCCCCTAGATATACGAACTCTTGGGAGAAAAAATCCAAAAAAAAAATTCTCCTTTAATGGTTTACATTTCATTTGATGCTTTTTCCAGGCTCTTTTTATAACCAGATCAGTAAAGAAACTCCCTCTTCCAACACAGTTCAGAAGCTACTCTAAAACTTGCTGTCTTAGTTTCCTAGGGCACTGAGAAGTTAGTTGACTTGTGGAAGTACACAGAGCAAGTATGTGTCAGAGATGGAACTTGCACCTAAGTTTTTTTGACCCCTCAGCTAGCTCTCCTTCTTGGCTATGCCCCTCTGACTCCCTTTACAGCTTATCACTATTCAATCTTTACCATAGACGAGAATATCCAATTTTGTAATGATACATGACACTTGTACGTCATTCACCATTTAACAAAAGGAGTTCTACTTAGCCATAGCGTAGAAAGGATACTTAAAAAGAACAGTGCTCAGGTGGATGAAGCCTTCCTTGTCTCCGAAGGGAAACATCTCTCATCCGGTCAGCAAGACTAAGTGTGATTAGTCAGCTGTCCTTGGGACATCTTCCAAGTCTGAAGGGCTCTGACTACATGTGGTTGGGTTTTAGTGTTCCCTTAGGTGGCTAGTAAGGCACATCACTGTGAAATTCTCAAGCTTAAGCCTTAACCCCACTCTTCCCCCCAGCCAATCAAATCTTGGGAACAACTTCTCTGCCTTTTAGGGAAAGAGTTAGCCTACTCTACATAGTTAGGTGATAGACTTGGGGTATGTGTGAAATAAATATTGATCTTGTTGTTATATATCAAGATCTCTTCCTCTAGATTTCACAAAACTCATTTGGGTCCCCAGACTCAACGATCATAAGAAAAACCCACTCAGAAAACCAAATAGGAAGACCCAGATAGTTAAGGAAAGGATATTACTGTATTTTAGCGAGTACAAATCAGCCTAGTTTTTCAGCCAATCTCAGTTGTGGAAGAGTTCTTTAAAAAGCTTAAATGGTTATTTATGTACACAGAATAATATACATCAGAAACATATCAAGAATAATGTCATGATATCAACAAACCCAACCACCTCAGGGTGATTCAACAAATCACTGTCACCTGGGCACGTTCCAAATGGGGCTGAACAACTGACTAGAAAGCATTTCTAAGCCAGAAGGAAAATGGATGGGGAAACTACTAACTTTTTCCATTGTGCGTTTCTTTGATTCTTATAAAATTTACTGTGTAAAGTTTATTTAAACTTGGTATCTTTTCTGTATGTGTTCTCTTGGCTGTGGAGTATTTCTTCCACTTTTAAGTTAAGGCATTTGGAAATTAACCATTTCCCAGAGCTTTCATTATTTAATCCATTTTGAGAAATACATGTCAACAACAAAGAATTGCTGTTTCAAGTAATCTTTGTCCTTTTTTAAGTACAGGAATGCTATATCTGCCTCTTCCTTCCATCCTTTTATAGTGGCTTTCTTAGTAAGCTTTATTTTATTTTAATTTAATGTAATTTATTTTAATTTTATTTATTTATTTTAATTTGTTTATGATGTGCAAAGGGAGCATGCCATCAAAGATGTGGGGCACAGGATTAAACCATTAGAGTAAATTGGAAATTTCAAGTAATAATAGCCAGTAATTATAAAGCGCCTTAGGGTTTACAAAGTGCTTAAAATTTTTATCTTATTTGATTCTCACAACAATTCTGAGAGGTAGCATTATTATCCTACAGAAGAGGAACCTGAGGTAGAGATTAAGTAACTTACCTATGGTCATATAGCTAGTAAATACCTGAAGCTAGATTTGAACTCATGTTCCCATAATAAGTAGTCCCTGGTAGAGGCAGTCACGTAGATGGTGGTCAGCAATGGTAATGAAGGACAGAGAAACACTTGTAAAATGAATATAATAACCATAAAAGCCCAGCATTTTGGGCCCAGTTAGTATATGGGGCAAATAATCCTATGAGGTCTTAGTGGCTTCTAAGTCATCATTGCATTATAGCTCAATCCAATAATTGCTTAAAATAGCAATAAATGTGTATTGACTGCTTACTCTGTGTCAGGCATCGTGACTGATGACACCTCACTATCTCAGAGGATATAGTTGATATGAGAACTACCTCTAACGATTTGACTAAAAGCTATCTGTTATGGGTCAGGAGACTGGTGGAAGTGGATAGGTATAAGTCATTCCCCTATGTCCCCACAATTCCACTTGGCACTGTGATGAGCAAAGAAGCTGGAGTGCAGACTGGGGTAGTTGGGTTAACTTTGTCCCCAGTAGAACAGTCTGAAGCCAAGGTGTGGGCCTTCTGGGGTGAGGAGGATAAAAGACTACCAGAGAGCTCCTGAGACCCCAGAGAACCTCCTTGCCAACTGCTTTTAATTTTCCTACCAGTAGCTTCTATTTGTTTTTACTTTTATGGTTGGCTTTTAACCCACTTTGGGAACTACTTTTACTTAGGAATATTAAAAAGATTGGGCTCTGAGTGATCCATTGAACCAAATGTAGAATGTAAACTAAGATAGCATCCATGCTCTTACTTCCTGTGTAAGTTTTATATGTGTTCTCTTGAGAGGTCCTCCCAGAAGAGGGCTTTGCATTGTGTTGTTCAGCCTTTAGGTAGATGTCCCTGAAACACATAGGCTATCTGTCAGATATCCCTTGCTCTCAAGTGGGCTTGCCTATCATGGCGATGATTCTAAATTCACAAGATTTGCAAAACCTCTCATTACTTGCTTTTATGTCTTATCCTGTGGATAATCTCAATTCCCATAGTTCTTTAGTTGTTTGCAAGTCCCTCTCCCTAAGGACCCTGCCCACATGCAATGTGTATTAGCAAAGAAAACAGAGACCTCAGAGATCTATTCCCACCCCTCATTTAATAGATGGAGAGGCCTAGGCCCAGAAAAGTTAAGTGGTTTGCTCAGTCATACATGTGACAAGGAGAAGAGTAAGGATTTAAATCTAAGTCCCCTGAATCTAGGGCCTGAGCTATTTCTTCTAAATGATACTGCCTGACCTCCAATCACGAAGATTAAGTTACATTTTTCAGTATCTTCCAAGAAGGCTGTTTTTGTTTGTCCTTCGCTCTTGAAGAGGATCATGACATCAGGACGTGATACCATGACATGCAAGTGAATTGGATTTGAGTGAGGGAGGGCTGTGCAAAGTCATCAGCCTCACTTTCTACTCTGGAGCCATCTGGGTCCAGTGGAAAGATATAAATCAGGATGACTGGACATGGCCCTGGATAAAGTGGGAGACCTTCACCTTTTTAAACCACATCTTTAACAGGTCTCAGTTTGAGGCAATGCCCACTCATTCCAGAGAAAGCCAGAATGAAAGGTGAGGCTGCTCAGCTTACCCAGTAACTTGGGACAGGCCTATCTAATAAAGTCATTCCTGATCCCTACCAGCAGAGCTTGGGCTCTGCATGGGGACTCCTCTATTTCTTTTTGCTGGAAGACATAGAGTCAGGAGCATTGGTTCTGGATCCTAGAGTTCTATTCTAGTTGGTAAGATCTGGGGAAATGCGAGACAGAGAGAGAGAGAGAGAGAGAGAGAGAGAGAAAGAGAGAGAAAGAGAGAGAGAAAGAGAGAGAGAAAAGAAGAAGAAGAAGAAGAAGAAGAAGAAGAAGAAGAAGAAGAAGAAGAAGAAGAAGAAGAAGAAGTAGAAGAAGAAGGAGAAGAAGAAGAAGAAGAAGGAGGAGGAGGAGGAGGAGGAGGAGGAGGAGGAGGACGAGGACGAGGACGAGGAGGAGAAGGACGAGGAGGAGAAGGACGAGGAGGAGTAGGAGGAGAGAGTCTTGTCTGGGGCAGAACCTGCTTTGAAGAAGGCGCAATGGAGTGCAATACAATTTTGAATGTTTTCATCAAATATCACCAACATATAAAATGTTTTGGCTCCTAAAATCATAAATAATCCAGCAAATTCACTTTTGTGGAGTACCTCATTCTTGATGATGCCGGATAAGTGTGCTCCTATTATCTATCACTACTCACTGTCACAAGACACACACCTTAGCATGTTCTTAACCACAAGAAACAAATAATATCCAAAAATTTCCTTGGAAGGGAACATGGAGTTTGATTTGGAAACGAAGGAAGGATGAAAACTTATAGCAAAGACTCTCCCACTTAAAAATGGGTGGGCTGGTAAGAATTTTTGACTAACATATCTATAGAACCGCTTCAATTTTTCAGTCTGGAAAGAACCAGAAGGAACAAGTCTCTGGAAAACTTCAGGCATCTTTGAGCTGGGCAATCCTTTGAGTGTAGGGGTCTTGCCCAAACAAAACACTGACCCTGAGGCTACAGTAGAACTCTGCCTAATGGTTCCATATTATTATTTCTAACATTTGATTTTTCCTTTTGATATTGTAAAGTAAGCAGTTCATACTACCTAGTCATAATTTGTCACCTCTAAAAGCACCTTCAAAAGTTCCTAGTTGAGTTTTGAAGTATACCTTGCTTCTTACATATTTGCTGTTGATATCTCTCAGACTGCCTATGAGGGTTCTCAGGACAGCAGAAAGGAAGGAAAAAACAAAATATTCCTTTGGTGATGGCTATTGCTCAGACCACATATGTGTGAGTGCTGTCCCAATCTCTCCAATTCTGGGGCTTGCAGTGATTACCCTTTAGAAATTTTCTCTACCACTATGTTACATCGATCAGATCAGGAAAGCTTTCCTGGTGGATTTTCCATAGTGTTTCCATTTTAACAACAAAACCTGTGAGCTAATACTCTTCCCTAAGCACTGCTAATGCACTTTTGCCAGTGACACTGTAGTGATAATCACCTGTCATTTACACAGGAAGAAAAGAAGCTGCTTTTCTCCTGTGGCTTTTATGTACATGGCAGACAGTAGGTTGCATGATTTGTATTTAAAGGGCTGGGGACCAGCTACAGGGGAGTGTCTGATATTTGCAGAACTTCTTGCTACTTGGTCTCCAGTTTGCTTTTATGTTTTATCCTGTGGATAATCTTAATTCCCACAGTTCTTTAGTTGTTTGCAAGTCCTTCTCCCTAAAGAACACTGGCAAAGTGCAGTGTCTACTTGCAATGAAAGAAACCCTCTCTGCTCCTCTTTAGAACTGTGGTCTCTGAACCTTGGGAAATGGGCAATAGGTAGGGCACTCACATCCAGAGTTTCTATTGGCAACTGCAGCAAAATAGCATGATGCCTGCTTAACAGCTGACATAGAAATGCCTTTCCATATGTAAAGTTCTGTTTCCAACCCACAAGAGACACTGAGGATAAACTTTGTGTTTTCTTTTTTTCTTTTGTTGAATACCCAGTGGGTCAGGGGAAAGTGTGGGATGCTTTTTAAAAAATGCACTTATAATTTTGGATCCAAGCTGTGAGAATACCCATTGGAGACAACTGTTCTCTCATGGGCTAGCCTTGAATAAACAAGCCCAGCTCTGTGTGATATCACTCCTTAACCAGATTCTAGCACTCAATTGGTGGCTTGCCATGGTTACTTGCATTTTAAACCAAAGGCCCCTTTTCCTTCCCCTTGGCCAAGATTCCTGTTTGCTTGGCAGTGACTCCTGCTCATTTGAACTTTAGCCCTCTTTTAATCCCTACCAAATTTTAGTCTAAAAGAACCTTTCACTGACACCTTTTGTTACACTGAGGGGTTTTTTCTTTGCCTGTGAGAACCAGCTTGGGGAACTGGTCACTGGAAAGAACTCAAGGGTCTCTCTTCCTTCCCCTAAGTAGCCAGCAGCCAGCAATGACAAGCTGTTTTGTTTTTTTTTTGTGGGATTCTTTTTTCTTTTCCTTTTTTCTCTTTTCCTTTAATTGAGAAAGCACAAGATGTTGGCTGTTTCCTAAAATAATACAAAATGTTTTCTTTAAAAAGGGAAAGAACATACACGTATAAACTGTAATGAATCGGCACAAGGAGATGTGGATTCACTCTGGGCTCTTCTAGAGGTTGCTTCTCTTAAACTCTTTTTGAAAATAGCACACAGTCTAGAATAAAATTCACTTCTTGTTGAATCTTCAACCCTATCCTGACTGACACCACAACCACACACCAGTGAGGCCATACCTTGAAACTCCTTATCACAAGATGTTCTGCTTTCGAGATCTTTGACTAACCACTTCTCTGTCGAATTTCTCATTCACCCATTCCCACTGAGCCTGTCCCTCACCAATCAATTTATTCAAGCCTTCTTACTTCATCCAGTCCATTAGCCAAATGACAGGCAGCTACATTAGAGGCAGCATAGCACAACAGAAAGAACACTAGATTTGAGATTGGAAGACCCGGGTTCGAATTCCAGCTTTGCTACTTTTCATGGCCTACTCAATACAGCCGGAGGAAGTCACAATTCTGTGATGATTGGATCCACTGCAAATTTATACTGTACAAACTCACCAGGCCCTCACTACAGCAATGCTACCCTCTTACTGGTCCTAATTAATTCTTGGAGCAGCTAGGTGGAGCAGTAGATAGAGCTCTAGACCTAGAGTAAGGAACACCTGAGTTCCAACCCAGCCTTAGACACTTACTAGCTGTGTGACCATGGGCATGTTACTTGACCCCATTTGCCTCAATTTTTTCATCTATGAAATGAAGTAGAGAAGGAAATGGCAAACCACTCCAGCATCTTCGTCAAGAAAACCCAAAATGGTATCACAAAGAGTTGCCCATGACTAAAACTACTATACAACAACAAAATTTAATTCTTTTCCCCATTCTGGAACAGCCATTGCTGTTCAAAACCTTGCCATCTTTCCTAAAGCTACCCTTCCCCCACCCTCTGAGCTGAAGATACTACCTTGTACTTTTTTGAAAAAAAATTGAGGCTATTTTCCTAGCATTCTTCCCTTTTTCCTCATCATAGCACATTCAGACATCTTTATCTGCAATCTTCCCCTTCATTCCTGTCTCTGATTAAGAGATTGTCCTTACCAAGGCCAACCCCCCCACCCCCTGCCCAATATGCATCCTTGATCCCATTCCCTCCTGTCTTCTTTATCAGATTGGGCCCCTATTTTCCTTTCTAAGCCCTCTAAAACATAGCTAACATTATCATTCAACCAAAAATGTTCTTTCTAAACTGGCTATCTCTTTGCCAAATCTTATGGCTTTTTCTCCATCCCAATCCTTCTTGATTTCTCTGCATCATTTGAAATTGCATAGAGATATGAGACAAGATGCTGTTACCTTTTTCCTTCCTCTTTGTTGAAAGCAAAAGCCTATTCTGACTGACTCTGGTGATAGAAAAGCATACTACACTAGGAGAGTCATTGTTATGAAGTGACTTAGTTTACTGTCCCCCCACCCCCCAATTAGCAATGTCCTATTTCTTTGGAAGCAATGAGAAAGGTTAGTTTTTAGAAGTGGATTTAGTTAAAGAGATTTGTTCACCATAAAACTTACTAATCTCCCAAGCTCCTCGATGAGCTCATCTATCTTTCTATCCAAGGAATCTATTGTCCCAGACTGTCCTTGTCCTCAGTTTTGACCAAGTATACTGAGATCCAGGCCAAAAACAAAATACTACAGAATGTGTTTTTTATCTTCCTAGGATAACTGTCTTACCTTCTATGTTGTAGCTCACTAATTTTGTTTTTCAATAAGAATGAACAGCCAGCAAAGAACAGTGAGTAATGAAAAATGAACAGAGGTCAGAGAGCTGGTCCTGTAATCAAGAAGACTCATTTTCATGAGTTCAAATCGGGCCTCAGACACTGTGTGACCCTATCAAAGTCACTTAACCCTATTTGCCTCAGGAAATGGCAAATCACTCCAGTATCTTTGCCAAGAAAACCCCAGATAGGGTCATGAAGAGTTGGATACACCTTAAAAACAACTCACTGTTGTCAATCTTAAAGGGTATCTAAAGCATAGTACCTTAGAACTCTGACCCAGTTCTGTTCTGTTAGAAATTTTATCAACATCTTGAATAGAGGCATCAGTGGCATGCTTATTTAAAAAAATATTCAACTTGGAGGATTCTAGTGTCTATGATCTATTGTATCCTGATATACTTTCCTAATGAATAAGTGATTAGTCCAGAATAAGTCAAGGCAGAATCCAGCCTTTGGCAATAAGGAAGATTCCTGGAATGGGCCTAATATTTCCTGTGGTATAGGGGCATCATTGGTAACCTTGGAGAGAGTGTTTTTAATTGAATGGTGGAGGCAGTGAACAGACTGCATGGGGCTGAGAAATGAGTGGATGAGGAGGAAATGGAGGCAGTGAATGTACCTCATCTTTCCAGTTCAATCGTGAAATGGATAATGGAAATAGAATGACAGAATAAAGGAATGGCAGGGTCAAGGGGGTGGTGTTGGCCTCATCATAGAGAGGAGTCACCTCTTTTTACCCCCTCAGGAAACGGCATAGAAAAGAGAATGGACAGTGATGAATTTAAATATTCAAAGTGCCTACTATGCTCTCAATTGACAGTAATTTTTTTAATGATAGAAGTCTAGATTTAGAATTTTAAGGAATGGTAGGAGTCATTTAATGCTACGCTTAAGTATATAATGAATCTCTTCTACAACATTCTTAATGAATGGCCATCCTATCTCAGACAATCAACCAGCCCCTCCTTGGTGCTAGGCACTGTGCTAAGTGCTAGAGACACAAATAAAACAAATGAAACAAATTCTACCAACAAGGAACTCTGCTTGAAGACTTCCAGGGATAGGAACCTCATTACCTTGCAAAGTATTGCCTCCCACTTTTTAACAGCTTTAAAAGTTGAGATTTTTTTCCCTTATATTTCTATTCAATGTTCCTAGTTCTTCAAAACAAGTCAAAATCCCTTATCTACATAATAACCCTCAAATATTTGAAGGCTGTTACCATGTCCCTTCTAAGTCTCTTAATCTCCAGGCTTATTATCTTAATTTCATCAACCAGTTTTCAAGTGGTATGGCTTATAATTCCTTCAATATCCTCGATGTTTTCTTTCAGATAAGCTCTACCTTATCAATGTCCCCTCCAAACTATGGTACCTCTAACTTGACATAATATTCCCGATGTGGGCTACCTAGGGTACCTGAGGCAAACAGGGTTAAGTGACTTTCACAGGATCACACAGCTAGTCTGAGGCCAGGCTATCACCTCTGTCACTACGGACACTAGATTTTTTTATTATTGCAGCCCAAAGTCACATTAGCTGCCACAACTCACTGATGATGAGTTTATTAAGCTTGTTGTAAATTAGAACTCTTTGATCTTTGAATTTCTTTTTAGTGAACTGTTTTCTCACCATCCCACATATACACTTGGCCATCCTGTATTTGTGCTCTTCATTTTTGCAACCCAAGTGCAGGAGTTTTCATTTGCCTCTAATAAATTTTATTTTTTTAGCATCAGACTACCATTCCAACCTGTCTAGATGTTGTTGGATTCCAATTCTGTCATGGAATATATTAGCTATTCCTTCAGGCTTTATGTCATTTGAAATTGTATAAATATCTAAACTATAACTTCATCCATTTCATTTATTGTTTTAATTGAACAGAATAGGGCCAAGTTTAGATCATTGTGATACTCTGCTACTGATCACCTCCCAGATTTACAACAACTCATTAATCAATACTATTGGAGTCTGGTCAGTGAACATTTCTGAAACCACTTAACTGTGTCATAACAATTAAAAGTATAAATGCTAAATGTGGTGTGCACATGTAACCCCATTTTGTCCAAAAGGATGTCCTGAGAGACTTTGCCAATTTCCTTGCTAAAATAATATTACCCTGTCCACAACATTCTTATAAATTGTCAGTATAGTAACTCATTGAAAAACCAAACAAAATAAAAGGATATAGGTCTGGAAGAACTTGTTCTCTTGCCCTACCCTTCCCCAAGTATTTGAAAAGGAATTTGCTGAAGCTTATTTTAGTATTTGTATGATACACATAAAGTAAAAGAGTACCTTGAACTTTCTACATTTGACCCACCCTCCCCCTGCCATGATCTTCTTCCTCCTTCTTAGTTTTTCATTGAACGTTTCATCTTTATTGTTTTAAATATATAAGCTCTTCCTGTTTCAGGACATCCACACATATAACTTGTTCATAATGAACCCATGACCTCAGTGTTTCTCCCCTAAATGTTCACAAGCTCTCACTTGAATAATCGCTTCTAAAATGCTACCATGAATAGATTCCAAACTCATTGATCTGCAGTTTGAATTACCTCTCTTCTACTTTTTTTTCAAAATTGGGACTGCTTCTCAGTGTCATCTCTCTTGTCTGCCATGATTTCTCAAAAAGGAAACCTCTTTGTGCATCCTTGTGGCTCAGAGGTCAAGCTTGGGAAACATGCACCACGAAATCACAGAATCTGAAAGTCACAAAGCACTCAGAGGCCATCTTGTTCAATCTATGACTGAATGGAATCCTTTCTATAACAGATCTGACAAATGCTGCTACATCCTCCACTTGAAGACCTCCAAGCAAGAGAAACCTATCATCTCTGGAAACTCTGCATTCCACATGGGACAATTTGCATTGTTAGGAAGGTTTTTTTTATTTGTTTTCTGATATTAAGACTAAACTGGTCTCTTTGCAACCTCCACGCACTGCTCCTCTTTCTACTAAATGGAACAAATTTAACCTCTCCTACATTTTATATTCCTTCAAATATTCGAGGAAGCTAGCATGTCATTCAATCACTTGAGAAGCATTTATTAAGTGCCTCCTGTATTCTAGGCATTGTGCCAAACTCTAGCAATAAGAATGAAACAAGGAGCTTACTCCCAAGTATCTTACATACTAATGGGAGGAGAGAAAAATCCAGTTTCAGACACTTACTAGTTATATGACATTGGGCAAGTCACCTATCCTGTAACTGCTTCAGTTTTCTCAACTATGAAATAGACATAATAGTAGTACATTCCTCACAGAGTTGTTGTGAGGATTAAACAAGGTATTTGTATAGAATTTAGCTATATAAGTGCTAGCTACTGCTATATAAAAATATATAGTGTCAATATAAAGTTAATAAATGCAAATATATACAGATTAGTTAAAGAGTATGTACTCTGGGAAGGGGCCCTCCTTGATATTTTCTGCTTGGCTAAATCTGAAAAGTTCCTTTGACCCATTTTCATATGTTATGGTCTGAATGCCCTTGACCATCTTTTTTTAAATTATGGTGCCCAGAAGTGAACATCATCCTCTAGTTGAGATCTAATATCGGTAGAATACAGTAGGTAGAGTTTCCCTCTGCCCACATCAGATCTCCATTGGAGGACTGTGGATTTTCTTTGTATTGTTGAGATTAAAAATTTAAATTAAAAAAACAACCTAGGTTTACTTAGTGACCATGCAACTGGGCTTCAGTGTCTTAACTTGAAAAAAAAAAAAAGGTTTGTGTGTGTGTATGTGGAGGGGGGGGCATTTAGATGATCTTTAAAGTCATTTCCAGCTCAAAAGTTGTGATCCTCTAAATTCTTTGCTTATAGAATTTCATAGGCTGACTGATGCTTTTTTTCCTGCCTGCTCTTTTGCATTCAACCCTCTTTCTGTCCCTTCTCTCCCCACACTGCAAATCTCAAATTCCCTCTCTACTCCACCTCCTGTCAAGTTGTCCCACTACTCAGGTACCTATGGCCCTTTCGCTTCTGTGCTAATAACAATGGCATCTTCATTTTCTCTGGAACTCATGCAGAAGACATATTTTCAGCTCAACTAAATAATTATCCACCTACTTATATTTCCTCCCAAGGAGGGAAACCTGATTGATTGAAAAATCACTGGGTGGTTGTCATCATCCTTGACATGAAAACCTTCCTTATAATCTCCTTTCCCCAAGCTTCCTACTTCTGAATTGGTCACTGGACAGTCTGGGGGATTTATGGGATGAGTTAGCAAATGGCCTCAGAGAAGTGAAGACAGATTTTCATTATGCCTACAAAACAAGGTGATGCCCTCAAGACATGACTTATGTGTCAAGGGAAACTATGGAGCTTTTAAGTGAGCGTGGTCGCTATTCAGTTTGTTGCTATTTAGGGGCAGCTAGGTGGCACAGTGGATAGAGTGCTGGGCCTGGAGTTTGGAAAACCCAGTTCAAATCCAGGCTCAGGCACTTACTACTGTGTGACCCTGAGCAAGTCACTTGTTCTCTGCCTCAGTTTCATCTTCTGCAAAATGAGGGTGATAATAAGTGATAATGCCTTCCAAGGTTATTGTGAGGATCAAATGAGACAATAATTATAAAGTACCTAGCACAGAGCTGGCACAAAGTAAATGCTATACAAACGTTGGCTGTTATTGCTTCTTCTGCTGCCTCTGATGGGCTTCTGAAGTCTACACTGAAAACAGACTTTCAGGTCAGGTCAGTGATTAGGAGGATGAGCAGAGAAGGTCAGCTAATTAATGAATCGTTTTTGTAAATAAGAACAAAAGGATTGTCAGTAGACTATATCCCCCAGAGGTCTAATTTGCTTTATTTGGGGGAAAGCACTATCCACCAGAGAATGATGAAAGGAGCGCTGCAGGAAAAGTGGCCTTTTCTTGCCCTTTTCCCACTGTCCAGAATAGGAAGTACAGCATTGTTCGAGGAAGCTAATTGGTGCAGTGGATAGAGAGATGGACCCTGAATTCAAATCTGGTCTGAGACACTTACTAGCTATGTGATTCTGGGCAAGACACTTGGAGATTGGTTGTTTTCCTTCGTTCTCGAAGAGGATGAAAATGACATCACTGTACTAGAGTCAAGTTTCAATGTGTCCAACTGTGCCTGATCAGACCAATAAGAGATCAGAATACTCTACCGCAGGTCAGGCACAAATAGTCCCTGTGAACATTTGGGGTGGATATTCTAAATTTGTGCATCCTGTGTTTCCTTTGAGCTATTTCAATTCTGCTTTACTCACAGAGCACAGCACCTTCTCTGATGCCAGCTCTCATGTCACACAATCAATTCCAAAATTCTTGAGAGAGACCTTATATCACTTCTTCTGACCACCACACGAATGCTTGCCCTGTGTGAGTTCTCCATAAAATAGTCTTTTGGGCAAGTGTACATTTTGCATTCGAACAATGTGGCCAACCCATTGGAGTTGCACTCTCTGAAGCAGAGTTTGAATGCTTGGCAGTTTAGGTCAAGTATTTGTCTGGTTCCTTATCCTGCCAGGTGATCTTCAGAATCTTCCTAAGACAATTGAAATGGCAGCGATTCAGTTTCCTGTCATGGCGCTGGTAGACTGTCCAGGTTTCACAGGCATACAACAGTGAGGTTAGCACAATGACTCTGTAGCACTTCAGTTTGGTAATCAATCTGATACCACTTCTCTCCCATATTTTCCTTCAGAGCCTCCCAAACATTGAGCTAGCTGCCTGCCAGGGTTGTTGTGAAGATTGAATGAGATAGCATTTGTAAAGTGATTTGCACAGTACCTGGCACAAAATAGATGCTTAATAAATGCTTATTTTCTTCTTTTCTATCATAGCTATAAAGGGTAATTTCCATTATATCTAGAGAATTACATGTCTTGCAGGTGAAGGAGAAAGATTGTTTCAAATTCCTTGTTGTAGGAACACCATTGGGCTCCAATGTAGACTTTTAAATGGAACTGTGTGTCTACGAAAAAGTAAGAGTCATGGCATTTATATTATAACCATAATTTGGGGACAGTCTTGCTAATAGCTTGTGCCATGATGCCTTCTGAAAATCTAGCTAATTTGAGTTTCATCCCATGCAGGAACATTGACCAGCTTATTGTTTTGAAATTTGCTGTTGTCCGTGGTGCTGAACTTTTTTCACTCATGGTACCTTCATTAGCTAGATGCAGGTAGTTTTCCAGTAGCCTTTCATCTCAGTGGTTATTAATCCTAGGGCTGATCACATACCTTTGATGGAAGTATCTTATGTTTCCCTTCCAACCACAGCACACACAGACTTTCATTTGTGGGCAATGTTATTCCATGAGATGATAAGGAAGCTCACTCATTGGTTTTGATATGGTAAATACCAGCCTGTGACCTCCTTTGTATGTGTGGTACTATCTTCCATGAGCACTCATGAGATGTCATGCCTGATCCTTATTTCTACAAGGATCCAGAGGAAATTAAAAAGGAATTTCAGGGTGGATGGAGTGTCCCAGTTCCGGAAGTCACTGATTCTCAACCTGAGATGGCACATTGGTTTGAAGGAATATAAGTGCCATCTGTGTTCATTCAGTAATTCCTACTGAACACTGGAGCTCTCTGAACCACAAAGGCCACTAAGTGGATAGGAAGCACCACAGAGTGATCTTCATGCTGTTGAAATACACAGAAGGAAAAGAAACATCAGTTTCTCTTTTAAAAAATGGTCCTGATCCAGTAGTCAGAGGACTGGAATTTGTATCCTGGCCCTACAACCACGACTACCACTATCACTACTGCTGTCTGTGAGACATTGGAAAAGTTGCCTAACATCTCTGTGCCTTAGCTTCTTCACCAATAAAATGAGGTCATTGGACTCTAAAGTCTCTTTCATCTTTAGATCTATAATCCCAGATAATGTGTGAAAAGCACTTGTCAAAGTGTGAAACACTATGCAGATGTTGCCCATTTATTCCCCTATTCCATCAGGGTTAGGCTGGGACTTAAGCCTACTGTGAGAAACCCTAAGTCTACAGGTATGTTTGGGCCCAGAATTGCTTTTTCTGCTCCTATAGAAAACAAAGATATGGGGGAAAAAGGTGTTATAGCTCTCCTCCTGTCTCTCAACATGATCTTATTCTTCCCATAAGCCTTAGTTACGATGGCTTTCCCTGAGTAAGCATTGCTAAAAATGTCAAACCAGTCACTTAGAAAATAGAAAACTACTACTGTCATACAAAATCAACATGTGCCTTTTCATAACATGGGGAAATCGGATCTGAGTATTGCAACTACAGTGTTCACAACTGGTTCAGATACTTGTCTGGGAGAATAAGTTGATTTCACTGTTCTGAGCAAAAAGTTGTTAAGCCTGAAGTTACTAATTTGCATATGATAGGTTATAGAAATTTGGAGTGAATAAAGGACAAAATCTGACTCAAAATTTTATGCTTCAAAGTTACATTTCCATAAGAAAAATAAAGAGTTTTTCATTTATAACTGGGAAAATGTGACCACCAGAACTATTTTATGGTTCTGGGACAAACATACTCTAGCTGATTTTTGTTTAGTGACAGAAGATGAGAGTTTGTCACTCAACATAAGATAAGGTGAGGTCTTCTGCAGAGACTACCCAAGATGTGTGAAAGGTGAAACAATAGACTTCAGAGTTGTGTCAAAGAGAGGACATTGTCTGTCTGTCTGTCTCTCCTTTCATCAGCTGAAGAGTAGACGAGAAGATAAAAGAGAAAACAGAAGAACCTTTATGCCAACACATGATGTTTCTGAGAGATGGAGAAGATGGAGAATCCTGCCAAAGGAGCAGAATTGAAGAGACTTCTGCCACACTTAGGAAGACATTCAATGCCTTTTCCTAAAAGAGTATGTGGTACTTCAGATAAAGGCATAAGACTAGTCTAAAGCTCTAAGTGATGGACACTATAGTTATTTTCAAGGTGTGAGTTCATCTGAGTAGAGAAACAGCAAGAAGCACTGCCCCACATTGGCTCATTGAGTTGAGTTGTCATTCCCGACACAGCACGGATAAGCTCAAATCAACAGTGGAAGCATTTATTAACATAGAAGCCAGGTCCATCAAGATTAAAAAAAATTAATGGATTTTAATAAATTTTTAATTTTTTTAATGGAAGCAAAATAAGGTTATTGAAATATACAACTCCAAAGTTATGAATTATCCTGGCCACATGCATTTCTTAGCCATGATACTTAAAAACCTGAAACCTTAAGTGTGTGCCCTTTCTCTCCATAGATATTGTATGTATTGGTATAAGTTTATGGGTGGAATGTTATGTAAATACTATGTATTTGCTTTGAATTTTCAGAATATGTTTTGATTAAGGTTTATTGAGCCTTCATGACTATTTTGTTAGTGGGAAAAACATTGGTAGGGGTTCATGAGCGGCCATCTCTAGTACCTTGAGAGGAATTATACTCCTGGGGAAATATTAATCTGATGGTATAGAGGCAGATTAAAGGGAAATAAACCACAGAGACAAAAAAATGGTTGCTCCAGGGGAGAGATGGAGGTGAGTAAAGACACCTACTATTTGCGTTGCATTTTTGCAAACCTGAAATCTCTGTAGAAATATCCTTATTATTCAGTTTTTCATAAGTAAAAAATAAAAATAATGGTGCTAGTCTAGAAAATCCCTATGATAACCTTTGATAAGTACAGTGTTAACTGCTAACAAAATGTGATTACTATCAGCAATATTTTTCTTTTAAAACGACACTAAGAGGGGAGAGTGGGGATAGGAAGGAAGAAGGGGTTATAATCTGCCAGTAACCCCTGCCACTGAGAATGGAGGAATAATTGGTATGACACTTCTGAAAGGCTGACAATTCCTGCTTTAAACACAGAGCTTCGAGGCCCTGACTGTTGCTACAGGAACCAAATTGAATTAAAATATTTTATTTATCCTTCCCTCTGAAAAAGCATTTAAAAATTATAGTGAAGTAAATTCTTGGTTCAGTGTCAGAACCAGAAATACTAAAAGGAGCAAGGAAAACATGAAAGAAAGTAGATTTGGAGGAAAAAACCCACAAAAGCTAGACACAATCAATAATGTGGGATAAAGTAAAGAGAAGAAACCTTTCAAGTGTCCAGGCTTAAATGTCAAGAGTATTAGAGCAAAACAAAAAAGGCTAGCAGCAGAAGCCTGTGGGACATGAGTGGATATGGAAGATGACTAAGAATAGATTATGATTTAAGATCAGCCCAAGAATGTACCCCCTTAATTTACAAAATAACTCAGTCTGCTAACTATCCACTTTCTATTCAGTATTAGAAACTCTACCCAGAAGGACTTTGTTTTTATTCATTTGTGGACCATAGAACATAGCAGATAATCCAGAAGAAGGAGTTCAAGGCTAGATTCAGGAGTTCTAGTTTCTAATCCTGGCTCTGGTTAACTATTCCTGATAATCTTTTTAGTCACTTAACTACCTTATACCTCCGTTTCCCCGTCTGTAAAATTCAGATAACACATATTATAGCTGCCTCAGAGACTTTAAATCCAGCCTCAGACACTTACTAGATGTGTGATCTTAGGCAAGTCACTTAACCTCTAGGTTCTTCAGTTTCCTCAAATGTAAAATGGGGATAATAATAGCACCTACCTCCCAGGGCTGTGGTAAGGATCAAATGAGATAATGTTTGTAAAAGTATTTTTGTAAACTTTGAAGTGCTTTAATAAAGATTAGCTATAATAATCATCATCAATAAAGCATTTGTTTAGTCATTTTTCAATCATATTCGAATCTTCCTGACTGCATTTGAGGTTTTCTTGGCAAAGGTACTGGAGTAGTTTGCTATTTTCTTCTCCAACTCATTTTACAGACAAGGAACTGAAGCAAACAGGGTTAAGTGACTTGCCCAGGGTCACACAGCCAGTAACTGCAAGCTAGGGATTGGACTTGAATCTAAGGTATCTTGGCTCAAAGTTGGTTCTCTATTCACATGCTACCTATTACAGCCTATGTAGGGGAGAAGAAATAGAAATAAATGTAATGTAGAAATAAAATGCGATACAGGCATTTGGAGAGGTGCAAGATAGAAGATAGAGCTCTTAGCTGGTTCTAGTTATTATGGATACTTGAGCTTAATGGCCACTTGCATGCACACATGACCAACTGTGTCCTAAGTCTCTAGCGGAGTTTTTGACCCTGAAGAAAATTTTCTTTTATGGGAGAAGCCACATGGAGAGATGAAGGAGGAAAAAGTGTTGCATCAGGGACCAGAACTTGAATAGAGAAGCAGAGTAATGAATGACTGAAGATGAAGTGTTGTCCAGATGAAAGTAAGATGCAGAAGAAGTGGAACCAGCCAGGGAACACAGAGAGAAGATCAGGCCAAAGAAGATATGTGATCAGTGACATGCCTGGAATCTACTCTTTAACTCTTTGGTTTTCTCCTCCTCCTCCTCCTCCTCCTCCTCCTCCTCCTCCTCCTCCTCCTCCTCCTCCTCCTCCTCCTCCTCCTCCTCCTCTCTTCCTCTTCTTCTTCTTCTTCTTCTTCTTCTTCTTCTTCTTCTTCTTCTTCTTCTTCTTCTTCTTCTTCTTCTTCTTCTTCTTCTTCTTCTTCTTCTTCTTCTTCTCCTTCTCCTTCTTTTCCTTCCTCTCCATCTTCTTCTCCTTCTTCTCCTCCTCCTCCTCCTCCTCCTCCTCCTCCTCCTCTTCTTCTTCTTCTTCTTCTTCTTCTTCTTCTTCTTCTTCTTCTTCTTCTTCTTCTTCTTCTTCTTCTTCTTCTTCTTCTTTTCCTTCTCCTTCTTTTCCTTCCTCTCCATCTTCTTCTCCTTCTTCTTCTTCTCCTCCTCCTCCTCCTCCTCCTCCTCCTTCTCCTCCTCCTCCTCCTCCTCTTCCTCTTCTTCCTCTTCTTCTTCTTCTTCTTCTTCTTCTTCTTCTTCTTCTTCTTCTTCTTCTTCTTCTTCTTCTTCTTCCTCTTCTACTTCTACTTCTCCTTCTTCTCCTTTTCCTTCTTCTCCATCTTATTCTTCTCCTTCTTCTTCCTTCTTCTCTTCTTCTTCCTCTTCTTCGTCTTCTTCCTCCTTCTCTTCTTTCTTTCTTTCTTTCTTTCTTTCTTTCTTTCTTTCTTCTTTTCCTTCTTTCCTTCCTTCCTTCTTTCTTTCTCTTTCTTTCTTTCTTTCCAAAGAAACCCCAGCTTGGATCATTTCCCATCCAACTGGGAGTAAGGAGAGATATTCATTACCCATCTCCTCCCCCCAAACCCCAAGCTGAAGCCATCTCTGTATACTTTCAGAAGCCTTATTCCTTTTAATATTCATTTTCATTTCTATGTTACTTGAAGCTGCTATTAAATGATATGGTCATTTACTATGATTTGTGTCCGAGTCTTTAAGCGGTTTGGTATTAAAGCAGTTCACTAAAAAGGGACAGACTTTCCTCAGCTGAAGATGAGGTGGGGCATGAGCCAATTAGAGAGAATATTTCTATAATGTTAGTAAATATTGAGATAGTCAAACTTGAGGAAGACAGAACCACCTGCAGGCTATTGAAATAATCAAGGCAATGAGGGCCTGTATCAGGTTTGTCCCAGTGTTAGAGGAGAGAAGGGGGCATATTCAAGCGATATTACAAAAGTGAAATTAACAGGCCTTGGCAATAGTTGAATACGGGAGGGGGAGAGAGAGAGAGAGAGAGAGAGAGAGAGAGAGAGAGAGAGAGAGAGAGAGAGAGAGAGAGAGAGAGAGAGAGAGAGAGAGAGAGAGAGAGAGAGAGAGAGAGAGAGAGAGAGAGAGAGGAGAGTTAAGGATGACACTCAGATTGCTAGTCTGGGGGACTGGGATGATGGTGGTTCCCTCAACAATAACAGGGAAGTTGTGAGGAGGTAAAGGTTTAGGGAGAAAGATGAGTTCAGTTTTGCATATGTTGAGTTTAATATGTTTACTGGACATCCAGTTTGAAATGTCTAAAAGGAAGCTGGAGATGTAAGATTGGTGGTCAAATCCAGGAACAAGGAGAAGTGAGTATGTTGTTCAAGCAACACTCTGTATTTAGCATACAGTCAAGGTCTGCCTGACTACACACATAAACTTTTAGTAACTAGCTATTTGTGCAGAACATTATGGGTTGGGAATGGAGATACACAGTAGATAATTATAATATGAAATAATCCATGCTAAGTGCATTTGAATGGTGCAAAACAAAGTGTTTAGTTTAGTATGAGACAGAAGGTTATGATTAACAAGTATAATCAAGGATGGCTTCATGGAGGAGGTGGCATTTCAGAAGAACTTTGAAGGATGAAAAAGTATTTTATAGGTAGAGAGATGGAATTAGGATATTCTACAAATAAGAATAACAGTAATTTTAACACTATGCAAACAATTCAATTAGCATGAATTCAATAATCATTTATTTAGGGCCTCCAATGCACTAGTTGCTGGAGAAAAAATTGTTAAATAGGCCCTACCTTCAAGGAGTTTAAATTCTCTTGGGGGAAAGTGGAGGGAGCAAACAGGTAGGAAACTTGTACATGGAAAAATAAGCACAAAATAAATACAGAGAAAATTCAAAGTAATTTGGTTTAGGTGGTAAGGGAAGGACATTAACAACTAGAGAAAACCCCAGATGGGATCACAAAATGACACAAAACAACAGCCACAAGAAAGGCCTTCTATATGAGGAAAGATAAAGTTGACTCTGAAGGAAGTTAGAGATCCTGTGTGGTAGTGGTGAGCAGAGACATCTCTAGGTAGGGTGGGCAGGCTATAGAAAGGAAGCAGGAAATGGAATGTGTAATATGGAGATAGAGTGTAAGTTCCTTGAGGGCAAGGACTATCTTTTGACTTTTTTTGTATCACCAATGCCTGGCACACAGTAGGCACTTGACAAATGTTTATTGATTAATTGTTTGGGAATATCAAGTTGGTCAATTTAGCCAGAAATAAGGTAGATGAGATGTAATAATGAAATAGCCTAGAAAGATAGGTTGAAGCTAGATTGTGAAGAATTTTTATTGTCCAACCAAGAAATTTTGTTTTATCCTAAAGATAATTATGTCATTGAAGCAGAAAAGTCATCCACCAAAGAAGACTAAAAATGAACAGCCAGATCACTTAGAGAAAAACTAGAAGACCACAGTGTCATCAAAATCCAGGAATTAGGGATTGTTGAGGAGGAGGAGGGAGTGATCAACAGTGTTAAAAGTTGAGAACAAAAAGGACTAGGAAAAGACAAAAGAAATCATTGCAGTCTTTTAGAAAAAAAGCCAAGGAAATCATTGGTAAACTCAGTTTCAGTTGCATGGTGGGGAGAAAGAAAAGCACAGAGTATTTTCATGGGACAGAAAGCAAAGCTAGAGTGTGGAACACTTGAATGTCATTTTATTCATCCTTTGTTCTCAAAGGGGACTAATGCCATCAGGAGAGTGATGTCTTAACTTTCTAGTGGATTGGATTTAAGTGAGGCAGAACTGGGCAAAGTCATCAGCCTCACTCTCTCCTCCAGAGTCATCGGAGTGGCAAGGCATAAATCAAGATGACTGGCTATGGCCCAGCACTTGAAAATTGAGATAAGCCTGAGAAGGTTGAACAAAGTTAGATTGTGGAAGGTCAGCTTGAAGGTCATGCAAAAGAGTTTGAACCTTCACTTAAGTAGGCAATAGAGAATCAAGCCACTCAATTTTTGAGCACAAGTGACCTGCTCCATACAGATGGAAAATGAGTCAGGGAACAGCAGGAAGGATAGAGTCTACAAGGGAAAGGGTGGAAGGGGAAAAGAAGGCTGTTAGAAGGCTATTGAAACAGTCCAGGCAGGTGGTAATGAGAGCCTGGACCTGTAGTGAGAACAGAAAAGAGGGGACAGATGTTGCAAAGATAGAAACGACAGGACGTGGTAACTAATTGGATGTGGGAGGCGGAAATGGAAGAGTTGATGATAACAAGTTGTTAATAAAGTTACTTCATGCTATTTTTCCAGGCTCCAGTGAACAGAGGTAAGAACTGTTCAAAGAGAGGAAAATATGATCTTAGGTTCTCCAAGTCCCACTACAGGGAAGCACCAATGAGCTGTCCCATCAGAGAATGCTGTGCCCATCTGTTGCATTCCCCTTTTTCTGTTCTCAATGGGGATGAAAAAGGAAATATCTTTAAGTGTCTGGTAATACTCAAGGTCTGTGTTTTCAGTACCTGGCACCCAGCCATAGATTTCTGTTTCTGAAGTTTTGGTAGGTGAACAAAATGTACAAGAGTAAATACTCTGAACCTGAACTGATTTTTCTATCCCTGCAGGTGTAAATAGGTTCTTAGCTGACCCAGCCCCACTCAGCTTGCCGATGTACTTCAGAGGCTGTGCACAGTGAAAAATAAAATAAAATAAAATTACCTTAGCCAAGCAGAACACGCAGCCTTAAGATAGCCCGATGCAACTTCATCTAATCATTGGTCTCCATACACAATGATCAGGCACTGTTCTGAAGACTCATTATATCATTTAATACTTTTATAAGGTCTATGTGATAGGAATACCTTAACTACATTACAGATGAAAACAGTCTAGTAATAAGGGCCTTTTGTATTTCAGAAACTAAAACCTCTTGAACAGTATCCAATCCAGACACATTTTATCTTGAATTCATTCAACCGACCAATTAAGCAATCATTCAATTAATAATCATGCATTAAGTACATACTTTGTAGGGGGCACTATGCTAAGTATTTGGAATGCATACACGAAGTGGAAAGATGCCTGCCCATGAAGTATGTACATTCTCCTAGAGGTCACAACATATATTACACAGGTATTTATATTATATATATATACACACATGTATGTATATGTACATATGTGTGTATATTTACGTATATGTTTTAACAATCCAGCTAGCAGCTTCTGTGGGGGCATAAGATGCACCCAGGAGGCTGCCGTCACGCCGGGAAAGCACAGGTTCTTTTTATCTGCTTAAATAAGGAAAGCACGGTGAAGGGGTTGACCACCTTACTTTAATCCAGCATTCAGTTAGTTCAGGGGAGCATACAGGCAACATTCATTTAGTTCGGGGGAAAAAGCCAGCACCCCGAACTTCGGAACTAAATACAAACAAATTACAAATATCAACAGACAGACCCAATACAGATTCATTCACTTACTTCAGGGGAACAAGCCAGCACCCCGAAGTTCAGAACATTCATTTCGTTCGGGGGAAAACAAAACCAGCACCCTGAACTTCAGAATAAAATACAAACAAATTACAGATATCAACAGACAGACCCAGTACAATTCATAGTTATCAACATCTGGGCTCAGCCCGAGAGCAAGGGCTGGCCCAGAGTCACGCTCGCCACTGCTCCCATGCCAACCGGAAAAGGAAAGAGAGCTCTTCAAGCTGTCCTCTCCCATCTTATAGAATTTTTGACATCATCAAGAGCCACCTGAATGACCAGGGCTGATTGGTTCTTGAGTTGGCCCCTCCCCCTAGCATAGACGAGGTTAACACCCAATAGGGCATGGCTCTAGAGTTAACACCTCCCCTCAGCGAGCCCCATGACTCATCACACAGGAAGTTCTCTGCTTCCTGGCATGGTCTCTGGGCTTCCTGTCCTGGAAGAGGAGCAGCAGACCCAGCAAGGCCCAATGAGGTAAACTGAGCCACCCAAAGGAAACAAAGGCCATTCTACCCACAGTATACATATACACACATACATACATACTTGTATAAATAAATATGTGGGGTAATAATTTGGGGGAAAAGGCTAGGGGGCAGAAGCTGGGGGTATCAAGAAAGATCACATGTACAAGGTGGTATTTGAGCTGAACTTTAAAGGAAACCAGGGATTTTAAAAAGCAGATTGGGGTGGGGGTGGGGTGAAGGTGCATTAGAGTCCCTGGGAACAGCAAAGGCATGGAGTTGGGTGACAAAATGGTATATGAAAAGAAAGGCAAAGAAGATAGTCAGGCTGGATCTTAGAGTGTGTGAAGGGGAGTGATATAAAGCAAACCTGGAAAGGTAGATTACAGCCAGATTGTAAATGACTTAAAATGCCTATAAGAGGAATCTGCATTTGATCCCAGAGGTAATAGGGAGCCATCATAGTTTATTGAGTGAAACAGTGTCTCAGTAAGAACTGGGTTTTAGGAATATTCCTTTGGCCATTGTCTGGAAGATGGATTAGAGAGGGGAGAAACTCAAAGAGGGGGGACACTTCCTACCAAATATCATTACAGTTGAGATTCTGGTGTGACAAATATCCCTTTATATTTGTACAGCACTTGTCAGTTTTTAAAATGCTTTTATATGTGTTAATTTGAGATTTCTCACATCCTTGAAAAATAGGGTATTCAATTCAATCCAACAATCGTTTATTAAGCACTTACTGTAGAAAAGGTTCTGTGCCAAAGATACAAAGACAGAAGGAGAAGCAATCCCTGCCCTCAGGGATGATATATTCTACAAGAAGTGGATATAATATGTTAAGATAATACAATACAAGACAATACAAATACAAGATCATTTCAGGAATGAGAGAATGTTAGTGAGGAGGAGAATCAGGAATGTCTTTTGTGTAGTCAATGGCGCTTGAGCCTCGAAGGAATCAGAGATGATTCTTAGCATCAGAGCAGAGGAAAGAGTTTGTTTCCAAGCAGGTGGGGGCAGGGTGGGGGATGTGGGGTCTGCAAGAAGCATGGAGATAGGAGATGGAATGGTGAGCTCAGGGAGCAGCAAGTAGACCAGTTTGGCTGGGACAGAGGGTGTGAATGACGATGCTAGGAAAAACATCTTGAAAAACAGCCTATGGCCAGATGGTACATGGTGATGGCATCATGGTACAGGGGAGAAAACACATTAAACTCAGAGTGCTGAACTTAGAGTTAAGGAACCTTAGTTTAAACCCCTGTTCTGCCACTTATTACTTCTATGACCCTAAGCAAGTCCCTTCGTCCCTTGGGCCTGAGTTTCCTCATCTGCAAAATGGGGGGATTGGTTTGAAAGGCTTCTGAAGTATCTAACTCTAGTTCTATGATCCTAAGATTTGTGTTTATAAAATTTTATTTTTTTCCCCAACTGCCAAGCTGAGGAGCTGTTAACTTATTCTGGATGCAATGGGAAATCACTGATGATTTTTGAACAAGGGGAGAAACATTGTCAAACCTGTGCCTTAGGAACATTTTGGGGGAAACTATATGTATGAAGGATGGACTGGGGAGGAGAAAGATTGAAAGCAGGAAGATGGATCGGGAGGGGATAAAGACCTTTATCTTTGCATCAGTAATGCTAAGGAAAGGTTGCCAAACCTATCTTTCCCTCGCCAGGGGTGTTAAATGCTGCCTGAGGTTTATCAAAGTTTCAAGACAATTTGTATGCAATTCAGACACTGGCTTTCAAGAGCATTGAATGAGTTGAATGAGTACATGGAAAGGAATATATAAGTATTCACTCTCAACCTAAGAAAGACTTCAGTAAAGTACTGACTGTGTATAGGACACATACCTGTACTCTGATGTGATTAAAAACAATGTGACAGGAATTAACACCCCTCCCTCAGCTATGAGTAAAGACTAGGGACCTATCTAGGAGGATGGTGAGTAAGCAAGGGCTTGCCACTTCCTAAAGGGAACCTTTGGCATGTAATTTGGGCATGTTATAGCCTAGCTAAGAGAAGAGCTAAAAATGGTATGACCCAACACATGTTGAGGGATATGAATAGTCCCAAGGGACAGAAGCAGTCACATGAGTAGATACTAATTTCACCAGAGAGCAACAGCTTGGTGAAGGACAGTTTTGGAAGCGAAGAAAGAGACAGAGGGTAGAGCTATAGCACATCCCAGTTGCAGAGATCCAATAGATCAACAGTGGCAAAGGATACACAGATAAAGCATTAATTATGCTTTGATTATGTGCCAGGCACTGGAAACATATATATGGAACACAGAAATAAAAAAGTTCCATCCTTCCCCTCAAGCAGTATATATTTTAGTGGGAGAAGACAATACATGTTGGAGGAAAGTGCCCCTATGTGAAGAAGGTGAAGAAATAATCTGGAGAGTCAATGCCTGGTACAAGGTTGAAGAGAGCATGGCTAATATGGGAGCTTCTTCAAGTGGAGATTTAGGGAAGAGCCAGATTAACTCTTTCTCACCTTAGAGTATGAGTACTCCATGGAATTGTTCTCTTCGTCTGTTGACTTGGCAAAATATGTATTCATTTATGGGAGCTGGGGGGAGTGGGGCAGTGAGGCAGAATGTTCCCATTTATGTATGGAGAATTGAATAATTCTATTGCTTAATTTTTTTTCCCATTTTTCCTTTGTTTTTCTACTTACTTAGATGTTTTGCTATTTGATGTATATTGTATGCTTTATCTTTTGGTAGAAAATGCACTGTATGGTGACTGGAAATGAATATTAGCCCCTATATTGAACCCAAATAATGATAGCTCTAAATTTGAATGTGGGAATCCATTACCTGTCAAATTTATAGATGAGTTATTAGAACTCAGATTTTGAATTGCTTGCACAAAGCCACGTAACTAGTAACTGGAAATTCTGGGATTAGAACTTCTTTGAACTCCTCATTGGTTAACATAGCAGGGAACCAAGGCAGTAGAAATCCAGGGCTGGCCAGGAACAGGGACACTTGCATAGGGAGGATCCAATAACTCTCTTTTTAGTCAGTGGCTGAAATCAACCCAAACATTTAAGCTATAGGAAGCAATCAACCATCTTGGTTACAACACCTTTGATTTTTGGCTGGCCCTATATTTCTGTCGCTTATAGAAAAGCAATGTGTGTGTGTGTGTGTGTGTGTGTGTGTGTGTGTGTGTGTGTGTGTGTGTGTGTGTGTGTGTGTGTGTGTGTCTGAGACATAGGTATAGAGAGGTCATGGTTGGGGGGTGGGGGTGGTGGAGACAGAAAAGGCATAGTAATCCAGTTATTCCCAAATGTATTTTTTCCCATTAATGCCTCTCCTGGATATTCTTTAGACTTCTGGATTTCTAAGTGTTTTGCCCCTCAGGTAAGTCTCCTAAATGTGTGCCCCATTGGTCATGTAGCTCAGGCTTTAGGTATCAGGAGCACCTCCAATGAAATTGATTCTAATGAATCTGTGTTGAAGGGTCATGGAAGCTGTATCTTTGATAGCACCTTCTGGGTTCTTTCCTCTTCTTAGGCCATTTGGTGTCAGAAGTTGTGGATTTTTGCCACTAGTCATACTTCCTAGACTATACAGCCTTCTAATCAATTAGCTATAATCTGGCAAGGGTTTGAATTTGTAGATGGGAAGGAAAATGTTTCTATAACAATTGATAGAGGGCTGAGCCAGGGCCTTCAACTTCCTCCCACATCCAAACCCTCAAGTGAGACAGCAGAAGCCTAGTTCCTCAGACTGCCTAATATAAAACCATGTTGTCGATTTTCAGTGATTAAAAATGTCAAAAAAACTATGACTATTCAACCAATAGCACAGGGATTGAATATGTACAAACATGTAAAAAGAAAATAACTTCATTTTCTTCTGAAATTCATTTAGAGCTAATATTTATTTTTAAGATACAAAAATTTAATGTGATTTCTTTGACTTACTAGCTGTTCCAGCCTTATCAAAAACTTTCCTGGCATCTGCCATAGCTTTCTCTTCTCTTTTTCAATAGTTCTACACAGTACTCTGTGATGAATCAATCTACAGGCTATTTCACAGACTTGGACTAAGCATAGAGTTCATTGGGAAGGACTTCCATTTTAGAGCCAAGTCATTTATCCATTTCTTTTAACTTAACATGAAACTTCATTTTTACTTTTTTCTTAGATCTGTCATATACTGTGGATGTTTTTCCAGATCCAGATCTTCATATTATTTCTGAGTACAGAAAAGCTCCAATCAAGCATAAACTTACAGATAAATATGTGTGTATGTATATATACACATATATCTACACACACATATATGTATATATAATATGCATCCATAAATGCAATAAAAGCATAGCTAGAATGGGATGCATCTGTTTCTTAAAAGCTATAGATACATAAATGTCTATATTGCTTTTTATATATACACAGTTTTTTGTTTCCCACATATGGTAATTCAAAGACTTTTTTCTTCTCCAGTTTTTTGGGCATAAATCCCTACTTGTTTTCACAGGAACATTAGCTAAAATTTGCAGATACTGTATGCAGTAGATAAAACTGTTGCTTTTAAGACCATATGTCACACTGAACTGTTCAAGAGGCATCAAGCCTTTCTTGCTTACAGATCTTTAAAGATACAATTTTATGCTCAGTTAAAATGGAAAAGAGCATTATGTTTAAAGAGAAACCTATTTACTGCGCAAGCATTTCACTAAATTCTGTCACCAAATTACTAGTTAGTGAGACATTTGTACAGTACATTAAAAAAAGTTTTTTCCCATTATACATGTCCTCCTCCATATTTATCAGTTGCTAGGGATTACAGTCTTGATAGCAGCAGGGTAAGATGAGATGAGCGGCAGGCGATGGCTTCTGTTTATTTACACATTCATATTAATTTTCCAAAAGTAGCCATAAGGATCTCGATTTATGAAGAGTCTATGAATCATTTAACATTTTTTATGGGAGTTTTGCTCCTTTTCAGGCCACCATTACATTATAGATATGGAAGGCATAAACTCTAACCATTACTATTTCATTGGACGGGGGAAAATATCAACTTTTGTTGCACAAAATAAGGAGATCATAGCTGTGAAAAGTCCTTCAGGAATAAGATGCATTTCACCATGACTACATTTCATTTCCATACACATAACTTGTACATAATCATCAGCCGCAGAAGCACATAATGGGAGTGTATGTTTTGTTTTAAAGAAATATGACCCTTAGGGCCTTGTTCTTTTCAGTAGCACATCTCATACAAAGCACAATTTAAATGGGAACCAAACTGGATTCGGAAACTCTTCCACACATATCAGCTTTATTCAACCACCTTAGCATAGTCAGGGTGTTTTTCTTCATTTAATGAATGCTGAAGGACAGGTAGGGTCAGCAGAATTACAAAGGGAATGGGAGACTGGCACAGAGAATACCAGGGAAGAAAATTTCTATCTTATTGTGAGAAATGCATGATTTAATCAACCTAAAATCTTGAAAAATGTGGCACCGAAAAGCATAACAATCTACAAGGAATACATATGGTGCAAAGAAAAATAGAAAAGAGGAAGATAGGAAAGAACTGATGATACATATATATATATATGTATATATATATATGTATGTGCATATATAATGTATATGTATGTATAGTATATATTATATCTAAACATAAATGAGAAACAGTCTATATAGTGTAGCAGATTCATTGCTATTCAGTTAGAAAGATCTGGGTTTGAATCCTACCTCAGACCTTTTTAGCTATAGGAATAAAAGGTAAACCACTTAATTCTTTTGAGCCAGTTTCATCATTTGAAAAATGGAAATAATGATACCGTCACCATTTATCTCACATGATTGTTTCAAAGAACAAATGATTAGGTAATATAATGTATATAAAGGACATTCATTTTATATAGAGATGCTGTGAAGGTATCATTGAGGAGACTTCGTGACTTATTGTACATCATGAGGGAGAGAGAGTGGAGTGGCAAGGATGACTGAGATTGCAAACAAACTTGACTGGGAGGATGATGATGCCCTTAACAGAAACAAACATCACAAAACATTCAAATCACTCTGTCTCCCAGTCCCCAAACATCAGATGAGGGAGATGTGAGATCTCATATATCAAAGTTTTATTTTAAATCACTACAATATCTACTGCCAACACACTAAATTGTTTTCTCCCTTTTTTTAAAAAACCTAATAGGCAATAAATGCACTGATACATTCAATAATAAACAAATATATGTTGAGTGCTATGTGTAGGGTACTACGCTAGGCACCAGGAATATAAATATGAATCAGATATTGCCCCTGCCCTCAAAGAACTTACAGTGAGGTGTCAAGAGACCCCTACAGTTTTTAACTGGAAAGAAAATAATTGGAAAATTCTAAAAATGAAATTCTAATAATAATTTCCTTGTACTCTACTTTGGGCATAATTTACATGGGAAGGTTTGAAGATTAAATTCTAATTCCTTGAAAACTAGTGATCCATATATGGCATATTGTCAACTCTTTGTTAATCAGTATATTCAATTAACCAGACCTCCCTACTCCCCAACCATTCTGGATAAATAAGAGTTCTGAGTACTTTCCCTTGGGAGCTTTAGTGATTGCAAGTACAAAACATCTCCTTAAACACGAGAGGGAACTTATAAGCAATAGTGGAGCTCATTTCAGTGGGAAACTCATTCCTGTCCTCATTCCCATTACAGAACAGAGGAAGCCAGCACCACTTTTAATTAAAAGTCTCACGCCATCAGCTCACCCAGTCCATCATTAATCCCCCGGAAATGCCCTTTGTTAAGATCATTATTTCTTAATTAACATACTGCATACTGAAGTCAGTCTAACTTGACTTGAGAATGGGGGTAGGGTGAGGTGACCCACCTCTTTAAAGAACCAGAGTAGGAAAAAGGCTTTTAAAGGGAGGCTCTGGCTAGGAAGAGAAGAGATTAACTAAACAGTTTACACAGCAGAAAGTGGCTCTGTCCCCTCTAAATTACTCCATCTTTTATCATCTGGAAAATCTATATTGGGATTATAGGTTTAGCCCCTTTTTCTGTCGAGAGAAACAGAGTTTTCCTCTCCCACTAAACACACTGAAGGATTTTTGCCATTCAGATCCTAAGTCAAGTAATCAGAGAAATAGCTAGCTATGTCATTCATTGGATTTAGTATTCAACAAATCTGGAACAATAAGAATAACACACACGCAACAGAGATCTTATTTTGGACACTGAGTCATAATAGGAGTAGTTTTATATTAACACGGCACCTTAAGGTTTGCGAAGTTTCACACATGCTATCTCATTTGATCATCAAATTCTCAAACACTGTTGTGAGATAGATGCTAATATGATTCCCACTTTACAGATGAAGATACTGAAGCTCATAAAGGTTATATGGCTTGTGGATGGTTGTATTGTTAGTAAGTGAGGCAAGGTTTAAACTCAGGTATCCTGATTCATCCACTATTCACTCTTTCCTTGCTTTAACTCACTGCTTTACCCTGAGTGGTAAATAACTCAGTCCATGAAAGAGTGAACAAAACAGCCATTTTCTCCCCAAAATGTTCTTCATCATACCAAGGTGAATTGGAACTAATCTTTCATTGGCCGTCTTAATCAGCATCCAATAAGCTCCATAGACAGCCTCATTTCCTTGGCTATTTACCTCTTGTGTACTTTCTCAGCACTACAGTAGCCCTTTGAATGGATGGAACCTATACTATTGGTATACACAGACGAAGATTATGCCCTGATTCTTCCTTTTGACCAGTTCTTCCATTGGAATCCAAGAGCCTTGACAGTAAACATCTTCCCTTAATTCCCACAATTTTAAGCCGTTCTCAAATCTTCATGGCTGCAAGAAAACTATGGATTCTCCACTTTCACTCTATGAATCCTTTCTTTCCAGACATGGTCTTGTTTGCTTCTCTTGTCTATACTGCAGGTCATTAGTATACCCCACCAGGCATTCATGACTTGCCACATCTAGTAGGAAAAGAAGAATGGATGGGGGTAAAAAAGAAAAAAATATAAACATCAATTTTTGTATTTATTACTTTAAGCCAGTAATATAATGAGAGCCAGAAGACTTAGATTTCATTCAGAGATCTGCCAATTACTGGCCATGTAATCTTGGAGAAGTCAATTAAAGGTTTTTTTTTTTTTGCCTCAATTACTTCAAATGTAAAATAAGAATAAGAAGAAATACTCCACTGGCTGCTTTACAAATTTAATGGATAGCAACATGTGGTAATTGAAAGAACATCGGTTCCCTAATCCTGGGACCTGAATTCAAATATTGCCTTCATGATTAACTCACCTATAGGACCATAGGCAAGTCAGTTAACCTATTTCGTCTTGGTTCCCTGATCTGCAAAAGAAGATATTGGACTAGAGAGTTTGCAAGGTTCTTTCCAGCTATGGAGAGCTATAGCTTTAAATGTGAAAAGGATTTTGATGACTCTCGATATAACCTTCTGCAAAGGTGTAATTTACAACTTTACTTTCTCTCTCCCTGGCCCCACAAATTTCAGCTAATCTTACAATTTGCCAACTTGTTTGTTCCAGTCTTGTCTTGGAATCATAGTAAAATACTAAAACCTGAAAGGAAAGGAGGAGAGACATCCGATAGAATATATATATATATACAAGAACTAAGGGAAAAAAATGAAGAATTGCCAACTACTTTCAAAGACTATTGTGTCTCTCATGAAGCAAGTCCTTAAAATGTAAAGCCTCCAAGCCCAGTAATGACCTCCAAATTTCTTGTTTTGTTTTCTGGTGATCTTGATACCAATAGGAAAAAGACTGTTCTTATGCCCAGTAGATATTTTGTATGTACATTTTTTGCATGTTGTCTCCAACATTAAATGTGAACATCTTGCAGACCCAGACTATGTTTTTATCTTCCTTTATACCTATAGCACTTAGCATAATGCCTGGTATCTAACAAGTGTTTATTAATGTTTGTGATTAACTGACTGACTCATTTATTCATTCATGTATCTAGGTCTTAACCTATTTAGAGAGTAGTGACAAGAATTCAGCATAGCCTGGGTGCCAGGTTGAGAGGTATTTTTTTTGCCAGATCATCAGTCCCTTTCTGCTTCCTGTTAATAGCTTGAAGATGATTCTACCCAATGCCCAGACTCTGTGTTTCCTGCTCCATCTAGATTCCTGTTGTATTCCTGTCTTACCACTTCGTGAATTATTCACTTTGTGAATCTTGACCCTCTAGATTTTGGTTGCTTTATTATCTCTGGTAACTATGACAGAAGTATAGCCTTATTTCCTCTTCTCTTTTCCCCTGCTTCATCTTGCTAAGCCACAGATCTTTCCTTGGGAATTAAACCACATCTTAGGGCCCCATTAATTATCCCATCCATTTAATAATGATCACTTTTATTGTGTAAGAACACTTTTTGACTGATTCAATCAAAGCCAAGTATGAACAAGGCCTGTATACCTTCTTGAATCAATCAAAGCTATCATGTGATAGATTTGCTCATACTCTAAGTAATTTATGTAAAAAAGAATGAGTTATCTCATCACCAGAGGTAGATTTTCTAAGGGTCTGGAAGTAGAGGGGTTAGTACAATCCTGGTGTTCCAACACACTTGTGAGGACCAAAGGTAATACTGAACTGTGGCAAAAAGGGAGATATTGAAGAGTCATTGGCTCTACAGGCATCTCAGAGTAAAAAACCATGGGACAGAAGGAAGTCCTGAAAAAAAAATGCATCTTTCCCCAAGTTCTCCTCTCAATCCCTGTCTATTTATAGATACTACAACATAATTAGCTACTTCCTTATTCAAATATTTTCAATGAACTATTTTTTTTCTCAACCACAAAGAGGTCAGAGGGTAACCAGAGATAAATAGATATAAATGTAAATTGAGGCAAAAAAACCCAACCTTTACCTAAATGTTAGGAATCTTCCTAACTGGGGCCTTTGAGCAATTATAGCTAAACTAATAACTTTTCATTTAAAATAAACTCCTTAAAGCTGAAGAAGAGGACCCAAGAGGCCATTGTTTTAACCCTACCCCCTGCTTAAAATGATCTAATTATTGTAACTGAGTTTTATACCTATTAAAAAAGACCTTTTGTTTTACAATATTGGCCCATCTAATTCTTGTGCAGAGGCTAATACAAGTCCCTGCAATAGGTCAGAACACAAATTATAGAGCATTTTAAGGTTTGTGAAGCACTTCACATACATTATCTCATTGGATCATCACAACAACCTTGTAAGGAAGGAACTGCAATTATTACTCCCATTTCAAAGACGAGAAAACTGAGGTTCAGAGAAATTTGCCATTGAGAACCACATAGCTAGCAAGTATCCAAGGTATTATCCAAACTCTTCCTGACTCTAAATCCAATGCTATTTCCACTGTGTCAAATTGCCTCTCTTCAAGATATTTCCATAATCAACATTGTCATCAAATATTTATAGAATAATGGCCATGTGTGAGGAACATTCTAAAGGTTTAGAAAGAAGATGTTTAAGATGTAGAAGGAAAGAAGAAACAAGCATTTATTAAGTGCCTCCTTTGTGCCAGGAGAGCAGCTAGGTGGCCCAATGGAAAGTCACTTAACTCCATTGGCATCTCTTCCTCATCTGTAAAATGAGCTGGAGAAGGAAATGGCAAACCACTCCAGTATCTTGGCCAAGGAAACCCCAAATGCGGTCAGGAAAAGTCAGATATGACTGAATTTATTAATTTATTCATGACTGAAATGACTAAATAACAACAACATGTGCCAGGCACCATACTATTTTACAAACCTCTTGTTTGAGCCCTACCATATAACACCAGGAGGTAGGATACTACTATTATCCCCATTTTATAGTTGAAGAAACTAAGGTAGGCAAAGTTTAAGTGACTTGCCCTGGGTTATATAGCTAGTAAATGCCTAAGGCAGGATTTGAACTTGGATATTCCTGACTCCCAGCCCAGTCTTCTGTCTACTTCACAATCTGTCACACGTAGACTTTCCCTTCTTTCCTCTGACTTACTGTAATATTTCATGCCTCCTTAATTGCAATTTCACATTATGGTTTGTGCTCTAATTATCTGGGTACAAGTTGTATTTCTCCTACTAGACTGTAAGCTCCACAAAGGCAAGGACTCTATCTTGGTGAGTCAGAAGTCCTGGGCTCAAATTCCTGCTTTGCCATTTACTAACTGTTCATCTTTGGATAAGTAATATAACACCTCTGTACTTGTGTTTTCTCTTCTTCGAAAGATGAATGATAATTCTTTTATCAAAGATGAGAAAACACAAGTACAAAATGACTTACCATACAGCCTTATGGTGGATATTAAACATAAGAGAGCTATTCTGAGGGTCATCAGCCTCACT
This sequence comes from Trichosurus vulpecula, assembly GCF_011100635.1. Taxonomy (NCBI): domain Eukaryota; kingdom Metazoa; phylum Chordata; class Mammalia; order Diprotodontia; family Phalangeridae; genus Trichosurus; species Trichosurus vulpecula. The sequence goes on along the minus strand of NC_050573.1, from coordinate 187,331,467 downwards.
GAATCTACAGTCCCAGGGCTGCACTACCTGTGAATGAAATGTCTTTGGCCTAGCTAAAAGCCCTGAAGTTTAACCCCAATATTTGATGTTTGTGGATTGAATAACTAATATTCTAAAATGTATGAAGAAATGCAGGACTTTTAGAAGGCAACCCTCTCTTTTGTTTCATGCTTTGTTTTTTAAGATTTCATAACCAATTTTACTGGAAAGGAAAAAAATTTCTAATGCATCAGCATTTTTCAACTGCAGTCGAATTTTAGTTACAGAATGACAGCATCTCCTGGAGCCAAGATTGTCTAAAGAAAGAATTTGAGACAGGAATCATCTGTCCTAGTTTTAGAGAGAGAAAAAAAGGTGCCTCATGACATTTCTGCCTCTGTTTTCCACTGCTAGAATTCTGGGTGGAATATTTGGTTCAGCACAAGCTAAAATACAAGGAATCTGCCCCTTACTCTTTTGTGCTCTCTATAGAGCATTGAAAAGGAATAGGAATACAGTAGGCATTCAATTTTATTTTACTTTAGGACCAAACCTATAACTTCATCTGAATCATCGGTTAAGAAACTTCCTCTATCGATGTAGATCTACTCCTTCTCTGCCCCATGCAGTTTTAAAAGAAGTGCCCAGAGCACTGATTTATTGACTTGTTGAGGGTTACACTATCAGCACTCAATGTGTTCTATTTGATTACAACGAATACCCCAATTGAAAATGTCAAGCAATTAAGGTAACTACCCCAAACTTTTTTTTTTTCCCCAAGTATCTCCAAGATTTTTGCTGGATGAATTTTTAAACTGAAACCTACTAGAGGGTAGTATGGGTGGTACTTTCTGAGTTTCTTAGTAAGACAGCCATCCAGTCTTGGAATATGGTAGAAATTTTGAATCTTGTCCTAACCACATTCAACCATGGTTTGAAATCCATCTTCCTTGCATGTATGTTCATTTTTGATGGAGTATATATTTGGATCCTCATTTTAGCTTCACTATAGATCATTTTTAAAATTGACTTCAAGTGATACAGACCACACCTGTGTCAAGATGAATATTGTCAGTGATCAGAGAATTGTTTCCTATGTCCACAAGATACTGGCTTTCAAAATATTTTGAATAGTAATAATCTACTGTAAGCAAATATTAATATCATTACACCTTAGCAAATCTCTTGCTGGAATTGTCTGAGGGTGTCCTTTTGTTGAAAAATCTCAACACTATTGACATCAAGTCATATGTTAAAGAGCATTTCTATAGTTAGTCCAAATGCCTCCCATTTGGGGTGAATATTTCCGTTCCTTGTTTCCCACATGCCCCAAAGGAATCCTTTTAGACATGAAACACCAGAAGGAAGTTTAGATCTTGCTGTATCTACCTCATCCCTTCTTCCCCAACCCTGAGCCTGTCTGGTCAGCTGACAAAAATTCTCCCCAGGATAAATTTACATTGGGGAATCCATTCCTTTCTGTCTTGGGGCATTCACACTGCCTGCTTGTCAATCAACATTTTCCTTAGTTTGCTCCAGATAATGCTTCTTCATTGGAAGTGTAAGTGTTGATGAGAGCCAAATAATTAGAACTCTCCAAGAACTTTCAATTCTTTTTGGTCAGAAGGATTTTCCTTGTAGTGGGGGGTCATGTAATTGCCTCTTCTAAATGTGTCCCTGAATGGGACTGCCAAGTCATATGACCTTGGAATGAGTTTTCCTAGGTCTATAATCAAACCCACAAATCCTCCAGTTGGCTTGGGAGTTTGATGCAACAGATCCATCTGTGGTGGATCAGCCCTCCCTGGCTCAGCATATGTTCTAAGAATTGAATTTCCCCAATGAGAATCATGCCTTCTTATCAACATGTTGTACTTAATTTAGTTCTTTTGCTTCCTCCTAACAGCCACACTCAGATTACCTGCCAGGATCCAACTGTACCAGCCATGGGAGGCTCAAGCAAGGCTTGGCTGGTAGATTTAGAAAGAATAAATGTGATCAAATCAAGTCAAATCAACACACATTTATTAAGTGCCTACTGTGTGCCAGGCAATGTGCTAAGTGCTGAGAATACCAAAAAAAAAGGCATAAACAGTCCCCAGCCTCAAGGATCTCACAGACTAACAGGGACTAGACAAGCAAATAATATACCAGTAAGATAGATGAAGGAAAAATTGGAGATAATCACAGAAAGATCACCCAACAGGAAAGGCTCCTTGTAGAAGGTAAAATTTTAGTTGAGACATGAAAGAAATCAAGAGATAGAAATGAGAAGGGAGAATATTCCAGGTATGGAGACAGACAGCAAAAATGTATAGAGCTGGGCAATGGAATATCATATTTAAAGGACCACAAGAAGACCGATGTCACTGGATCTCATGGTATGTGGAGGGGAGTCAAGTGTAAGATGAGGAGAGGTAGGATAGGGCCAGATTATGAAAGACTTTAAAAGTTAAATGAAGGATTTTATATTTGATCCTAGAGGTAATAAAGAGGAACTTCCCTGGGGTTTATTGAATGGGGGTGTGGGTGACATAGCAAGACCTGGGATTTAAGAAAATTGATTTGAGAACTGAGTATAATGAGGAATGGGGGGATGGGGAGATAATTGGGGAAGGGGGAGCAGCTGGAAGGCTATTGCAATACTCCAGGTGTGAGGTGATGGGGAACCTGCACCAAGGTGGTGACTGTGCTGGGGAAAGAAGGAGAAGTATAGAAAAGATGTTAAACATCCTGACCAGAAAGTCCAATGTTTCCCTGGAAAATGTCATTGCATCAGAATTTGATTCTTGATTGCAATGGTTTTTACTTGATTGTTGTGTTTTGTTTTGTTTTTTTGGTTTTGTTTTCAAATCATTCAACCGCTTTCCCTCCATCTCCTACAAATGTGCTGCTGCCTTTTACAGCCTGGCCCTTCCTGTCATCGGCTTACTGGCTTTACAAGGCATGAAAGGCCTTCCCAATTACAAAGCTGGAGGATAAGGTAAAGGGGCTTATATATCATTAATTGGATCATGGGGCAGGAAGGGACTCATCTCAGTTTGAGTCTGAAAACAAAAGCAAGACAAAAGTTTCCTTGCCAGTATTTTGCATTGGCCAGATGACTGTACGGAGAAGAAAGACTTCAGTTGTTACTTCTGGCCACCTTTTTATAACAGCTGGTCCCTGGATGACAACCCCTGAATCCCAAAGGTTACTCTTTAACCTGTCTTGCAAGGAAAATGGGCTGGTGTCTTTAATAAACCTCCCTTCCTTTTTACCACTCTCATTGGAGACACAGTGATTGAAGGCTGAGAACAGAGAAGGACTCAGCCTACAACTTGTATTGAGGATTCCCCCTTTGACTTGGGTTGGCTCTTACCATGGGGAATTTCCAGGGGAGCTGGATGGTTTTTAGTAATCTCCTCCCACTTGGCTGGTTGTCCTCTCCTAAACTCTAATATGCATCCTCTGGAAACCCCAAGACTCGTTGCTTCTAGAGGTTTACTTGGCCTTTGGGGTGTGGTCCCTTCTGTAATAGATTCCCCTAGAGTAGCAGCACATCAGAAAGCACAACTAAGGCACCAGTTCTACTTTGGTTCCCTAGAATAATCTTCAGGGATCAAAGGCAACCTTATAGATTTAGGGGAGATATCCACAAAATCTTCTCCTGAGTCTGTACTACAATGAATATAAGCTCTAAACCACTGAGAAATATCTTGGCAGGTTAGAATTGTGAGCTAGATCTAATGAGATGAAATTCAATAATAAATGTTAGACAAATTCTGTATTTGGGTTCAAATATCAACATTATAAATACAGAATCTAGGACACATGGGTAAACATTTCCCATGAAAAAAATCTGGGGAACATAATGGACTACAAGCTCGATCTGAGTCAACAGAAGTCAAAAAGATCTGGTATTAGGCTGCATTAAGATTCACAGTATCCAGCACAAGGTGAGAGAGAGTATTTTGCCTGGGTCAGACAATATCTGGAGTCCTTTTCAGTTCTGAGAAGCATATTTCAAGATGGGCACGACCAGGACTGTGAGAGGACTAGAGATCAGACATATGAGAATCAACGGAAGAAATTATAGCTACGTAGTCTGTAGAAAAGCAGATTTGAGAGGAGCAGAATGGCTCTTTCCAAATATTTGAAGGACTATCATGTAGAAACATATAGACTTACTGTGCGTGGGTCTAGAGGGAAGAGCTAGAGGCAGCGGATGAAAGTTGCAGAAATAAATATTTAGGCTCATTTTAAGGGGAAAAAATGTCTTCACTATGATATCCATCAAAAAGTAGAAGAGGGTTTTTGGGTTTTTTTTTTTTTTGGTAAGTAGAGAGTTTCTCTTCAGTAACTGGTCAAATAAAGGTTGGATGACCGGTTATTAGTGGTTTAACCATTCTGGAATTCATAGAATCATAATTTGGAATTGGAGGGGATCTTAGATAACATTTAGTTCAACCCCTTTTAAAGATGATGAAACTGAGGCCCCTAGAGTTTAAATGACTTAACCCTGGAAGTTAAATTGAGGCCCTCTCTCCTTCTCTCCTTCCTCCTCTCTCTACTTTCCTTCCTTCCTTCCTTCCTTCCTTCCTTCCTTCCTTCCTTCCTTCCTTCCTATTCCTACCATTACCTACTTTATCCCCACTCACCCTCATACTCCCTCTCCCCCCCCCACCACTGGAAGCCTTTACTTGTGTAACAAATTTACATAGTTAAGCAAAATAAATCAACACATGGTCCAAGTTGGAAAATGTCTCATTCTGCATTTCTAGTCTACTGCCTTCCTGTTGAAAGGTTGGAAATATGCTTCAGCATCATCAGTCTTCTGGAGTCACAGGGTCATAATTGGTCACATGGTCTTAAGCTTTTCTAATTTGATTTCCTTTACATTGCTATGGTTGTATAAATTGTTCTCAATAGAAAAAAATATTTAGAAGGTTTGAGAAGTAGCAAGACATAATGGATAAATTGAAACCAACATTTATTATGTGCCTTGGTCTAATCAGCCATAGCTGGACATGCTGCATCTTAACTCCAACATGGCGATGTCATTTTGGTCCTCTTTGACCAGGACCAAAGGACACCAGTCAACCAGCTACATGCCAGGAACTATGCTAAATGCTTTACAAATATTATCTCATTTGAGCCTCACAACAATTCTAAAAGGTAGGTTCTATTATTATCCCCATTTTACAGATGAGAAAACTGAGGTAGGTGGTAGTTAAATGACTTGCCTAAGGTCATGTAGCTAGAAGGTATCTAAGGCTAATTTTGAACTTGGGCCTTCTTGACTCCAGGCCCAATGCTTTTATCCACCATGCCACCCAGCTGGGTGGAGCACTGAATTTATCAGGAAGATGTAAGCTCACATCCCACCTCAAGCAACTTAACCTATCTCCTCCACATTCCCTTTTTTGGTAAGATGAAAGGATCAGACTTGCTGGCCTCTAGGTTTCCTTATGGCTATAAATCCATGACTCTATGAAGTCAGTGCTAGATTTAGCTCCTTCTGCGTCAGTATTTTCATAGTTTGGAGGGATTTAAGAGGCCTTCTGGTCATATCTACCTGAAGCACAGCAAATGGCCATCCTGCTTCAGTTAGAACCTCTAGTAATGAAGTCCTCTGCCTTTAGGAACAGCTCGTTCTTATTCTGTCCAGTTCTAATCATTAACCTTCCTTGTATAGGTGATAGTGGAGTTTTCTGAAAGAAAGAAGGCATAAAAGAAGGGAGAAAGAAATCCAGCATTCCTCATATCCATGGGGACATTATCAAGTTGGCTATAGGGTCAACCTTTCTTTCAGAGTCTGATCTCAGGCACACATCTATTCCAGTCAATCTGGGAGTTCCTTACCTATTAACACTGCATCTCCTGGACTCACATGGAGACACTTATTACTACAAGTACTTTCTCAAGAAGTCCTTACTTCAGAAATCTAGGAACCGTATTTGAAGGATGGCCTTTTTAACATGAGTTATCTCATTTTCCCTCCTTATGACTCAATTTTCTTATCTTTAAATGATAGCCTTTATATACCTTTCCTTCTATATATCTATGATTCTTTAGCTGTTGGCTGGGGTGGAGAGGAGGGCTTCCAAAAGTCCTCCAGACAAAAAAGAGACATTTCCCCCACTCTCTCTGCTTTAGCAGAATCTCTCATCTTTAGTATAATAATGTAGCTTCCCCAAAAAGTCCCCCATTGCTTGTTAAAAGTTTGTGTCAGCTAAAGAGGGAGCAGTACCATGCTTACATGTCAGGGAGTGAGAGAGTGCAATGGGATTGTGGGTTATTCATTATCAGTTTCCCTTGGTGGTGATGTTTTCTTTTTCTTTCTGACTTTCCGTATTTGTGCAACACAGTGATTCCTGGGATATGGTATTAGCCAGAGTAATTCTGCAGCAATAAGAAAAATATTATGTGACAGCCTTCTCACCCCTGTGAGTTTACTGATACCCAACAAAACAGATCTCCAGCTCTGTAAGATGTCAAATAAGCACATATATAAAACCCCTCGTTGCTAAAATCGCCATATTGCAGTGTTATGATTCAGCTTCAGCCTCCCAATCCAGCTATGTAGAAAGCAGTATCACACCCTCTGAAGCCACAGTGGCTACTCCTCATACGGCAAGATACAAATTCTCTCCCCCCACTGTAAACCCACAGAATATTCCAATGTACGGACTGGGAAATCTGGATTATTATTTTATTGCCAATGAAAAGCAACAAGATAGCTGCATATTCCACGTGAAAAACCTGCTAGGCTCAAATTAAAGTATGAAATGTTTGTCAACAAATTTAATGCTACTTGATAAAGAACAAAATTATAATTAATAATAGTTACTTTATTTTTTTTTCTATTTTTAATGGTTTGCATATATTCATTCAAAGCCTCATGGGTCTGTGGATCTAAACATAGAAAAAAGAAACTCAGATCAAACCTGGAAAATAGTCTCATTACACAAAGACTTTAAATCTCTTTTAAAACAGAAAGACAAATTTTGAAGTGGGCATCGTATCTAAATCTAGGGCCAGCAATATCTTCAGTGGGAATCTGGGGAATGAAAACTTGAGTCAGGAGTCTCGATTTTGATAGAAATATCTGTTTTTGTAGTCTGGATCACACATCCAAATGCTGCAACCTGGTGTGATACTGAGTTAGTTTGTACAGAAGAAAATACCCGGGAGCCAAACTGGAAAATGAAATAAGGAAATGAAAGGTGGAAGAGAAGCAAAAAGCAGATTAACTCATATGTTATAGGTTTATTTTCAACCAAACTGATGATTTTATTGGTATCAGAAACTACCAGAGAGCCATCTTTTTCTACCTTTACAAGTCTTTACATGCTTTGCAGATTGTAGTCTTCTTTTGCTAGGGGACAATGAGAATTAGCCTGCCTTGTCCAGTGTTACCCAGCCAACATGTGTGTAACAACAATGTTACTTGCTGCTACTGTGGCTGTGTAAGACCAACAACACCAGCACACAGAAGAGCTGCCAGCAGAAGTTCTTTGATTTGCTTTTCTTTTGCTTGTTTGTTTGTTTGTTTTATTTTGAAGGGGGGGAGGCAGGGCAATTGGGGCTAAGTGACTTACACAAGGTCACACAGCTAGTAAGTGTATCAAGTGTTTGAGTCTGGATTTGAACTCAGGTCCTCCTGACTCCAGGGCCAGTGCTCTACTCACTGCGCCACCTAGCTGCCCCTTGATCTGCTTTTCTAAGGAAAGCAACTTTAAGGGGTTTACAATCTCACTTGAATCAAACATACATGTATCATTCACTTAGTTCAGGGGGAAAAGCCAGCACCCTGAACTTCAGATCATGTGCATTGATCAAAATTCAGAGAGGGATATGTAGTTAATCATGAAAATGGCTGCTACTAATTTATCCATATAATTTTATGAAATGTAGCAGAGAATAATTTTTTTGTTATTTCAAAAAAGCTGTGGTTTTATCTCTGGGCATGTCCTCCCTCCTGCCCCAATGATATATTATTAACACTCCACAGTCTAATAGAATGTTTTCCCAGTGCTTGGTATGTCCAAGGTTCTTAATTAAAGCTTATTGATTTCTGTGGCCACCCTTCTGGTGATAAGCCTTGCTATATTTACTTCTACTGGTTTTGTAAAGCATTTTGCAAAATTTAACTTGCTTCATAAATGCTTTACAAATTTGATCTAATTTTTTGCTTAACAACAACCTTTGGAAATAGTTATTATGCCCATTTTATAGGTGAAGAAGCTGAGGCAAGCATAAGTTAAGTGAATTGTCCAGAGTCACAGAGCTAGTCTGTCTGAGGCCAGATTTGAACTCCAGTCATCCTGACTTCAGATCCACTGTTCTATCCACTGTGACATTAGCTGCTTCTCCACCTTAGTAAGACTTTCTAGACCTTAAACTTTGCTTGTATAATCTTCAGAAAGAAAAGGTTATCCCAAGACCATAACAGGGATTGGGGTGAAGTGAATGGAATACTGACTTGGAGTTATCAAGATCTAGGTTCTCTTAAAACATTTGCTGATATCTGATACTTCCTCATCTATAAAATATAGACATCTCATAGACTTGTTATGAGGGTGAAATGAATGTGTATAAAGCACTTTAGACACCTTAAAGTGCTATATGAATATCAATTATTATTATGTGGAATCACATTGAGACTTTAGTTAAGGTTCAGGAGCAGGGAAGATCATCACTTCCCATCAGAGAGATACTATGAATCACCGTTTCAATTTTGTCAAATATTAGAGCTAAAAAGGATCTTAGAGATACTATAACTTAACCTGCTCATTTTACAAATAAAAAAAAAAAAACTTAGGTGAGGAACTAGAATCCAAAACCAGATATTCTGATTTTAAGTTCAAGGACCCTGCATTTGTTGTTTGCCCTAAGGGCCCTGAGCAGACTCTTCTGAACACAAACCAGCAGAAGCAATTTCAGATCCAATGTAACTTCTTCGAAGGGGTGCTAGGTGTCACAGTGGATAGAGTGTTGGGCGTAGAGTCAGGAAGACCTGAGTTCAAATTTGGCTTCAGACACTTATTAGCTATGTGACCCTGGGCAAGTCACTTAACCTTGTTTGCCTCAGTTTCCTCATCTATAACATGAGCTGGAGAACTAAATGGCAAAACTTTCCAGTATTTCTGCCAAGGAAACTCCAAATGGGGTCATGAAGAATTTGAAGCAACTGAACATAACTTCTTTGAATAATTTACATTGTAACTGCAGAATGTCATTATGCCAGAACAGCTCTGGAATCAAACATCCTGGGATTTTTTTCTGTTTTGCCATTGCCTTGAGGATCTAAATTATACTTTGCAGGAAACTTTTCTTTGCAATTCACACCTCAATTTTCTCATACTTCCATCAGAATTTTTTTGTTTGTTTTTTTTTTTTTTTTTTCTGTCACCTTGGGAACTCAGTTGAAAGACCAATGGATTTGAAGTCATGGGATCTGGAATCAAACCCTGGTCCTTCCATTCACTATATGTGTGACCTTGTGGAAGTCATTTAGCATATCTGGACCTCAGTTTCTTTGTATTTAAAATGAAAAGGCTAGATGAAATGGCCTCTAACCTCTCTGCCAGTTCCAAATCTAGAATTATATGTTAGGGTTGTCGAACAGGTCTTCATCTAGGGGCAAGGTAGCACAGTGGAGAGTCTTTTTTACATATGGTACATCCTATTTATAGGATCTGTGGTATGACATATATGCTCATTACAAATAAGATGGGTAGTCACTAGTATCTTCAGTCTCGCTGAAATACTTGGGGAGCCATCACTACCAGCTACCTTCACCCAAAAAAGACATGGTATTTTAAATTGGAGGATAAGAAAGTCATTCCACATTATTGTTGCCATTCTAACACATATTTTTTCTATAACCTCCACAAGCTGGATTGACAATGGAAGAAAACAGAGTATATAGTCAGGATGTGATCAGCCGGGTCAGGATTAATTTTGGCGTCTCTTATCCAATCATTTTAATGATACCCTTTTGAAGCCAACAAATAGACTAGGCATGAAGAATCTGATTGTACTTTGTCTGGTGCTGATTGCAGATAGTTCTGAAAGTGAGTTATTACCACTCTCACGCTCATTGTCCCAGGGATAGAGAAAACCTCAAGTCACTTCCACGGTCACGAATTAGCATCCCTATCAAGCTGTGTTCATGTTAATGTGTTCAACAAGAGAGTGAAGGAATAATGGGAATAATGGGGGAACACAGAAGCTAGCCCTTCACGAGGCGAACAGGCTGAGGCAAAATAGAGTCTTTGGATCTCTTCTTGTTCTCTCCTCATGCAATATGGCTTGCAGGGTTTCTACTGTAGAAAATAAACCATGTTGCCTATGTGATATTGGGCTACACTGTGATACTCTTCAACAGAATGGACTGTGCTAGATGGTGCCACATCCAAGTGTTTAGAATATACCCTGGAGCCATGTACCCATCTCAGGTTCTTAGAAAGTCAGCTGACACATTGCCCTTGACCTCTCCTGTCTAGGGCAGGGCTGCTTTTTCTTTAGTTAATCTATAGTTTGGGGCAGATTGTCTTATCAGGTCATGACCTAGCCACCATCCAACTTTGGAAAACTCCATGAAACAGAAACAAAAAACACTAGCTCAAGACTTGAGAACATGGGTTCAAATCCTAATTCTCACTCTTACTGTCTGTAACCTTGGGAAAGGTAACCTCTTTTTTTGCAATTTCTTTATCTGTGAAATGAAGAAACTTAAGTAGTTGGCTTCCTGAGTCCCTTCAATTTCCGAGTCTAGGACTCCATAATCCTTACTCTTGTCCTAATTCTGCTATGCTTTCCTTAAAGGTTTTTTTTTTTTAATGCAGGTACATTTCTATACAAATATTTAATTAGATGATTAGAAATAAATAAGAAAAAAATAACATCAGTGTACCCAATGTAATTGTTTCTCGGCTCAGCCCCACCATCCCCCACGTTGTTCCATTTAGCTCTTTCTGCCAGAGAGAACTGAATTTTCTTCTTAAACTCTCACTGGGTGAGCATTGCCTTAGTAAGCGGACTGGTGGAGTTTAATGGTTAATGGTGAAATGGATTCAGTATAATGAGAGTACTAGGTTGAATATCAGAAAGTGCAAACAAAACCTGGCTCTGCCACCTCTATGACCTTGGGTAGCTCACTTTACTTCTCTGCAACTTAATTCATAATATGAGAGGCCTAGTAGACCAGATTAGGGATGTTCTGGCAAATGTTTGACACTCCAGTCAAAAAGTACATGACATACTTTTATGTTTAATGTACATTAATAACATTTTCTGCATCATTTTCTTAAATCTTGACCATCAACAAAATAAGAAAACAAGCCCTGATTTTAGCGATTCCTGATTTCTGAGGTGAAAATTTAACTGAAAATTTCGAGCTAGCTCCAGCACACCCTCAAACCAGGAAGTCTCTAAGGTCTCTTCCATTCTAAACCCATGAAATTAACATCAGAGTGTGGTTTTCCTTTGCTTTGCCATGGTAAAATCAGATAGAATCAAATTTTGTCAGGACAAAGTAGAACCATTTCTCCTGGGGGGAGGAGATGGAATCTGCAGGGAATATAGGCAGAAAGAACACACCAGAGCTCTGATCCCCAGCTCCCATATCCTGTTCCATCAGCCTATCTGAAACATTTACTTCTATCTGCCTAACAGAGATACCCACCTCAACACCACTATAGTAAACTTAGTGTACACATTTCCACTGCCATCTATAAAGCTCTACAACAGGTTTATAGTAATTTATCCATTAAGATTCCCTTCTGGCTGTTCCATTCAAAATAGGCTCATAACACACATCTGGCCCCCTTAACTCTTCATCTAAATTTGAAAAGTAAATTTAAAACAAAATCACTGGTTTAAATGTCTTTCCATCTGCCATAATAAAATAATAGAAAGTGAAAGCCATGAAAGAGCTCATACTCATATCAAATGATGAAGATGCTATTTCGAAAGCTTCATTTGTTTCCTTAAACATGAAGAAATCACTTAAACATTTCTTTAAATATTTTGCTATCCAGGTGTTAAAATACTATATCCCAGGGAAAGGAGATATGGTTGTGAACCACTGGGTATGCCATTTAATAAAAATCAAACAATCACTCAACACGAATTTGTAAACAACCACCTATTATGCTAGACTGGACACACAAATATCAAAGTGAGTCATCCCTGTCCTCAGGGAGCTAACATTCTACTACGGTCACAGGTATGGAAATGCAAGATAGACATATAACTTTGTATCTGTACATATAAGTCTTACCCACACATGCATGTACACAGACGCATACAAGCAAAATAGATGCATAAATGTGTAGATATATGGGTAGAAACACCAACAACTGGAGGAATTGGAAACAGTCTCTTGTAAAAAGTAGCAGATAAAGTAAAACTTGAAGGATCTAGGGGTACTAAGAAGAGGTGGTTGGGGAGAATATTTGAGGCATAAGGGACAGCCTGTGCAAAGCTACATAGGCAGTCAGGAGGTAGGATGCCTTGTGCAAATCATATAGTCTAGTTTGGCTGGAATATAGAGACCATGAAAGGGAGTAATGTGAAATCAGTCTGGAAAGACAAGGGGGGTCCCAACTGGGAATGATTTTAAATGAGAAAAAGAGGAATTCGTATTTTATCTTAGGGGCAGTAGGGAGCCACTGAAGTTTCTTGAGCAAGAGAAGTAACATGGTCAGACTTGTCATAAGCTGTGAAATCAAAGACAAAGGAGAGCTATCTTCTTAGAGAGGGGAAACATTGCTCTTTCTTGGTTAGAAAAAGACATTTTGGAGGGTGGCTGCTATATCATTGTTCTCCATTTACTTTGATTTGTGGTATGAAAAAAAGCAGAGAAGTAGTAGGGAAACTTGAAAAGAAAAATGGGATTCTTTTCCATTAATAATCTGTAAGTAGTCAGATTTCTCTCCTTTAAGGGGAGGGGGAAGAGAAGAGATCAAAAGCTAGAGTGCTGCCATCTGTAAGTTTCTGATGCAAAGCTAGTCAAGAACCTGGAAGTGAAGATTACCACTAAAATTATACCCCAGACCATGCAATATCTTATTAGAAGAATGAAGATCCAGAATGTATTAGTTCTTTTAGCTAAACAAGGGCTAGGTTCAACAGTGCTATATAGTCATTAAGGATTATAGGAAAAAGTACCCAAATGCTCCTGGATGCATTTTGCTTCAGTCATGAGTTATTTTTATGAATGTGATTTTTCTTAGTCATTATACAAATTTGGCAAGTATGCCATCTAGGTATTCCTCCAAGTCATTGATAAAAATGTTGAATAGCCTGCGGTCAAGGGCAGCTCAATAGGGAAAACCACCATCAATCACCTTTCAAGTTAACATAGAGCTGTTAAGGACTAAACTTTATGTCTGTTCACTCAACTAGTGCCAAAGGCACCTGAGCAGACTGTGATGTAATCCGTATCTCTCCATCTTCTCCATAAGCATGGCATGAGAGACTCTGTTAAATATTTGCTGAAATCTAAATAGACCGAGTTCCTTCATACTCTGTGGTCTTCTCACCATGGAATATCCCTTTGCCCTGCAGTCTCCTCTCATTGGTGAGTTCCTCCAGAAACCTCCATTTTGAGGAAGGGTCCAGGACAAGTACCCTTCATTTCTTTCTTGACTCTGCTTCTGACTCTTTGGACTTTGCCATCATATCCCAATGCAGGTACCTTTCCCTTGTTTTCACTTTTAGTTCCCTCTCTTTTATGTGTTGTATTTCCTGATTAGAAAGTAAACTCCTTGAAGGCAAGGAGTGGCTTTCTTTTTTGTTTCTAAATATACCCCCAGCACTTAACATAGTGTCTGTCACATAGTACAAAGTTAGAATCTAGTATTTATCATCTAATACTTTGTAATATTCCCTTGAATTTTTCTAGTAGTCCTATAAAAAAATAAAATTAGTCCATAATGACCTTTTCTTTATGCAGTCATGTAATGTTTTAGTGATGGCTGCTCTCCTTTCTAGGAGCTCATGGTTTAAATGTTTTCAAGAATTCTGCCAGAAATACAAATCAAGGTTACTGGTGTATAACTTCTCACTTGCAGACTCCATTCTCTTCTGTATTTTTGGAATCTGAAACATTCATCCTTCTCCATTCTTACAAATCCCCTCTTGTTGGCAAATATTGTTAAAGGTAACTGACAATTACTAAGCAATCACATTAGTTCTTGGAATACTTTAGGATAAAGTTTGATTAGTCCTGGTAATTTAAAGTCATTGAAGGCAATTGAAATCTGCCTGATTGTTTCCTTATTTATCTTGGTTTTCTATTCTCTATTAACAATTTTGATTTATCCCTGATCTAAACAGTATTTTCCTTGGTAGAGAAAGCAGAAGCAAAATAAAACTTGAATGATTCTGCCTGCTCATCTTTATCCATTATCATCAATTTACCAATCATGAGGTGATAGGACACAGTGAAGAAAGCCCTGGCTTGGGAGTCAGCTGGGGTGAGTTCAAATCCTCTTCTGATATTCATTACCTATAAGGGCTTTTATAAGTCATTTGACTTTTTTAGGTTTCACTTTTCTCAATTTTAAAATGAGGGAGTTGGACCACTTAACTTCTGTGCTCCCTTCCACTCTTCATCTATGATCTTGTGAGTAATACTCCCAGATTTTCTTTGATTTTCCTCTTGTTCCAAACACAGTTTTTAAATTCCCTTAACATTTTATGATTTTTTTTGTGTCGTTAGTATTTATCACCGTCTTCTTTTTATTCTGTATTATTACAACTAATGTTATTTTTGTGAAACCATATCAATCTTCTCTGCTTCTTCCATTCTTTCCTTCCAACCTCCTCTTTTAAAATAATGTATTTATTTTTATATTCATTCATATTCTTTCCCTCCCACTGACTCTCCCAGTGAATGATAAAAAAGCAACCAAAAAAAACCCTACCTCATCATAAACATGCATAGTACAAAAAAAAAAAATCCCAAATTCCATGCCACAAAATGTGTCTTTTTGTCTGTATTTTAAGTTCATCACTTTTCTGGTATGAGGTGAGTAGTATGATTCATCTTCACTCCTGTGGAGTCATCCTTCTTTTCTTTCTTAAACACTCTTTAAGTGATTATTACATATCAGGCAATGTGTTGTTGTTCATCCCTTATTCCTGAAGAGAACCAATGATATCAGGAGGGTGATATCTTGACTTGCAAGTGAGTTTGATTTAAGTGAGGCAGAACTGTGCAGAGTCATCAACTTCACTCTCTCCTCCAGAGAGTCTGGTGGCAAGACATAGGTTAAGATGACTGGTGATGGCCCCCAATGTAGTGGGAGACCTCGGCCTTTTAGGCTAAAGTCTTTCCCAGGTCTCAGTTTGTCTGAGGCAACTCCCATTCAATAGTTAAAGGATAGGTAAGAATTGAGGCAAAAAGATGACCTGCTTTCACAAAAGAATCATTCTGAGAGTTTCTCAGAGTTTCTTATCAGTGTATCAAGGCTAGGGCTATAGACACAGAAACAAAATAGTCCCTGACCTTTTGCTTACATTTTATTGGAGGAGATAACAGAGACACAAGTAAGTAAATACATGATAAGCATAAAGAATTGAGGGGGCAGAGTTGGGATAGTGGGTGGAAAAGGCAATAGGTAGGTGGGGGGGGGGTGCCTTAAGAGAATAGGTTTTATGTATGAGGTGGCATTTAAGTTGAAACTTGAAGGAAGCTAAGGATTTTAAAAGACAGAAGGGAAGGAGAGGAATCTAAGCATGAGAGGATGGCCTGCACAAAAACACAGACAAAGGTGATGATGAGGGCCCAGTCTCTGGGAACCCCCTTGAATCTGGAATACAGTCTCTGGGAGCCTCCTTGAACTGTCCTTGAATCTTCCAATTAGATCTGGCCTTCCCTTAAGGCCACAAGCCTCACGTTATCATTAGGCCCAAATCTCTACCTAGCCTCGCCCTTTGTTGCCCTTTGTTGTGCAGCTACTTCCCACCCTTAATCCCATTACCTCACCTTACCCTCCTTGGACTTCCCCTCAAGACCCTCCCTAAACCCCTCCTCTAGTCACCCCAGACCACCCCTCAATCCCTCCTACAATCTTTGTGTATATAATCTCCATCTTGCCTCCATGAAGGTGCTCAGATTCAATCTAATTCAGAAGGTTGAATCTGGCCCACTTGTGGAAACAGGCATCACAAAGGGGGGGGATTTCTTAAGACAGCCCATTGTGGTGAATCCCTAATAAACTTTGTCTTTTCCCTTGGCTGAGAAGGCTTGAGTCGAATTCTTTCGGCAGGACCCGGTGCGTCAATATTTTGGGGTGCCCAGCACCCCTCAACCTTAAACCTCTTCATTTATGGTGCGTTGGCCGGGAACGACTGCTAATCTCAAGTTTTTCTCCAGCCAGGACTGGAAGGTAAGCCTCTCCCTAACCCAAACCCTTTCTCGCTCTCCAAGCATTTTGGAAGTGCTTTTCGGGCCTGACTTCCCAGGTCCCAGTAGGTCAGACAGCTGCTTGCTGTCTTAGACTCAGCCTGACGCTCTCAGTTCGGTCCAGTGGTTTATGTTCAAGGCCATGGACCTGGGCACACCTTCTGAAGCATAGAGGACAAGGACGGATGCCCTATCCGGAAGTGCGCCCTCAATTTTCCCAATTCTCTCAGCGCTAGGGAATGGGAAAATCTCAGGTACCTTTTTGTGTTTGTTTTTTCCTGTCTTGCTTTGTTCCTTTTTGAGGCTTACTCCCAGATCCTCCTTGCAGAGGAAGGGACTTCCAGCCCCCTGGGCTCACAATGGGTCAAACCTCCTCAATCCCCAAAAATTCACCCTTAGGTTGTCTTTTACAACATTGGAAAATTTTAAGTTCTCGAAAGAACTTAAAAGGAAAAAGCTGGTATACCTTTGCAATACTGCTTGGCCACAATATCGCCTAGAAGACCATGAAGAGTGGCCTTATTTTGGGACTTTACAATTTAATACTCTTTTACAGTTAAATTTATATTGTCAGCGAGAAGGAAAATGGACAGAAATTCCTTACATAATGACCTTCGTGGAGCTCTCTCTGAACCCCGATCTCAGAAAAGATTGTAAGATGCTCATGATCTCAGAAAAGATTGTAAGATGCTCATAGCTAGAGCACCCCCACAAAGGGGCAATGAGGGTCAATAGGACATTTTGGATAACCCCTTCCTTATGGTCCCCAGAGCTTCAGCCCCAGCCCCTCCTCCTGATCCCCAACCTCCCTGGAGCACCCTTGTTTCCTGTGCTCTCCCTTCCGTGGCCATCCCCTCTTTCTCTTGGTTTCCTGTAGTGCAACCCTCCTCTTATCCTGCCTCCTTCACGGTCCAAGTCTCCTACCCTGCATCTTCTCCCATGGCCCCTGCCCCCTTGGCGACCCCCGCTCAGGTCCCAGCCAAGGGTCTTGTTGCGGTGCCTCCCTCTGTGGCCCCTTCCCCTGAAGGGACCCCTACTCAGGTTCTGGCCTCAAGGCCTGCCCCTATTTCAGGCCCTGCAGTATCTACCACCATAGGCCCTACCCCCGAGGCAACCCCTACTCCAGTTCCAGCCTCAGGCCCTGCCCCCATGGCAGTACGTCCTCCCCTGGGCCCTCTCTCTGAGGTGGCTCCCACTCGGGTCTCTTTGGTATCTCCCTCTCTGACCCCTACTCCTCCTCAGGTACTAGCTGATCTCCCTCGCCAGACAGATGCCCTGGCCTTGCAGTCTAATCTACCTCAGTCGGCAGCTCCTAGCCCCTCCCTCACCAGAAGCGGGACTTCCTATTATATCCCTCTCCAAGCTCCAGGTCCCACAGTGCCTTCAAGGTTTTTTCCCCTGAGGGAAATGCCTGCCTCCCCTGCTGGGACAAGGAGAGTGCATGTTCCATTCTCCATTTCAGATCTCATCCAAATTAAAGAAAAACTGGGAAGATACTCAGAAGATCCCACTAAGTTTACTGAGGGTTTTAGGGATCTGTCCCTGCAATTTGAACTTTCTTGGTGTGATTTGCATATCCTTTTCTCTACCTGTTGTACCACTGAGGAGAAGAGGAGAATATGGGAACATGCTCAAAAATTTGGGGATCGTTTGGCTAGCAATAACCCCATAAAATATCCCCCAGGTACAGCTGCCATTCCAACTAGTGACCCAGGATGGAATTATCAAAGGAGTGAGGACAGAGAAAAGAGAGACCATATGGTAGTTTGCCTGTTAGAAGGCCTAAGAACTGCATTTCAAAAGCAAATAAATTTTTAAAAAATCAGGGAAGTTACTCAGGGAGAAAAGGAAAACCCTGCTCTTTTCCAGGCCCGGCTAGTAGAAGCTATTAAGAAGTATACAAATTTGGATCCTGATTCTGTTGAAGGGGCGGCAATACTTAACATTGTATTTCATCAATCAGTCTGCCCCAGATATTAGGAGGAAACTGCAGAAATTGGCAATGGGACCCCAAACACCTCAGGTCCAGTTGCTGGAGACAGCCTTTGGAGTCTTCAACAACAGAGACCTAGTTGCAGCAGAGGAAAGGAAATGCAGGAAAAGAGCTAGAGACAGAGAACATGCTCAATTCTTGGCTGCTGCCATGGCCAGGAAAAGACCCAAGGAGTGCCCCAGGGAGCCCCCTTGGAAGCCCATTGGCTCGGGCAGTTGGGAAACCTGCTTTCGATGCCACAGGGAGGGTCACTGGTCTAAGGAGTGCCCCTCTAGGGCGCCCCCCTGGAAGAAGCCTCCAGGATCATGCCCAGCAGGTCCCCGAGGTTGGAAAAGTGGTAGAGCCTCCTCCCAGTACCCTGTCCTCCAGTCTTCTCAAGACTCGGAAGGAGGGGAAAGCCTGGGGCTTGGCTGTGCTCCCACTTTCTCCACCTCTGTCGCGGAGCCCTGGGCAAAATCGAGGCAGCAGGTAAGATTACCCACTTTATCACAGCTATGTTCTCTTGTTTTAACTAATTGCTCTGGCCCCACATGCCCCTCGACCCATCAGGTCATGGGCATCAAGGATCTGTTGTCTGAACACTCCTTCTCTGGCCCTGCCCCCTTGGGGAGGGACCTGATGGTGAAATTGCGAAGCCAATTTTCTATAGTTAAACCTCATAACTCCCTTTTCCCTCTGTTTCCCAGACCTCCCCATGTTCCCCCAGAGGCATGGGAGAAAGTTGAGCCAATTGTTTGGGATCAGGGAATTCCTGGGCAAGCTACTTCTGCCACCCCAGTCATAGTTCCCCTCCATAGCCTTCAATATCCAATTAAGCCCAAGGCTTGGGAGGGACGGCAACCATTAATTGGCACTCAAGGCCCTGACTCACTCCCTCTAGAGTGGGGCCCCTACCTAGCACAAGCTTTTGGGACTTTGAAAACTAAACTGACCACCACTCCAGCATTAGCTTTACCTAATCTAGAAAAACCTTTCACTCTCTATGTTGATGAAAGGAGAGGACAGGCCTTGGGAGTCCTAACCCAGGCTTTAGGACGCGACCCCAGACCTGTTGCCTATTTTTCAAAGCAGTTAGACTCTGTGGCTACTGCATGGCCTGCATGCCTCAGGGCCGTAGCTGCTACAGCCACTCTAATTGAGGAAGCTTCTAAACCTCTAGCAGACCAGCCCTTAGGAGCTCTGACTCCCCATCAAGTTCAGAGCATCCTAGAAGCAGATGGCCAGCAGTGGCTGGCTAACCACAGGCTCACCACATATCAAACCTTGCTCTTAGATACCCCCGACCTAATTTGGATGTGCTACACACTCGTGAACCCCGAAGCAGTGTGGTACACAGAACAAGTGATTAGGGGAGCTAGGTATGAAATAGTCATCTTTAATTCCCACCAGGGATATTGTCCTTTCTCTATACTCCTATACTGTCTGTCTGCTTGTTTGCTTAACCTCCTTGCCAGGTTTGTCTCCTCCAAGCTCCGAGCCATCAACTTCCAGATGACCGATCAGACCTTGTACCCCTTGAACTGGACCAATCGAGCCGGGAACAGATCTACAACCCTTGCCAGCAGGAAGCAGTTTCAGAAGCTGAGATCTTCGTCCCTGACCCCAAAAGAATTTGGGTCCTATTTGTTTGAGGGGGCAATGATGAGGGCCCAGTCTCTGGGAGCCCCCTTGAACCGTCCTTGAATCTTCCAATTAGATCTGGCCTTCCCCTAAGGCCACAAGCCTCACATTATCATTAGGCCCAAATCTCTACCTAGCCTCGCCCTTTGTTGCCCTTTGTTGTGCAGCTACTTCCCACCCTTAATCCCATTACCTCACCTTGCCCTCCTTGGACTTCCCCTCAAGACCCTCCCTAAACCCCTCCTCTAGTCACCCCAGACCACCCCTCAATCCCTCCTACAATCTTTGTGTATATAATCTCCATCTTGCCTCCATGAAGGTGCTCAGATTCAATCTAATTCAGTAGGTTGAATCTGGCCCACTTGTGGAAACAGGCATCACAAAGGGGGGGATTTCTTAAGACAGCCCATTGTGGTGAATCCTTAATAAACTTTGTCTTTTCCCTTGGCTGAGAAGGCTTGAGTCGAATTCTTTCGGCAGGACCCAGTGCGTCAATATTTCGGGGTGCCGAGCACCCCTCAACCTTTTACCTCTTCAGTGATAAAATGTTGTATATAGGAAAAGGTAAGAAGGCCAATTTGATTGGAATATAGACTACCTGTTTCTGCTTCCATCTTAGCCATGTCTCTTAAAAAAAAAATCTAAGGTGGCCATGTACATCTACGTTGCTCTCTTTGGAAAGTTCCCGCCTTCTTCATTGGGGTTGTTTTAAAATATCATTAAATGTTTCCCATTCCTCTTGGATGATTACCCTAGTGAATCAGTTTTCTTCCTCTTAACTACCTGAATTCTACTTTCCCAAGATCTGGGGGATAGATAGATAGATATAGATGTAAATCTATTTAATCTATCTAAACATAAATGTAGATATAGATATAGATAGATAGGCAAAGACATATATTATATATATATTATATATATATGTATATATATATAGATATATAGATATAGACATATCAATCAGACTATTTCCAGAATTCTCTCCATTTCCATTATAAATTCAATGAGAGATTTCTCACTTCCTGCCAAGGTCCCCATCATTTGTCCTTCAACACCCAGTTCCTCCCTATGGGTCAGAATTAGGATTATAATTATATCTCTCCTTATTTCCTTCACCTTTAGAAAAATGAAATCATCGTTATGACAAGTCACCAATATCAAGCTGCAAACCCCAGGTGTTATAGAAGTTAAGGTGAAAGGGAGGGCAAAGTGGAGAGATGGGTCTTTTGCTAAAGCCAAGGAGAAAGATAATTCTAATTTCCTTCTTTTCTAGAATGGGGATTTCCTTAGATCTTGGGGCCATATCAGCAAACTCAGTTTTTATACTTAGAAAAAAAAAGGGAGTTACTGTTCAATTTTCTATTTTGGTTATATTCAAAATTACCTGAGGTAGCACTCTGTTAATCAAATAACTAGTTAAAAAAAAAAGGAAGGTTTCTTTTTTTTTCTTGAAGCTTTATACATCAAAGAGAATTCTTTAAAAAAAAAAAGATAGAACCCTTATAATTAGCTGAATAGCACCCAATGCTATCCAATCATAAAGAATATAGGGAGTCTGCATTTGACAAGTCTCTGTCCAATAACAAGACCATGGAAACTGGTTGTTTTTGTTGTTCTTCTTCTTCGGGAGGGAAAACATGATCATCCTTGGGTCTTTCTCTCTTGCTGTTTTTTGTTTTGTTTTGTTTTGTTTTACAGATTTGCTATCATTTCATTTACATAGTCACTGACTATTTGGTACTGCCAGATCCTGATTGCAACACAATGGACTCAGATGAACTCTTTTATTTCCCACATGCAAGTAATTACTGAAGAATGGCAAAAGCAAGTACTTGAGAGAAAACCTTAAACATAAGACCAACTGCCCCTTCCTTGGTGAATTGTGTCCATCTACAGGCTAGGGAAATCTTATTACTGTCTGAGGAGGAAAGAGTAGATACCGTCTCTCCACTCAAAAGGGTCTACTGAAACGTCAGAGGGCATGGTAAAATTCCAGGAATCAGAGGATTTCATCCTTTACAAGAGTTGATCAACATAGACCCAGAAAATAGGAACTTCATCTGCCTTTTAGAGACACACAGAGCCAAATAGATTTACAAAAGAAGAAACATATTTATGATATTCACAAACCATCTCACTCCCTCCTCCTGAATTGTTAGAAAATTAATGTTAAAAACATGTGTGTGAACATGTTCGTGCACACTCAAATACACACAGAGCACTTCTTGGCTTTTCATTTCGAGCACTTTGGCCTCATTCAAGTCATTGAGTGCTTTCTCTGTGAAACCTTTGAAGTTGCTTTGGCCTAAGAAGAATTTGGAACTTACTGGAACTCTGAAAGAATAAATGAAAGTGTGAGAAACAAAAGAGGATGGGGGGAGGGGGGAGCCCTGAAGCACTGGGATTCTTCCCACAGCTAAGTTTTGACATGATCTTGGCTGAAGGCAAAGTGAGCCTTGTTGGTTTCTTCTTTTCTTTTCAAGCCTTCTTTTCAGCCAGCACAAGTATTTTGGATGCTGGATAGATTTTGGAGGAGTTCTCATCTGTGTGATTGGTTATATCAAGGTATTAGGTGACACCCTATTTTCCAGAGCTAAGGTCCAGCAAGCAAGCTCTGCCCTGAGGTAGGCATAACAACAATCCTTTGCACTCACCCACTAGATGATCTCACCCTCTGGCAAAATCCCACATAATTATTGTATTGCTTTGACCAGCACCAGGTGTTCTCTGAGCTTGGACAAGCACTGGCCAAGCTCAGAAAAGTTCTGGTCATGAAGCCCTTCTATGAAT
Organism: Trichosurus vulpecula; assembly: GCF_011100635.1. Lineage (NCBI taxonomy): Eukaryota > Metazoa > Chordata > Mammalia > Diprotodontia > Phalangeridae > Trichosurus > Trichosurus vulpecula. Next base: position 187,308,680 of record NC_050573.1, on the reverse strand, counting down.
CAAACTTGTCACACTGTTGCTGTTACTCTGCATTGTCAGGGCTACAGTTCACTGCCTAGCCACTAGTTTAAGTATTGAGATCGGCCTACACTAAAGTGGATCCCCCAACTAGGGCCAGGGCTGTCACGTATGTCTAATTTGCCTCCTTGTTTGCAAGCCATTTCCCTCACTTTGAAATTAAACTTCTGCTTGATTCCTGATTCTCCTGTCTCTCGTTCAGCTCTGTCCATCCACAGGTGAGAGGTCCGTTTGGTCCTGTTGACAGTTCAATAGTTATGCCCTTCTCATTGAGTCATTACTAACCTGATATAAACTGGAACCATTAAGATCTAGGACTTCTTTGAATCTTTGAAGGGCTTGGGCAGGGGGACTGATTATAAATTAGATTTTTTGGAGTCTCAGGTAATATGGTAGAGAGAAAGACAAGGCCATGACTAAGTTACGCAAGGGAGAATACTTGCCTTCCTCCATTTCCTCACTGCTCATATATTTACAACAGATAGCCACACAGAGCTTCATATCTCATCGAGAACTTTTCCAGCCCACTTTTGCCCCCTTCATGCTAGAACTGTTATTCTCTACAACCAGAGCTAGATTGTAAGGCATGTTGGGGTCAGCTTCAAGCTACAGAAAGACAGCACACCAAACTTCTCCAGGGCTGAAAAGTATGATTTTTAGAAAACACCTAAATGGAAAGGTGAAATTACACATATCATTTCCTAAGAATAAAACCCAGCCTCAGGGTGAAATTTCAAAATACAGTGAGAAGTGACTTGGTTTAAGCTCAAAAAACACCAACACATACATTAAAATCAGCTACATAGTGATTTCTATGGAGTATGAGATTTTCAGAGCTGGAATCTATGAACAGCGCTTACACCTGATACGTGTAAGGAATATTCTGTAACTGTCCATCAGCAATCGTCGGTGATTTAGTCCAGGATGGCCAGAGCTACGCTTCACCAACCCACTGCCTGCCTGCCTTCCACCAGTCCTCCGGTTTGATGCTCTAATTGTGTTCTCGGAGAGCGCCAGCCTGCAGTCCCAAGAGGAGCTAGTTAAACACAGGGCCCTATAGGAGGCTGACAGCCAATGGGCTCCCTCTAGGGGCAGATGAGCCTCCACGGAGGGAAGACTCAGTGGCCGGTTGCCAGGAAACCAGACCCTCTACGCTGCTTACTGGCAAACACAGTCGCGGAGGGGCTCAGGTCTACGCATTGTTTGGTGAGGCAGCCCCGCCTCTTCCCTCCCTCCCCAGCCTAGCTGAAGGCTGGCTTCTGCTTTGATTCTCAGGTAGCCAGGGAGTTCATTTCCACTGACCCTACTGCAAAGACTTCTGGTGGATTCCACTCTTCAGTTTCCCCCTGTGGTTTATTTGTCCCGTATTCTTCTCTACAGTTGCACCCCTCTGTAGATGGGGTGTAAGGTGGCGTTTATTCTGGGGGAAAAGCGTTGCTATTATTTCACAGTTCTAAGATCTAACGTACCTAATGGGGATGTTTATCATCCTCTTACTTATCGGATTTTTGCATTATACAGTGTCTTTTCTCCTAAAAGCGTAAAGAACAAGTTTTGTCCTTGTCCTAGCCTTATAGAAATTAACAAAATAATTTTTAAGCACCTTGACCTCCTTTAAATAAAGGCATTGAAGAAAGGCACAAGGCATTCCTGCGATTTAAGTAATTCCAGAGCATCATAATTCTATTTCACCCCCCAATATATTAAGTGCCTCACTGTATGTACACCTGTTTTTAGGGGCTTAGGAGGTGGGGAGTGCATAAAAGGCTAAGATGAGACATAGTGCTTGGCTCTTGTGTAACATCACAAAGGTATGGATGAATAACTATAATACAAAATAATGCATAATATGTACACAAGTGTGCTTTATGAATCCAGAAGGGGACAAGAGAAAGATGTGAAAAAGTAGAATTTAAGACTAATTCAGGGACATGAAGAATGGACAAGAGGGTTACTTGGCCAGGGTCTGAACCTCCAAGAGGTCTCAAATTTAGCAGATTAAGAATGCTTACAATTCATTTTATCTAGACCACAGCAGTTAAGCAGTCAATACACATGCATCTTATGTAGGTGTTATGGATGGAAAATGAGTCCTATCCAGAATTGAAGAGGAAGAAGAGATCAGGCTGGATTCAATTTGGAAAAGTAAGCCACTCTTTCAATGATCCCAAGCTGCTCCCTGACACAAAAATCCCACCTAGTTAAGGGCAGTGAAAGCCCTTCACAGTCTGGCTGCCCCCTGCCTCATTTCATAGCATGCCCTTCTTGTGTACTCTTTGTTCAATTCAAATGCCTTCTGGATACTTCCCATATACAACATTCCATGTTCTGCCCCAGGGCCTTGGCACAAGTAGATTATTATATGGTTGTAACCTCCTTGAAGGCAGGGACTGTCTTTTGCCTCTCTTTGTATCTCCAGAGCTTAGCCCACTGCTTTACACTTAATAAATGTTTACTGACTTATTGATTGGTTAAAGTAGTCCCTTATGTCTATAATGCACTTCTTTCACATTTCCACACTGGATCACTTTTAGCTTCCTTAGAAGCCAAGTTCTACCTCTTGCATGAGGTCTATCCTGACTACCTCCAGCCCAATTCCTCAGTTACTAGAACTCCATCTCTCTTGAAAATACTCTTTAAATAGTTTGAGTGTATTTATTTGTGTACATTTTAAAATTCCCAGTAGAATGTAGCTCCTTGAGGGCAGAGACCTCTTTGTTTTTCATCTGTGTATCCCTTGATCCTAGCACAGTGCCTATAATGTTGTGTTCAATGGTATCCAATTCTCCATGAGCCCATGGACTGCATCAAGCCAAAACTGTCCGTAGGGTTTTCTTGGCAAAGATGCTGGAGTGGTTTGCCGTATTCTTCTCCAGTGAATTAAGGCAAACAGCTGTTAAGTGACTTGCCCAGGGTCACACAGCTCATAAGTGTCTGAGGTCAGATCTGAACTCAGGTCTTTCTGACTCTAGGCCCAGCATTCTATCCACTGAGCTAGAATAGTAAGCACTTAATAAATGTTTGATGAATTGAATTTAAATACCAATATTCCATCAGTGATGTTTTATAGCTGGGAATCGTCATGGAAGGCCAGAACCTCCAAAGAACAAAATTCACAAGTGCCGTCCCACCCCCCAAGTCAACGGAATAACCTAGAGGGGCTAAATAAGCTTCGGCAGATTACTAACAATGAGCAAAGCTGCTCTGTCATGCGAGGAGAGTGAGTGGGAGTAGTTCACCTGCAGTGTGAGGCAGCCCAAGGGAAGAAGCATTTGACATCTGGCAGCTTCCTATGTTAACTCATTATTCTTGTTAACTGGGTGATAACCTCATTTTTTTTTCTATGCTGCTGGAGGATTGGAAATACTGTGAGTACCCTCTCAATTTTGGCAGTCTGAGACAAAGACTTGTTGGCACCATTCTAGGTTGACTGCCAACAAAGATGTGCATGATAAGTAGGCTGAAAAACATCTCTGGGGACCCGTGTGGCTAGAGAAGGAGGCGAGGGGGTTATGAAGTGAGAATGAAGGATAATAGACAAACTCCCTGATTAATACCTTGGCATTCATCAAATAGTTTATATTTTTAAAAAAATAGAATAGAATATTGTAAAAGGACCCAAGTGAGGCCTCTGGTATCACTGAGTGGGTTCTCTAGGGAGGATTATTGAATGACATGGATGAAGATCACAGAGAATGAGATGGTGTGGAAAGATCACAGGAACATAGAGTCATAGATTCAGAGTTGGAAGGGAGTACAGAAGTACTTTAGTCCAACCCTTTCACTTTAACAGATGAGGCCCAAAAAAGTAGTCCAGGGTCTTACAGATAGTAAATATCTGAAATAGGTTTTGAACCTGGCTCTTTTCGGCTCTTTCTGACTGTGCTCGATCCATTACACCATGGCTGCCTCTAAAGTGTGCTGTTTTCTGAGCCCATGCCAATGCTAATACAAGTCTGTTGAAATACTGAAGGAATTAATGTACATGCACAGAAAAAAAACTCAGATCACATCGTATCTCACTTTTTTGGTCCCCTATTTTGTTTTCATGTTATTTTCATTATGTTTTTGTCAAGGGTATGTTGCTCTTCTGTTCCTCAGTTTCTTTATCTGGGAAATGAGGCATCAGTTAATCAACATTTAGCAAGCTCCTACCACGTGCTGGGCATTATGCTACTCAGTACAAAGAAAGGTAAAAGACAATCCTTCTCCTCAAGGAGCTCAGGATCTAAAGGGAAAGAAAAATGAAAATACCTATGTACGAATAAACTACATGCAGGTGTCAGATCTAGATGATCAATAAGGTTCTTTCTAGCCATATAAACACGAATATATTCTTGGGCCAAAATTTTCATTATTCTTATTATCCCTTTATAGAGTCTCATATACTTTTGAAGGGAGTTCATAGTTCATAATTACTTCTCTGTGTTAGTTCTCAAAAGGTACCTGTGAGCAAGGTCAGAAACAGCATCCTTGTTTTACAGATGGGGAGACTGAGGCACAGAGCAGGAAAATGATTTGTTTTAGATGACCATGAGTAAGGAATCGAGGCAGGATTCGATCTGAGTACTAGTTGGTTCATAGTCCACTCCCCAGCCTAATACCCGTACTCTCTCTTTTCTCACTGAGGAAGTTGGCTCAATCATCTACCAGCTGTGGCCTTCCCCCTTCATGGCTCAAACAGGCTCACAGGTGGCTTATGCTACTAGGGAAATGGGCTAATACAGTTAGACCCAATCAGCCACTGTTGCTCATCATGAAAAGCAAGACTGATGCTGCCCCACAGGATACTGGACATGTGTTATCAGTCAGATCTCTGCATACCTATGCCCTAAACTTTGGAAATACAGTTTAGGGATTTTCTAGAGTATGTCTCTCAAATGTCCCTCATTCAGGCAATCCTATGCTGCCTATTACTTACCATCCCCTGATTCCAGTTTCAACTTTAGATGCAGGTGGCTACATATAGGAAAGAATTTGAGGAGAAAGGGGAATGGGAAAAAATATTTAGCACCTACTATGTTTACGTACAAATACTCCGGGAGAGAGCACATATTTTAGGAGTTGGCAGTTGACACCTTTGAGGTGATGGGCTATGGGCAAAATCCCATAGAAAAATAATATAGTATAAGCCCTGGAAAAATCTAGAAGAAATAGAGGAATCATACAAAGTGAAGTGGAAAGATAGAAAAAACAAATGCCACTGATTTCCTAAATATTCAGTGGGCCAGCCCTGCCCATTGCTAATACCGCTATTTTCTTTCTTTCTTTCTGTTGCTGACCCTTCCCTGTCACACTTCCTATTCCTTCTCCCTTCATCCCACTCACCCTTCCTAATACGGCTGCTATTTCCAAGGTAACGTCTGAAAGCATGTGGTCATCATCTGTTTGCACCTGCTGTTGCCACGGGCTGACAGAGATGGTGGCAGGATCCAGGGAGGTTACACGGAGGAAGTAATGGAGTCATCGTGCCAAAAAGGATGTGTGATCGGAACTGAGATGGGCAGGAGAGCGGTGAGCCAGTGACCAAAAGCAGCTCAGTGAGTCAGGAAGAGAAGCATGGCAGCAGCAGTCCAGGGACAGCAGTGGCCCAGAGCCTCCATTTCTAATGACTACAGCTCAGTGCCAATAGCTCAGGCCCACCTCTTTGCTCTAGGGATGGCTCTTTTTGGTTTTAAACACTTGGACACCACAAAGAGTGGATTCTGCTTACTTCGAATGTATAACCTGAGGCATCTGTTAAAACAAAGCAAAACCAAAGAACCTGAAACTAATTCGGAGCTTTCCAAACACCTGTGAGTCAGACTAAGCACAATCCTCCCCGTCTTCACAAGCACAGATGAGCTTGAACCTTCTGGGCATTTTAGCAGTTTACCATCTGTACAAATAACCTTTTTCTGTAATACAGAAAATCTTGTAGGAGGATGTAAAATCCAGGCACCAAGATAAGGAAACGTGTTTACACCTGCTACATCTGTTCAAGAGTTTCCAGGCTCCATTACACTTTTGACTTTCAACAATTCCTTCCTTGGTCATGAGCCATACTTTTAAAAGCATTCTTGCAGTTTCCTGAGTTTCACAGACACTTCATAAAAATACAAGAGGAACATATTGAATTCAAACCCCAAACTCTCTTGGTCAAGTCTCATGATTTTAGGGACTGTTGCTGCCATTCATGTCCCTTTATTCTGGCCGGCCTAGGAGCCCAAGAAATCACTAATAAAGTTGCCCTAAAGGAAAGCAACACATTCACAAAAGATGGGGAACATGTTTGCACCAGTACTTGTTGAAAAGGAAAGAATCTACCGCATTAAAACAGTAAAATGAGACCAGTTTACAAAAACACAATAACCAAATCCTCCAGGCAACGAAGAGCATCTCTTTTTTTCTCCTCCAAAAAGTCTGTGCTCCTAACCAGCCACTTACTTGCTTTGTTAGTTGAGTAAGTCACCCCAGAATATTCAGTCAAGAGTCAAGCAAACTGGGAGAAAGAATTGGTGTGGCTCAATTAACTTGTTCCATAAGAGTGGGGGATGGGTAGAGCAAGGTGATGGAGCCAGGAAGAGTCCCAATCTTGCCTAAGGAAGGTACGAGTCACAATTTGTTTAGAAAGACTTTTGGTGAGGGGGGGAGGGAAGGATGGGGAATCTTTATAGTAATTGTTCTGTTTTTTTTCTGGGTATCCCTGATTCTTTCAGGAATGAGATTTTGGAATTTAGATGTCCAATAAAGGTCAATATTTCATATAATATCTTCATGTAATTGTGGATAGTACTAGGTCAATCAATCAACAAGCATTTATTAAGTACCTACTATGTGCCCAGTATTGTAAACCATCAATCAGTTCTCAATACTGATCCCAATTTTCATGGTAAGGGAATATACTGGGGCACGGGTGGGACCTTTTGACTGAGTCCAAGTTTTGCATAACAAATCCTTTTATTAAGGGGATTTGTCCTGTGAAGTTTGGATTCAGTCAAAGAGCCACACTTGAGGACCTAGAAGGCCACATGTGGCCTCGAGGCTGCAGGTTCCTCACTCCTGCCTATAGGCTAGAGTGGGTAATTTGTACATTGTTAAAACAATCACAGGTCTTGATGCACATGCAAAAATAGCCCCAGATCACAGATCTAGAACTATAAGGAACCCCAGAGGCCATCTTGTCTAACCTCCTCACTTGCTACATGAGGAAACTGAAGCCCAGGGAGATTATGTGATTTATTTAAGGTCATTCAGATAAGAACTGTCAGAGTGTGATTTGAACCCAGATTTTCTAAATCTAGAACTAATGCTCTTTCTATTGCACTATGCTAAATTATCATCTTTCTTCCTAATAAAAAGAAAATAATCTATCAATCTATTCCCCTGGTCAGCCAAAATAATATATATATATATACATATATATATGAATGTATGTGTGTATATACATATATATGTATATGCATGTAAATGTGTGCATATATATATATACATATATATGTATATGTATACATGACAGCTAGGTAGTACAGTGGTTAGAGCACTGGGCTTGAAGTCAGGAAGACTCATCTTGCTGAGTTCAAATCTGGTCTCAGATACTTACTAGCTGTGTGACCTTGGGCAAGTCACTTAACCCTGTTTCCTTCAGTTTCCTCATCTGTTAAATGAGCTGGAGAAGGAAATGGCAAACCACTCCATTATCTTGGCCAAGAAAACCCCAAATGGGGTCACAGATACTCAGACAAGACTGAAAAACAACTAAATAACCACAAATGTGTACATAGACATATGTATATTCATATGCATAATATTTATGTAGTCCTTTACCATTCACACTGTATGCCCACATCTGCTACCTTATTTCATTCTCACAAGGGCCAGGTTAGGTAGGAATGAGTGATTTTTGTCTCTCACCTATAGATAAGAAAGCTGAGGTTTAATTAGTCATCAATTCACAGCACTCATTAAGCATTTACCATGGGCCAGGAGCTATGCCAGGGGTTTGGGGACACAAAAAGAAAGAAATGAAAGAGTCCCTTCCATCAAGGAGCTTATATTCTGTCAGGAAACAATGGAGATACATTTAAGTATGAAACACGTATAAAAGTGAGTTGTCCAAGGTCACATGGTCACTGAATTGTGGAGCTGGCAAGAGCTTCTCATTGGGAATCTGGTGTCCTTTGCACTAGACTGTGCTGCTGGCCCTAAGCATAGCTGAATCAAATTCCTCTAAGATTCTATCTTAATCAGAATCTGGTTGATTAGTCAGAAGCCTAATACTTCTGAGAACAAAGGACAAACTAGAACCTGTGAGTAGTCTGAGCTGCCTGAATGAGGACCCAACTGGCCAGTTCCAGTTGGTCAACTCTCTTCTTCTCCCCCTTCCCTCCCCCTCCCCCTGCCCCTTCCTTCCCCTGTCCTTGTTGGCCTAAAGCTACCTACTCAACTTGGGGTTTACTGGCTAGATTTCTTTCTCAAAGACCAAGCCTTAAATCCAATTCACTCTGGATCTCATGGATTGGAAAACAGGTACCTGCCCAAGCATCACTTAATGGTTGTTTTTTGTACTCTCCTGGCAAATAGTAACTGTTTCTCTTGGCCAGCAACCTGAGGGTCTTCCCATTCCAGATTGATTTTTCTTCTTTTTTTGAGGAGCATTCCCTTGACTGACTTCTTAAAGAGGCCTATTCACTGAATGGGTGTTGCCTCAGTCAAAGTGAGAACGTGAAAAGACCTTAACTTAAAAATGACAAGGTCTCCCACTGCATCCTGGGCCATCTCTAGTCCTGCTGATAGATATCTGGCCACTGGACTTAGATGGCTTTGAGGAGAAAGTGAGGCTGGTAACTTCACTCAAATCGAAGTCAATTGCAAGTCATGTCATCATCTCCCTGATGTCATGGTCCTCTTTGAGAAGGAAGGACAAAAACCAGCAGACTTCTTTAGCTACTTAACCCAGGCCAAGCTGTCCAGCAATTGGACCTTTTCTGATTTATTTAATTCAACAAGCATGAATTAATCACCTACTATGTGCCAGGCTTTGGGAAGACAAAGACAAAAGAGGAAACAGAGTCTCCAGGAGGAGGGATTAGTACAGGCATCCTATAGGAAGCAGCACATGAGTCTTGACAGAACTTAGGGGTTCCAAGAGGTGGAGGTAAGGAGGCATGGGAGACATGAGAGACTCCTGGGTAAAAGTACAGAGGAAGGAGATGGAATTTCTTGCAATGATATGAGCAAGTAAGCCTGTTAGGCTAGAGCCTACAGTGTGGAAGAGGGAGTAATATGAAAAAAAAAATCAGGAAAAGTATAAGGGAGCCAAATTGTGAAGGGCTTTAAATGTCAAACAAAGAAACTTATTTCTTTGAAATAAAGGCTTGAAAGCATCAAGCCTTTCAGTTTCTAAAATTGTCTTAAAAGACAGCAAATCAGGTACCCTGAAGATTAATGTATTTTATTTGTCTACTGAAGGACATGTACACAGCATAGCAGTAGACTGTATAAAATTCCTCCACATTACCTATGGCATGTGACTGGTTGTAGGAAGGTCACCACACAAGATATCCTTATGATTAATTCAACTGAGTAATAACAATGAATAGGGTAATTTATCCCAAGTTAGAATTCATTACAGCTTGCAGAACAAGTGAAAATTCTAAGATGCTTGAACCTTTAGGGAGACATTTCAGCAAACAAATGTTTAATAACAATGCTACTTTCTATCTATATTACTTTAACAATGGAGGAAGTACACTATGAAAAAAAAAAAAAGGAATGCCATCCATATGATAGAAAACTATTAAGTTGAGTGGGACCTATTTCAACACAACTCACTATTACATGGATTTAAATTTAAAAACGAGTAAATAACATTACCTGACACTGCATAGAGAAAAACCACAGTAAAGCCTACATTGTTGTTTGTCCTTCTTTTTCAGAGAGGATCGATGAAATCAGAGTGATGTCCTGACTCATGCGTCAATTGGATTTAAGTTAGGCAGAGTTGTACAAAGTCATCAGCTTCACTGTCTCTTCCTAAGTCTTTGAAATCCAGGGACAGGACAAGAATCAAGACAACTGCTGATGACCCAATGTACAATGAATGAAATTGGCATCTTCAACATCATTCAAGCTCTGAGCATTCCAAGGAGTCTGTTTCAGCTATCTTCATGGCCCTTGGAACAAATTGTTCTCATCAGCCCATTTCAATGGCAAAAGTCTTCACATGCTTGGGGTAGATATCCCCCCTAATTCACAGACAGGTCTGAGGCCTGTAAGTTACCTTCAACCTGAATTAGCCCATCTGCCAAGGCAGTTTACCAGGGTGGGGCCACTGCACATGTTAAAGCTTCTTTAGAGCCACAGGTGAGAGTTGGGTGGATCAGGCAGACACCAAAGATGGATAAGCAGCCCTGAAAAAGGCTCAGCAAGCCCTCACACCACAGATGCTAGTTCTTGACAAACACCAGTACACCTTTAAGACAAGTGTACAGCACTTTTCCAATGGCTCTACCGCTTTCTCCTTATCTCTAAGGAGTTCCTACCTTTCCTAGGACCTCTCCTTTTGCCAAAATCTGCAATCAGTCCTGTTCCCCAATATCCTTTATAAATAAGATCACATAGCTCATTAGTAAGAGTGATCAAATCAGCTACCAGTTCTCCTAACTCTCTTTGACCTACAGTCTTTTATCCCAAATTTTGCTGCTATTTTGTTATTATTTCTCCAGTCAGAACAAAAACATACCCCAACAACATTATTTCATTCTGACTCTTCTTTAGGGACCAGACTTGTTCACGGGTATGTTTGTTATCTTTAAATCAGATTACAGAAAAAATCATTTTAGCCTCGAGTGGACTTGTGAGTTAAAAGAAAACAAAAGGACACCTGATGTAACAGTACATGACCGGGTACTCACCCATTAATTTCCTTGCCAGTAATACACAACTGAACATGGTCCAACATGTCATTCCGTTTCTAGTTATCACAGCTAGGAGTAGTTGAGATTGCTTTAAGTATAGCACACTATACTTCAACTCAATAGAATTTTATTTAAATATAGGTTGTTGGAGCATAGTTTTGGGTAATTTATAACCAGCAAAGTAGGATCTTTTAAGGTGGAACATAGCTCTTCCAATAGTCCATCATGGTGACTTTGAGTTAAGTGATTATTTGCAGAAAGACACTATTTCAACACATGATATAGTGAATAGAACTCTAAAGTTGGAGTCAGGATGAACTGCATTTGAATCCTGTCTCAGGAATTCACATAAGCTGTGTGACTCTGAAAAAGTCGTTTAATCTCTTTTAGTGGGTAATAATAGCCACCACCTCACATGGTTTTTGTATCAATTGAGATAAAGTAGATGAAGCATTTTGCAAACCTTAAAATACTTCTATAAATGTGAGCTATTATTACTACTATTATTATTTCAGAAGAATAACATAAGAAAAGTCAGTATCGTTATCTTAAAACACAGTCCTTTTCTCACTTTTTCATTCATATGTTCAAAATCAAAGTGGCTCCAGAAGCAAATAAGCATTTATTTAGTACCCACTTCGCATCATGTGCTATAGCAGTCATTGGGAATACAAAGACAATAATGCAAAAATCCCTGCCTTCAAGAAGCTTACATTCTATTGGGTGGAAACAACAGGAACAGAAATAAACAAATACAGCATATATCCAAAGGGAATTCAGAGTCATTTTAGCAAGATGACATGTACCACACCCCATGTACCCCTGGGCAATCACCTCACAGAACAGAAATGAGGAAAAGCTCAGAAGCCTATGATTCAGATGTGATGTATGCAGGTAATTCTCCACTAATATATTTTCAGCTCCAGCCTAGGTCCTGCCCAAGCCAAACAATTGAATGCCTTCCTTCTCAAAAATTATATAAGGCTACACACATGAGATTTGAGAATCCATTAGAGCTAATCTTGCATTTTATAGATGAGGAATTTAAGGATAAAAGAGATTAAGGGCTTTGCCTCAGGTCACATGGCTAGTTAGGGCCCGAGGAAGGATTCTACAAAAGGTATGGGACCTGGTCTTAAACTTTGGCTGGCCCTATCTCTGACAAACCTATGTTTCTCCTGTTTGCCTGGAATAGAAGGAGTGAAACAATCACTGCCCCCGGGAAGCCACTAAAGCAAGTGTCAGGTGCCCAGCAGAGAGATCTTGTTGCCCCAAGAACTTAAAAGTAAAGGCTTAAATTTCTAAAAATGCCTAACACCACCCCCATTAACTTATTCAAAGTTACAGAAGGTCATAATGGTAATGTTGCTGCCATGACAACTCAAGTCTTAGGTTACTCTCTTCCTCTCCTCCATTCCACCTTCCACCACACTTCCATTGATGGATCCTGAAACAGAAACTAGGAGGAGCTCAGAATGCCATCGATCACACATGCTTTAAAATAATGGTATCAAATTCGAACAGAAATGGGACTAATAAACCATAAACAAGGATCTCTGGGGGCCATATATTGACTTAGTTTTAAAATATACTGTTATATATGTTTTATTGTATTTACATTGTTAAATATTTAGCATTTTAATCTTGTTTGAATGGAAATGGTCAGTGTTGTAGGTCAAGCGTTTGACATCTCCAGTGTACAAGATAGATACTTTTCCATCTGAGTAGGGATTGAGGGTGGTGCATAAAGCTAACCACCAAATCAAGAGCCCCAGCCTTCATATACAGTCTTTCTCCCCCCAGATTCCAATAGCCAGCTGGGGTTTCCAGTTCTTTCCTTGTTCTGGACCACATTAACTCGCTTGTTCTCTCCCTCTCTCACATACAACCAGCAAAACTATCTCACACCAGATTCTCAATCTTAACTTCATCACTAGACACAATGAGAACCACTCTCACCACCATCTCTACCTCCCCTCTAGGCTCCTGGAGGAGTGCTCCCAGGCCCATTGCTCAACCTTCAAAGCTTCCACAACAGCCTCAAGGCTACTTCTGAAGTCTCTTCAATATCACATTGGAAAGTTTTAAGTACCTTCACTCCCAACCAACATATTGGCTTCTCCCCCCTCTCAGGTTCCAAGGGCCCCAAGATCCTAAAATAATCCTTTCTTCAAAACAGATTCTCCTTTTTTTTTTCAAGGGCAGTCACTAATCTGTCTGAAGGTCACCAGAGAGGAAACTGTCTAACATTTGCTGAGATACATAGGAAAAGGTTGAAAATTTCTTTGGGGGTTGTTGCTCAGCACTTTTTCAATTGCTTTACCTCTTTCTCTTTATCTCTAAGAAGTTCCTACCTTTCCTAGGACCTCTCCTTTTGCCAAAACCTGCCCCCAGCAGACAGAAACTTGAATTTGAAGTTCTTGTCCCTTGGGGTTTCCTCCTTACTCTCAGACATAAGGTTGCCACAATCCTCAGTATCAGAAGATGGTTATCTGCTCTTCCTCACAATACCTCCTTTTCTATTAGAGTGCGATCTCATTAAAGGTAGGGCCTGGGTTTTAGCCTTTCTTTGAATCCCTAGCACGTAGCACAGTATATGGTAGATAGAAGCTGCTCAATACATATTTGTTGACTTGTTGATTTCTGGATCCTCTGGCCTCTTTCATTAGATAACATTGGACTCTAACTCCTGTTGCTACAGTCATCCAGCCATTGCTTGTGAATCTCTAGCGAAGGGGAACTCACTATCCAAAGCAATCCAAGCTGGATACGATGTTTAGGAAATTTTATGCAATGTCCTCCCAGTTCTAGTCCCACCTCCCATAAGAAGATCTCCCTGACTTTTCCATCTACTCTGAGTTTTCCTTTCTTTCAACTCCTGGGATATTTATTGTCTCTTCTTTTCATTTTCTAATAATTAAACCTATCCAAAGGTAGAATAGATTACCATGAGTAGTAGTGAGTTCCCTTTCACTAGAGGTCCACAAGCAATGGCTGGATGACAGGTAGGCAAGTTTATTACAGAGAGGATTCTTGTCCAAATATAGATTGAACTCAATTGCCTCAGAGTTTGTGACTCTGTTTGTTGTTGTTCAGACATTTTTCAGTCGTGTCCAACTCTTAGGGTTTTCCTGAAAAAGATACTGGAATGGTTTACCATTTCATTTCCTTCTCCAGCTTATTTTACAGATGAGGAACCAAGGCAAACAAGATTAAGTGCCTTGCCAGGGTCATACAGCTAGTAAGTGCCCAAGACCAGATTTGAACTCAGGAAGATGATTCCTGATTCCAAGCCCAGTGCTTTATCCATCGTACCACTTAGCTCCCTTTGTGATTCTGAAACAGGCACTGCATAGTAAGGAGGGTTGGGACATGCTGCTCTGTATTTTTTAAAATCCATGTCTTAAGGTTATCAATTGCCAAAGATCTCACACTTCTTTTGTATTCTCCAAAATATGCTTGTTTCAACAATCCAGCTAGTAGCTGCTGTGGGGGTGAAAAACCAACACAAGCCCAACAACAAGAATGCTGCCAACATGGGTTCTTTTGATCTGCTTTACTAAGGAAAACAATGTTAAGGGGTTAACAAACGTACTTTAATCCAGCATACAGATATCATTCACTTAGTTCAGGGGAAAAATCCAGCACCCTGAACTGCAGAGCAAATACAAACAAATTACAAACATCAACAGACAGACCTTGTGTGTTTCAAATCCCAATACATAGTTACCAGAGTTTAACAAAGTGCCAGCATCTGGGTTTACCAGCTGGAGGGCTCTTAGCTACAGCTGCCCGGAGTCTCCACATCAGCACACCACCAAGAGTGAGAGCCCTAAGCAAATGGCTCTGTCTTCCCTTTTTCATACAGTTTCAGACGTTATCAAACGTCATGTGAGCGACCAGAACTTAGGCTCCTATGATTGGCTGTGGAGTTAGCACCTCCCCTTAGGACCCTGGGAGCTTCACACCCACATAGGCTTAGCACCTAGTAATTAGGGGTTTGGGGCAAACTTAGGAGCAAAGCTCTAATCAGGCCTCCCTTGGTTAGCTCCACCGAGAGCCCCATCTTAGTTACCAATTCATACCCACATAGGTTAGCACCTAATAGGGGTTTGGGCCTGGGACTCAATCAAAGATGCTTAATTAATCATTTTAAAACAATAAGAAAGTCCCAACTTAATTGATATTATAATGCTGAAATGAATGGTTATATTTGCATTTACTATTTATTTATTTTTGGAGGGCACTGAGTAGGGGCCATAAGGAAATGGAACACAGGACGGATAAATGTTGACAGGGATAGGAATGGATGGTCTATAGCTTGGATGGTTGCCTACAAAAGTCTGGCTTAAGCAGGATGCTGTAGTATCAATCAGTGAAGATGAAGTGACCATATGTAGAAGGCAAGAGGCAGAAAGGAGTACCCAGTTAGCCTTTCCAGTAGAGTGGATAGAATGTTGATCATGGGGTCAGAAGATCTAGGTTCGATTCCCCACTCTGCTACTTATGAGCTATGTGACTTTGGCCACATGGTATTCAGTTTCTTTATCATAAAATAAGGAAGAAATATTACATGATATTGATGGACCCTTTCAGTTCTAACATTCTGTGATATGACTCATTGATCATAGATTATGAATTCCCAGCTAGAGTGGACCTGAGTGTTTTTTCTTACTGTTCAGTTGTTTCAGTGGTGTCAGATTCTTCATGATCCCATTTGGGGTTTTCTTGGTAAAGATACTGGAGTGGTTTGCCCTTCCCCTTCTTTCCTATTTTTGTTGTTGTTATTGAGTCATTTTTCATGACCCTATTTAGGGTTTTCTTGGTAAAGATACTGGAGTGTTTTGCCATTTCCTTCCCATTTCACAGATGAGGAAACTGAAGCAAATGGGGTTAAGTGATCTGCTCAGAGTCACACAGCTAGTCACTGTCTGAGACCAAATTTGAATTCAGGAAAATGAATCTTCATGACTCCAGACCTGGCATTCTAGTCACTGCGCCACCTAGCTGTATGAACCCTTTGAGTTCTAACAGTCTATGATATGACTAATTAATCACAGATCCTAAATTTCCAACTAGAACAGAGCTTAGTATCTACCTTCCTCACTTTACATAGAAAACAATTGAGGCACACTAAAAACAGCAACTACTTGTGAGTACGAAGGATTTTGTTATGTTTTTTTAGAGTTTAGTTTCTCAGGATCCATGACCGTGGCAATGTCTAGTTTCCAGGTGATAGATAATAACTCCCAGAACAGCCCCATAGATCCTAGATAGTAATTCCTAGAGTCATAATGATAGGCAGTCGTACTGAGACTGTTCAGTGGGGTGAAAGATGACATAAGATGATATTTACTACACTTGCACAGAATGATGATATTGCAAAGTTATCCTGTGAGCTTAATGTTGGCAAGATGCCTTCTTTGTCTGTTGCCCTACAAATCAAGTGGGCCCTGGTCAATGAGTGGGAAATCCATAGGGGAATCCATTTGGGATTTGGGTAATGCATGGAGGAATGCATGTGTGTGTCTCAACCACATTGAAGCTTGAAGGGATTTAGGGGAATGCACAAGGTGTGCCTGTCTCAATTGAGCCCATTGAGACATAGGGGTAGTGGTTCCTTCTTGTAGCAAGAAGGGTGATTAGGGAATGCTGTAGAAGCTGGTGCTCCCATTATCAGCAACTCCCTCTTGAGAAGACTAGACCAGATTAAAGGAAGATTATTAACCCCTCCAAAACTGTCTTCCTATCTGACCAGATCAAGAGCGAACCTGTCAGAGGATGGAGTCCAAAAACTCCAATGCCTCCCCTGTGTTATTTATGAAATACACCTACCAACTGAGCTGTAAAAGTTAATATTTGTTGGTTTGTTTGTTTTTAGTATAACTCAATCTAAAAAGAAAAGAGATTTTAAATTAAAACTTAAAAAATAAAAACCACTTCTGAACCTAACATTGGACCTCTTTTGTGAAGAATAACTAGTGAGGGGAAAAACAAACAGGATTACTGGTTTCTGGAACAAAGCAAATAAATTTTTAAAAAGAAGGGAGAAGGGGCTGCCTTGAATAAAAATAAGCTATAATCATGAGCATAAAGAATCTTAGCGCTAAATGGAAACCATTTTTTTAAAGTTGTATCTTAAGTAACAAGCAAGACACTTCATCTGAAAAAAAAAAACTAAAGGACAAGTGTTCAAACACAGATATAATGAGTACTTAACAAAACTATGTGGGCGCATCTTGCAAAATCTTACATATTGAGCTACAAGTATTTATTTACATCAAATGTATGTACTTCCCACCTGTAGTCTCTTGATTTAGCATAGCAGTTGTCCATGAATATGTGCAAATATGTGGCTTAGCCCCACCAACAGGCGATGAATCTCCCTATCAAGTATAAAGAAAAATCCAAAACAGTATTTTCTTCCATTATAGTCTGTGGCCTCTCTCAGCATCCTCTTCAATAAGATGAAGACTTTGGGCTAAATGTTCCTTAGAGTATTTTCCAGCTTGACCATTATCTATTTTTTAAAATTTATCTCTTGCAAAGTCATTCTGCGTTTGCTTCGACAAAGTCATTCCACCAGGGCTTAAATGTAGCATGAGTAAATCACATTCCCTGAAACTACATAGAGAAAAAAGTACAATTGATCCTGTAAGAGAGATATCAATCCTGCTCCCCAATACCCATAATAAATAGGGTCACACAACTTGTTATTCAGAGAAATCAAAGTAAACTGTAACTCTAACAAATCCTCCCTAAGCAGGACAGAAAATGCTACAGAAAAACCTTAATATTGGGTATTAGGGTGTGAATTGGCCTGAGCAATTCACTTAACATTGTTTGCCTCAGTTTCTGTAAAATGAGCTGGGGAAGGAAATATAGCAAACCACTCCAGTATCCTCGCTAAGAAAACCCTAAACAGAATCATGAAGAGCCTGACCTGGCTGAAATGACTCAAAAAGAGCAAAAAAATTGATGAGAGGTTTAGAAGCTGGTCTGTGAGCTGATAGAGAAAAGGCAACCTGGAGCTTGTCTCACAAGGGAATGGCTCACTGTTTTACAATCCTTATACCAATGCAATGGGTCATAGAATCATAGAACATTCAATTGAAAGAGATCTCAGAATTCATTTAGCTCAACCTCTAAAAAGGAAGGACTTCTAAAAAAGCTCTAAAAATTGGCCATCCATACAGACTTCACTTTAATAGATCTAGCAATATGGAATCACCACCTCCTGAAGCAGTCCATTGTACTTTTGAACAATTCTCATTATTAACAATAACAACAATAATCGCGGTTAGCATTTATATAGTGCTTTAAGATTTGCAAAGCATCTTACAAATAACTAATTTTATCCTCCTAAAAACCTTGGAAAGTAAGTGCTCTTATTGTCCCAATTTTATATATGCAGAAACTAAGACAGGTAGGGGTTAAGTGACTTGCCTAGGGTCACACATCTAGAAGCCACATTTGAATTCTGGTCTTCCTTCCTAACAGCCTGTCCAAGGCTGCCTAGCTAATTTGTGAGGGAATTTTTCCTGACATTGAGCCTTAATCTGATGCTGCCACTTCTACTCATTGTTCCTACTGCTACTTTCTTGGATCTGAGCAGAACTAATCTAATCCTTCTCCAAAATGACCACCTTGAGCTCTTTAGGTACTCAAAGCCAGCTTATTTTATCCTTCCCAAATCTCTTCTTTTATAGGGCAAAGATCCTTAATTGTTTCAAGTAGTACCAGTGAAGCAGATCATAAGTGCCTTCACAGTCCTGGTTTCCCTCCTGTAACTTTAAAAAAATTTCCCCTAAATTGTAAATGCCCAGAACTCAATACAATACTTCAAATGCAACCTCATTAAGGCAGAGTACAGTCGATGTATTGCTTATCTCATTCTGGACAATGTGGTTGCCAATACAGCCTAAGGTCCCTCAATCTTCTCCACTATCATTTCATACTATAGAGTCATACTAAACATGCAATCCACTGATATTCCTAAGTCTTTTTTTTTTTGCTTTTTGGCAAAATACATTGCATCATCACACATACTCTATCTTGTACGTAGGCCATTGTTCTTTTGAATCCAAAAATGAGACTGTACATTGATATCGATTATATTTCCTTTTCGCAGTTTCAAACCACTCCAGTACCTTTACCCAGAGAACCCCACATAGGGTCATGAAGAATTGATACAACTGAAACAACTAAACAACAACATAAAGCACTAATCTATGATCAATGAGTCATATCACAGAGTGTTAGAACTGAAAGGGGCCATCAATATCATGCATTACTGCTTCCTTATGTTCTGGGTCATCACGATCTTTGTGAATTCTGACTCTGAAAAGAAAACTCTGCAACTTTTTTGAGACCCAATTATCTGGGAATATAGTTACTAGATACGGTCTTAACATAGATATGACTAATAATATACTTCAGCTCATCCAAGTTCATGACGCATTTTTACCTCATCACAGGAGATTGTTTTGGACATGATATTAGGGACTGGAAATCAACCCAACTCAGCTAAAGCTGGATTGGAAATTTTAAGTGATAAAAACAAAAGGGACTGGTCCTGAGGCACTATTCTCACTTGTCTTATTGGGTGATGTTAGAAAAACAGATTTTGCTGCTTGCCAAACAGCTGTAAGTGGGTTGAATGATTAGAAAGTCTAGAGAGAAAAATTTCCAATATAGTACATTTACCTGATGATAAACTGAGAGAGGAAGTAGGAAGCACTGGATACATAGTCATGTGATGAAACTATTGGGTAAGAATTCACCTAAAATTCCCTCGTTTTAAAGATAAGATTAAAGATGAGGCATGGAGATGAAGTGACTGGCCCAAGGTCATACAGTTTGTTCCTGAATTGCTCTCCAGACCATCAAATTACCTGTAAGTTTTTGATTCGCTACACACACTGGCAACTACACATTAGAATGAACAATCCAATCAACAGTCACTTCCTTCCCTCCATCCACATCCCTATCTAAAATTCAGAGTAAATACTCTTTTTGCTTGGTTATTTACCCTTCCATTTCTTCTTGTTTCCCTATATGGTTAGAGGAGTGAATTGTCTCAGCCACATTTTCTTTCCTTAGGCAGCCTGCTATTAAGAGTCTGATTGCCTAGGCTTTTTTTGAATAAGAAATTCTTTTCCTGTTTATTATATACTCCAGTCATATTTCCTTTTCCATTTTATAATTAATACTCTGGGAACTTATATCAAGACCAAGTTTGCTTTTTAAGGTTTAGGGACAAGTATCTTCTAATACACATTGACAATAACTTTTGAAACTCAATTTCCTCCTGCACATTAGCAAAAATGTTTTGAAATTCTACAATGAAAACCATATGGAAACTTGAACATATACCTTTATAGATGCTCTGTAAGTCAACCAGGCTGATATCAGCTAATCTTAATTGTTCTGTTAGGGTTCCTGCTAGCCAAAGCAGAAGTCAGGAATTCTTGAGAAGTCTAATTGACTCAAACTACTTGCAATTCTTCCTGTGGATTGTATTATGCTAACTCCCAAATTCACTAAAATAAATTAGAACTTGCACAGCATAGTACGTTGAGTCTCCAAATGAGATACACTGTTATAAGAGTTGGATACCAAGTGACTTAAATTAGATACATGACTGGAACAGCCATGGTAGGTAACACAAATGAGATAATGAAATACAACTATAGCAGTTCATTAGGCGTCTTTCTATTCCCACTCTTTAGCACAATGCACATAGTAGGTACTTATAAATGCTTGTTAATTGATCAACATTATAATAATGGTTGTACTAAGGTCACAGAGATTTGATATGTGATTATAACAGCCATCTGAGGTAACAGATGAGATATTGTAGTTGTGTTAGTTTAGTTAATACACAACTGTAAAGGATGTACTTGGAAAGAAAAGAAATATTACCAAACATATTATTAAATATATTAATATATTATTAGTATGGTAAATATTATTAGACTAAGACAACTCAGAAGAGATATGACTATTTTGGTTGTCATGGCTGACTAGGGATACGCTAGTAAATGTTTAATAACACCCCCACCAATAAATGTATACATGGCACACTTTTAAGTTTAATCTCTTTTATTGACATTTTTCTATCACTTCTTTAAGCCTAGACAGTCAACAAAACAATAAATCAAGTCCTGATTTGTATTGTTTGCCAATTACCAAAGTGTAAGTGCTCATGATGAAAATTTAATAATCAGTTCTCCCGAGCATACCTATGATGGTGACACAAATGAGAAATTACTCCAAGCCTTATATCAGTTGACACAGATGAAATACGTGAACAGGAAGATTGTACTCAGTGACACAGATAATGACACAGATAATAGGTAATAAAAAATTAGATTAAGACATTACTATTACGTTAGTACCAAGTGACATAGATGTGAACCTACTACAGTAATTTTTACTCTGTGACACAGTTGAGATACATGATGGAAATACTATTGTATTCAGCAACACATATGAATGCCATTAAATTTTTTCTTGGGTGGTTCCCACCCTCCAACACAATGCCAAATGTTAACATTCTCTCTCATTATTTTTTTTATTTTGTTATTAAATTTTTTCTCAAACATAGTGAAGAAACCTATTCTAAATGCACATATGGTTCTGCCTGCTAACAAGGTTAAGTATTTTGGCTGCCACTATACATATATTTAAATATGATTTCCTCTTTCTTGATTCAAAAGTTACCAGTATCCATTAGGTTGCACTAAGTCAGATTTGGTGACGCAGCACACATTCTGAATTTGTCAGACTTTGAAAATCCTTTTGTGTCTTCAAATAGTTTACTCATCAAGATCTTTAGTTGGAATCCTTATATCTGGAAATAATCTCATTATTTCATGGGGAGTTTTTTGCCTGAATATTTTGGGGTGGGGGGCAGATGGCCAAGACCTGTGATTTCATCCATGTAGAATGGATGGATTTCCAGTATGAAAATTCCTTCTGCTAATGGAAACTGGTCTATAATTTGTACTTGTAGTAGCATGGGGGCTCTGAGAGGTTAAGTGACTTGTCACATAGTCACATATAAGCCATATCCAAGGCAGGCTTTGAATCTATGTCTTCCTGACCCTATGAGAGCCTTCTCTTCTGCTATACCAGCCTGTTCATGCTTTGCATTATATAAATGAAGGATGAAGGGGAAAGAGAATGAGAGATGGAGACACAGAGAGCAAAAAAGAGACACAGAGAGAGACAGACAGAGACAGACACAAAGACAGAGACAGAGAGAAAAAGAGAAGACACATAGTGACAGATGGACAGAGGGAGGGGGAGGGAGAGAGAGAGAAAGAGAGAGAGAGAGAGAGAGAGAGAGAGAGGAAGAGAGAGAGAGAGACAGAGAGAGAGACAGCGAGAGACAGAGACAGAGAGGGACAGAGAGAGAAAAGTCATCTTAAACTTTGTGATGTAGACCCTGTGGACCGTTTTGCCATGTTACTAAAACCTACTGATCCCTTCTCACAATAGTTTTATAAATTCAAAAAATTAAATATATAAGATATATTTCCCATGCAAGTCCATTGACTACTGAAATCTACTTATGGATCATCAAGAGTCCATAGGCCCCAGGTTAAGAAACTCTGAGACAGAGAAAGAGAGAGAGAGAGAGAGAGAGAGAGAGAATCAATCTGGAATAAAGCAAAATAACTAAAAAACAGGAACTTTTCTTTGAGCAATGCTTTCCATTAAAAGCTCACAAAGAATTTTACTCCTAAATACACCAGTCAGATTATAATACTCAAAACCAAGTTAAACATAAATGACTATAGCAAAATTATCTATAATCTGTAGCAATAGTAGCAGAAAGATGATCAGTTTTTGCCATTTTACCTGAAAGAGAGATTTTTTGTAATTCTCTTTCTGTCCTTCTTCAAAGAACCAATACACTCACTTTAATCTAGTAGAATCTCTGACTTAGGACAAAACTGAAAGTAGTGGAGATATTATCTCATTTATAACTACAGTCTTGCCTCAATTATCAAAATTCACTTATTTGGAATGGACTTAGGGTCCTTTATGCCTATCTTTCCCATTAGGAAATCCTAAGCTTATCCAAAGCCTTAATATCTGAAATAATTTTATGTCTCACATTCCATTTGGGTAATTGTTGGATGGTAATGACTTGTCATATGTTTAATGTGCTTTCCAGATTGAAAGTCATTTAAACGTCTATGTCTTAGGGCCAACAATTTCCAAAGGTGATCACCCTAGTTTAGCCTGCCGCTTTTCACTTGCGTCCATTGTGCACAGAAGGGCCCATTGGTTTGCACAATAGATAATGAGGAACCTAAGTACCATTTTACATGTGCCATTTCTCATTTCGTAAGAGAAAATGTGCATGGGCGTGCAAGTGCACATTCTATGCTCATTGTTCATGGCCGATAGATTTTGTGAATTTACTTTCAAAAAAAAAGCGCTGTTATAATTGGTGTGTATACACCCTGTGGTCCTATGAAGTTGAGTGAATAAATATCTTATGAATTAGAATAATCAATGCTTTCAATCTGGGTAATCCAGTCCAAACTCTTTCCCTTTGATGAAAATTTCTATGCTTTTTTGGGGTGGGGGTGGGGGGTGCTGGTTTTTCTGGATAGCTATTCTGATATATTATTTTACATGTGCTATCCCTAGTCTACTGTTGTGTTTTTTTCCCTATTCTACTGTTAAATGCATGGGGTATGGGGGTGGTTATTTCTGGGCTAAGTGAATATGTATGAAATTTCACCTAGAATACCTGTATATTGATGTTTTATTTTAGCCAAATGTTCTGTCTACATGATCCAGAACTCTGAAATTCCTCTCTCTGATCATAGCCTTCAGTTCTTCCATTTCACCCTCTGTTCACTCGAACTAAACCTATCTTCATCCTCACCCTGCCTTTCAGTCTCTCTACCCCTGTCTGTTCTTCTAGTCCATCTCTCCTATTCTGGTTCTACTTCCCTCCCTTTGCAGTCTTGACCATATAGTTGACCAGTTCTAATGTAGCTTGATCTTCCCTTGAATTGATAAAGCCTGTTCCTGGGATACTCCTACCATCTCTTTTCTTCACTCCTCTTCACAAATTGCTGAATATGTCTGGAGAAAGTTATATCCGCTAGGGTAACCCCACATTTATGATCTTTAATATCCATGGAGAGGCACTGTGGCACAGTGGATAGAGGGCTGGCTTCAAAGTCAAGAAGACCTTGATTTGAGTCTTGCCTCTGACATGTACTTCATGTTTGACTCTGAACAATTCACTTAACATCTATGACTATTTGCAGAGCAGACTCCAATTTGCCTTAGTAGAAGCAAATCTTCATTAGAAACTCCCTGTATTGATGAAATCAGGAGGTCGGTCTGAAAATAAACAACAAAAAAATCTCTACTGGCCCTTTACTATGATATAATATTCCTTTCTTTCTTTCTGGATTGATCCTTGATAGTTCTCTCTACAACCACCATTTCAAACCTTCTGCTCAATATTCCTCCCACTCAGAGAAATCAAACTCTTAGAATCTTTACTGAGAAAATAGAGATTGTTTATCTCTTCCTCTTCTACCCTACTCCATATCACAAGGTTTTTCTCTAACATGCTCTGTTCTATTAGGAGGTGGTCATTCTCTTTATCAAGGCCAGCCTCTCTTTCAAAAGAAATTATCAATACACAGGTTTTACAAACCATAAAGTTCTATATGAATGCTAATTATTTTTGTTATAATTTTAATTACTTATGCTTTTGATGCCCCCTCAATAGTTCATTGTTTCTCTCTCCTTATTCATCTCTCTTTATCCATGGGTTCCCATTTCTGCTTCCTACAAATGTTTTAAAAGTCTCAGCCTAAAAGAACAACCACAAAAACAACAACCCTTTACTTGACCCTGCTATCCCTCAAACAATTACCCTAACCTCTTAATCCCTTTCAAGACCAATTTCCTAGGATGGCTCATGTATGTTTATTGTCTTCATTTCTTTACCTCCCTTGTCTTTCACAATTCTTGCAATGTGACTTCTTACACCACCACTCAAGTGAAAAGGCTTTTTCTATTGTTATCTGAACTTTGTCCTCTTAATATTTTACTTCTTAAGTTTTTGACATTGTTGATCAACCCCACCTCCTGGATAGTCTCTCTTCCCTTGACTGCAATAACAGTATTTTTTCTTGGTTCTTCTACCTCTCTACCATGAGTTCCCAGTCTCCTTTGCTTGATCATCAACCATCTCTTGTCCATTACTTGTGAATTTCCTCTCAAAGATCTTTTGTGGTTTTCGTTCTTTTTCTCTCCTCTTTCTAATCTATCCTCTACTCAGCAGCCAACGTGATTTTTCTAAAGCACAGTTCACCCAGATCAAACCTCACCCCCTCAATAAACTGTAGTGGTTCCCTGTTACCTCCAGGATCAAATATAAAATCCTCTGGTTAGCATTTAAATCCCCTCACAATCTGTCTACTTCCTATCTTTTCAATCTTTATACATTCCTCTTCATATACTCTATGATCCAGCTACACTGTTCTACTTGCTTTTCCTCACATATAACAGTCTCCAGACTATGAATTTTACCTTCCCTATCCCATGCCTAGGATGCTTTCTACCTCCTCATCTCCCACGTCTTTCTTCAAGACTCAGCTCATTAAATTTACATTAAATCAGAAAGGTTTTGTACAAATCAAACAAATATAGTCATGCTTGCTTCAGCAGCACATATACTAAAATTGTAATGATACAGAGTAGATTAGCATGGCCCCTGAACAAGGATGACATGTAAACTCGTGAAGCATTCCATATTTTTGTTTATGATTTAGAAATAAAGGCTGACACTATAAGCAACTTGGGAGAGCAGGGAATAGTTTACCTATCAAATCTATGGGAAAGGGAAGAATTTATGACACAACAAGAGACAGAGAACATTAAAAAAATGCATAAAAGTAATGTTAAACTGAAAAGGTTTTGTATAAACAAAGCCAATGCAACAAAGATGAGGAGGGAAGCAGAAAATTGGGAGAAAATCTTTACAACCAGTGTCTCTGATAAAGGCCTCATATCTAAAATACACAGGGAACTGAGCCAAATTTATAGGAATAAAAGCCATTCCCTACTTGAGAAATGGTCAAAGGATATGAACAGGCATTTTTCAGAGGAAGAAATTAAAGATATGTATAGGCATATGAAAAAATGCTCTAAATCACTATTGATTAGAAAAATGCAAATCAAAACAACTCTTAGATACCACATCTCTCCTGTCAGATTGGCAAATGTGACAAAACAGGAAAATGATAAATGCTGTAGAGGATGCGGGAAAATTGGAACATTGATACATTGTTGGTGGAGTTGTGAACAGATCCAGCCATTCTGGAGAGCAATTTGGAACAATGCCCAAAGGGCTATAAAAATGTGCATACCCTTTGACTTAGAAATACCACTCCTGGGGCTATATCCCAAAGAGATCACACAAGTGGGAAAGGGACCAGTATGTACAAAAATATATATAGCAGCTCTTTTTGTGGTGGCAAAGAACTGGAAATCAAGGGGATGCCCATCAATTGGGGAATGGCTGAACAAGTTGTGGTATATGAATGTAATGGAATACTACTGTGCTGTAAGAAATGGGGAAGATATGGACTTCATAATAACCTGGAAAGACCTACGTGATATGATGCTGAGAGAGAGGAACAGAACCAGGAGAACATTGTACACAGTCACAGGCATATTGATTTTGTGATGACTAACTTTGATAGACTTGGCTCTCCTCAACAATACAAGGCTCAAAGACAGCTTTAGAGGACTGACTCATGATGGAAAAAGCTAGCTACATCCAGAGAAGGAACTGTGGAGTCTGAATGCAGAGTGAGGCAAACTATTTGCTCTCTCTTTTTTTCTCTTCTTTTTTGGTTTTGTTTCTTCTCTCTCATGATTCATTCCATTGGTCATAATTCTTCTTTGCAACTTGACTGTTGTGCAAATAAGTTTAATGCGAAGGTTTATATAGAATGTATATCAGACTGCATGCTGTTTTGGGAGGCAGGGGGAGGGGAGGGAAGGGAAGAAAATTTGAAACTCAAGAACATGTAGAACTAAGTGTTGTAAACTAAAAATAAAAAGTCTAATTAAAAAAACAAATTTAGCCAAGAATAGAAGGAAAGCAGACAACTGTAGAAAAAAAGTTATAGACAGTTTAATCAGATAAAGATCTCAGATCTAAAAGATATAAAGAACTTTGCCAAATCTATAAGAATATAAGTCATTTCCCCATTGATAAATGGTCAAATGATATTAACAGGCAGTTTTCCAGTGAAGAAATCAAAAATTTTACAGCCCTATAGAAATGCTTTAAATCAGACCTGCCCAACTTGTAAACTTCTTCAAGCTGCAGATAAGTTAGACTAGAGGCAGACTGACAATAGTTTGTTACTGTGGGTCACATGAAAAACAGGAGAGTGTGCAGTGGCAATCCTACATTTTTCTAAGACCACCCTTTGGTGGGCTGCAGTTGGTCCATGGGACATATGTGCAGGCCTGCTCAAAATCATTATTGATTAAGGAAACGCTGGTTAAAACAACCTTGAGATATCATTTTGTACTTACCAGATTGGATAGAAAGGGAAAGTGACAAATATTGGAATGTGTAAAAATTGAGACACTAATTCATTGTTGATGGAATTGTAAAATAATTCAGTCATTTCAAAAAGCAATCTGGAATTATGCCCAAAGAGTTAGTAAACTTCCTATACCCTTTAATCCAACAATAACACTAATTGGTCTATTTCTAAAGGTGATTGGGGGAGAGAAAAAAGAACCTCTATGTTCTAAAATTTTTATAGCAGCTCTCTTTGTGGTGGCAAAGAACTAGAAATTGCAGGGATGCCCATCAATTGGGGAATGGCTGAACAAGTTATGGTATATGATTATAATGGAATAATACTGTGCTATAAGATATGATGAGCTCAATGATCTTAGAAAATCACAGAATGACTGGCATGAAATAATGAAGAGTGAAATGAGCAGAACCAAGAGAACATTGTATACAGTACCAGCAATATTGTTTAAGAATGACTTTGAGCAAATAAATTATTTTGTCTATTGCAAATGTCTAAGTTAGCTATAAAGGACAAATGACGAAAGATGATATCTGCATTCAGAGAAAGAAGTGATAAATAGAAATGTGTATAGAATAATTTTACATATATGTACACATAAGTATATGTGTATATATGTATGGATACACACACATGCACACACACAATACATATATGTGTGTGTGTGTGTGTGTGTGTGTGTCTAATGATAGCCAACTTTAGGGAGAAGGGAGGGAAGAAAAAAAGAAAAAATTTACATGACAATTTTGTTGTATATTTGAAAGGAATAGCAAGTTGTGTATAGTAGATTTGCAGTTTCATATACAATCACCTTTATTATTGCACTGTTATGGAAATGCTTGTTTTATTTAAGTTCAGAATAAAATATATAAAATTAAAAAGAAAAGAAGCTCAAATTTTATCATCTGCAGGAACTCCACTACTCCCAGTGCCTTCCTTCTTCCACTTACTTTGTACCTTCCACGTTCATTGTATGTATTTTGTACCATACGTAGATATATGTGTTTAAATGTTGTAAATCCCCTACAGTAAGAATGTAAGAAGTAAATCCCCCTACAGTAAGAATGAAGTCAAAGAAGATGATGTGCTCTTCTTCATATCCCCAGCACTTAGTACAGTTCCTGGAACATAGTATATGCTTACTAAAAGCTTATTTACTGAAAGACCCTTTTCTTCTCTCCCTACACTTTCAATCTTGCTGACCCCATCAGCTTTCATGGCTTCAGCTGTCTTATCTATGTGGCTGATGCCAAGATCTAGGCCCAAAATTCACTACTGAATTAAAGTCCTGTATTATCCACTATCTGTCAGGCATCTCTAACTTTATATCCCATAGTAGCCTTATCAACCTCTCCATGTAGAAAATAGAACTTACTGTATTTTTCCACAAATTTCTTTATTTGTCCTGAGAGAATCACGATCTTATCAGTCATCCATATTCACTACCTTGGAGTTTTACCTGTCTTTTCCCCCTTCCTTATGTACTGACTCCAATAAGTTGCTAAGTCATAGCCATTCTACATCTCTCACATTCTTAACCTTCTGTCACTTCAAACACCAACCACCCTACTTCATGCAGGACCTCATCACTTCTCCCATGCATCATTACAATAGTCTCCCAAAAAGGCTCTCTTATTCCAATCCTTTCCCTTTGTAATCCATTCTCCATGTAATTTCCAAATTTATATTTTAAAAATAATGGTCATATCAGTCACCTCTCTCCTAATCAAATATTTCCAGTGGTTCCCTATGATCTCTGGATGAAATACAAACTTCTTAACCTAATATTTCTTTTGTTTAAATTTAAATTTATTTATTTAACATATTTAGTTTCCAGCATTGATTTTCACAAGAGTTTGAATTACAAATTTTCTCCCCATTTCTACCCTCCCCCCCACACCAAGATGGCATATATTCTGGTTGCCCTGTTCCCCAGTCAGCCCTCCCCTCTATCACCCCCGCCCCTTCTCATCCGCCTTTCCCTTCCATTCTTGTAGGGCAAGATAAATTTCTACGCCACATTGCCTGCATATCTTATTTTCTAGTTGCATGCAAAAACTTTTTTTATGTTTTAGAGCATCTGTTTTTAAAACTTTGAGTTCCAAATTCTCTCCCCTCTTCCCTTCTCACCCACCCTCCCTAAGAAGTCAAGCAATTCAACATAGGCCACGTGTGTATCATTATGTATAACCCTTCCATAATACTCATGTTGTGAAAGACTAACTATATTTTGCTCCTTCCCAACCCATCCCGCTTTATTGAATTTTCTCCCTTGACCCTGTCCCCTTTCCAAAGTGTTTGTTTTTGATTACCTCCACCCCCATCTGCCCTCCCCTCCATCATCCCCCCCCTTTTATTTTTTTATCTTCCTCCCTCTTCTTTCCTGTGGGGTAAGATATCCAATTGAGTGTGTATGGTATTCCCTCCTCAGGCCAAATCTGATGAGAGCAAGGTTCACTCATTCCCACCTCACCTGCCCTCTCCCCTCCTCCCACAGAACTGCTTCCTCTTGCCACCTTTATGTGAGATAATCCACCCCATTCTATCTCTCCCTATCTCCCTCTCTCAGTATGTTGCTCTCTCATCCCTTAATTTGATTTTATTTCTTTTAGATATCTTCCCTTCATCTTTAACTCACCCTGTGTCTGCTCTCTCTCTCCTTTTTATATATATATATATATATATATATATATATATATATATATATACACACACATTCACTTATATATATATATATACATACATAAACATGTATATATATATATGCATATTCCCTTCAGCTACCCTAATACTGAGGTCTCATGAATCATACATGTCATCTTTCCATGTAGGAATGTAAACAAAACAGTTCAACTTTAGTAAGTCACTTGCAATTTCCGTTTCTTGATTACCTTTTCATGCTTCTCTTGAATCTTATGTTTGAAAGTCAAATTTTCTATTCAGTTCTGGTCTTCTCACTGAGAAAGCTTGAAAGTCCTCTATTTTATTGAAAATCCATATTTTGCCTTGGAACATGATATTCAGTTTTGCTGGGTAGGTGATTCTAGGTTTTAATCCTAGCTCCATTGACCTCCAGAATATCGCATTCCAAGCCCTTCGATCTCTTAATGTAGAAGATGCCAGATCTTGGGTTATTCTGATTGGGTTTCCACAATACTCAAATTGTTTCTTTCTGGCTGCTTGCAGTATTTTCTCCTTGATCTGGGAGCTCTGGAATTTGGCAACAATATTCCTAGGAGATTTCTTTTTGGGATCTATTTGAGGAGGTGATCGATGGATTCTTTCAATTTCTATTATGCCCTGTGACTCTTGAATATCAGGGCAGTTCTCCTTGATTATTTCTTGAAAAATGATATCTAGGCTCTTTTTTTTTGATCATGGCTTTCAGGTATTCCAATAACTTTTAAATTATCTCTCCTGGATCTATTTTACAGCTCAGTGGTTTTTCCAATGAGATATTTCACATTGTCTTCCATTGTTTCATTCCTTTGGTTCTGTTTTATAATATCTTGATTTCTCATAAAGTCACTAGCTTCCCCTTGCTCCAATCTAATTTTTAAAGTAGTATTTTCTTCAGTGGTCTTTCAGACCTCCTTTTCCATTTGGCTAATTCTGCCTTTCAAGGCATTCTTCTCCTCTTTGGCTTTTTGGAGCTCTTTTGCCATTTGAGTTAGTCTGTTTTTTAAGGTGTTGTTTTCTTCAGTGTATTTTTCAGTATTTTTTTTGGGTCTCCTTTAGCAAGTCATTGACTTGTTTTTCATGGTTTTCTCACATCCTTCTCATTTCTCTTCCCAATTTTTCCTCTACTTCTCTAATTTGCTTTTCCAAATCCTTTTTGAACTCTTCCATGGCCTGGGACCAGTTCATGTTTTTCTTGGAGGCTTTTGTTGTAGGCTCTATGACTTTGTTGTCTTCTTTAGGCTGTATGTTTTGGTCTTCTTTGTCACCAAAGAAAGAATCCAAAGTCTGAGACTGAATCTGGGTGTGTTTTCGCTGCCTGGCCATATTCCCAACCAACTAACTTGACCCTTGAGTTTTTCAGTGGGGTATGACCACTTGTAGACTAGAGAGTTCTATGTTCCACGTTTGGGGGGGAGGTGCCAGCTCTGTCACACCAGCACTCCTCCTTCCCCAAGAACCCCCAACCCGGACTGGGCTTAGATCTTCAGCAGGCTGTGCACTCCTGCTCTAATCTGCCACTTAATTCCTCCCACCAGGTGGGCCTGGGGCCAGAAGCAGCAGCAGCTGTAGCTGCCCCACCTCCGCTGCCCCCAGGGCTGGAAGCTGAATGGTGAACTCCTTCCACTCCCGCAGCTTTTCCCACTAACCTTCTCAGCAGTCTTTGGTGTTTGTGGGTTGAGGAGTCTGGTAACTGCTGCAGCTCACTGATTCAGGGCTCTAGGGCCTGCTCTGCCCGGTTCCTGGTCTTGTTGGTCCACACCGCTCAGGCTGGGCTCTGCTCCACTCCATTCCCAGCTCCCAGCTCCCAGCTCCCAGCTCCGTGTGGGATAGACCTCACCCAGAGACCATCCAGGCTGTCCTGGGCTGGAGCCCTGCTTCCCTCTGCTGTTTTGTGGGTTCCGCAGTTCTAGAATTGGTTCAGAGCCATTTTTTAAAGGTTTTTGGAGGGACTCGGTACAGAGCTCACACTAGTCCCTGCTTTCCAGCTGCCATCTTGGTTCTGCCCCTTGATAAATATAATTGTAAGGAAATATGTTCTTATATTCCATTTGCCAATCCCAAATTTTCCTCTTTGCCACTTTTACCCACTTCCTGTCCCCATGCAACAATCCTTCAAATATTATTATTTATTTTAAAATATCCAATAATATAATAAATATTATATAAATATATATAATATAGTCTATTATAGAAGCTATATATTATGCACATATAATAGAGTATATATTCATTTTATTAATTGTTGTCATTTGTCCTTTGTTTTGAGGAGGACCAGGAACATAGTTTATTTTATTTTATTTTAAAATTTAAAATAGGGGGGCGGAGCCAAGATGGCGGCTGGTAAGCATGGACTAGAGTGAGCTCCGTACCCGAGTCCCTCCAAAAACCTATAAAAAATGGCTCTGAACCAATTCTAGAACGGCAGAACCCACAGAACAGCAGAGGGAAGCAGGGCTCCAGCCCAGGACAGCCTGGATGGTCTCTGGGTGAGGTCTATTCCACACGGAGCTGGGACGGAGTGGAGCAGAGCCCAGCCTGAGCAGCGTGGACGATCCAGACCAGAAGCCGGGCGGAGGGGGCCTTAGCGCCCTGAATATGTGAGCTGCGGCAGTTACCAGACCCCCCTTGACCCACAAACACCAAAGACTGCGGAGAAGGTTAGTGGGAAAAGCTGCGGGAGTAGAAAGAGTTCGCAGTTCGGCTTCCAGCCCCGGGGGCAGCGGAGGTGGGGCAGCTACAGCTGTTGTTACTTCTGGCTCCAGGCCCACCTGGTGGGAGGAATTAAGTGGCGGATCAGAGCAGGAGTGCAACAGCCTGCTGAAGATCTAAGCCCAGCCTGGACTGGGGGTTCTTGGGGAAGGAGGAGTGCGGCTCTGACAGAGCTGGCACCTCCCCCCCAAACGTAGAACATAGAACTCGTAAGTCTACAAGCAGTCATACCCCACTGAAAAACTCAAGGGTCAAGTTAGTTGGTTGGGAATATGGCCAGGCAGCGAAAACACACCCAGATTCAGTCTCAGACTTTGGATTCTTTCTTTGGTGACAAAGAAGACCAAAACATACAGCCTAAAGAAGACAACAAAGTCATAGAGCCTACAACAAAAGCCTCCAAGAAAAACATGAACTGGCCCCAGGCCATAGAAGAACTCAAAAGGGATTTGGAAAAGCAAGTTAGAGAAGTAGAGGAAAAATTGGGAAGAGAAATGAGAAGGATGCGAGAAAACCATGAAAAACAAGTCAATGACTTGCTAAAGGAGACCCAAAAAAATACTGAAAAATACACTGAAGAAAACAACACCTTAAAAAACAGACTAACTCAAATGGCAAAAGAGCTCCAAAAAGCCAATGAGGAGAAGAATGCCTTGAAAGGCAGAATTAGCCAAATGGAAAAGGAGGTCCAAAAGACCACTGAAGAAAATACTACTTTAAAATTAGATTGGAGCAAGTGGAAGCTAGTGACTTTATGAGAAATCAGGATATTATAAAACAGAACCAAAGGAATGAAAAAATGGAAGACAATGTGAAATATCTCCTTGGAAAAACCACTGACCTGGAAAATAGATCCAGGAGAGATAATTTAAAAATTGTTGGACTACCTGAAAGCCATGATCAAAAAAAGAGCCTAGATACCATCTTTCAAGAAATTATCAAGGAGAACTGCCCTAATATTCTAGAGCCACAGGGCAAAATAGAAATTGAAAGAATCCATCGATCACCTCCTCAAATAGATCCCAAAAAGAAATCTCCTAGGAATATTGTTGCCAAATTCCAGAGCTCCCAGATCAAGGAGAAAATACTGCAAGCAGCCAGAAAGAAACAATTTGAGTATTGTGGAAACCCAATCAGAATAACCCAAGATCTGGCATCTTCTACATTAAGAGATCGAAGGGCTTGGAATGCGATATTCTGAAGGTCAATGGAGCTAGGATTAAAACCTAGAATCACCTACCCAGCAAAACTGAGTATCATGTTCCAAGGCAAAATATGGATTTTCAATAAAATAGAGGACTTTCAAGCTTTCTCAATGAAAAGACCAGAACTGAATAGAAAATTTGACTTTCAAACACAAGAATCAAGAGAAGCATGAAAAGGTAATCAAGAAACGGAAATTGCAACGGACTTACTAAAGTTGAACTGTTTTGTTTACATTCCTACATGGAAAGAGGACATGGATGATTCATGAGACCTCAGTATTAGGGTAGTTGAAGGGAATATGCATATATATGTATATGTTTATGTATATACATAGGAGAATATATATGTATGTATATATCTATGTGTATATGTATGTATGTGTATATATATATATATATGTCTGTTTATATATATATATATATGTAAAAGAGAGAGAGCAGACACAGGGTGAGTTGAAGATGAAGGGAAGATATCTAAAAGAAATAAAATGAAATTAAGGGATGAGAGAGTAACATACTGAGAGAGGGAGATAGGGAGAGATAGAATGGGGTGGATTATCTCACATAAAGGTGGCAAGAGGAAGCAGTTCTATGGGAGAAGGGGAGAGGGCAGGTGAGGGGGGAATGAGTGAACCTTGCTCTCATCAGATTTGGCCTGAGGGGAAATACCATACATACTCAGTTGGGTATCTTACCCCACAGGAAAGAAGAGGGAGGAAGATAAAAAAAAAAATAAAAGGTGGGGGGTGATGGAGGGGAGGGCAGATGGGGGTGGAGGTAATCAAAACAAACACTTCGGAAAGGGGACAGGGTCAAGGGAGAAAATTCAATAAAGGGGGATGGGTTGGGAAGGAGCAAAATGTAGTTAGCCTTTCACAACATGAGTATTGTGGAAGGGTTATACATAATAATACATGTGTGGCCTAGGTTGAATTGCTCAACTTCTTAGAGAGGGTGGGTGGGAAGGGAAGAGGGAAGAGAATTTGGAACTCAAAGTTTTAAAATCAGATGTTCAAAAACAAAAAAAGTTTTTGTATGCAACTAAAAAATAAGATACACAGGCAATGGGGCGTAGAAATTTATCTTGCCCTACAAGAAAGGAAGGGAAAAGGGGATGAGAGGGGAGGGGGGTGATAGAGGGGAGGGCTGACTGGGGAACAGGGCAACCAGAATATAAGCCATCTTGGAGTGGGGGGGAGGGTAGAAATGGGGAGAAAATTTGTAATTCAAAATGTTGTGAAAATCAATGCTGAAAACCAAATATGTTAAATAAATAAATAAAAGATAAAAAAAATTAAAATAATATTTAATAAACATGGTACAAATTATATTATCTAAATATGATAATAAATAAATTTATTTATTTCCATCTTTTATTTGGGTTTTTTGCTTGTTTGTTTTTATTGTTTTTTCTCCTTTATTTCAAAGAGTACCAATGACATTAGGGTGATGTCTTAGATTTAAGTGACATAGAGTTGTACAAAGTCGTCAGCTTCACCCTTTCTTCCAGAGTCATTGAAATCCAGTGGCAAGACAAAAGTCAAGACAATTAATGATGGCCCACGATGCAGTGGATGACCTTGGCATCTTTACCATCCGACCAAACTCTAAGTGCTCCACAGAGTCTGTTTTAGCCGCCTTCATGGCCATTGGAATAAGTCTTCACATGCTTGGGCTAGACATCCCCCTAACTCATCAATGGGTTTGAGGTCTGTCAGTTACCCTCACCCTGGCTTAGCTCATCTGCCAAGACAATTTTATCAGGGTGTGGCCACTGCACCTGCTACAGCTTCTTGGAGTGACAGGTGAGAGTTGGGTGAATCAGGTGGACACCAAAGGTGGTTGAGCAGCCCTCAAAAAGGCTGGCTGCCCTTACACTAGAGGTGCTAGTCCTCCCACACACCACATTAAGAAATCTCTCAAATCCTCTAAGACTGCTAAGTTCCTCCTAGAAGCAGCATTGTTTTCTTCAGTTTCTCCAATATGTTCACTCGTTGACCACTGGATAAGTAGCTCACATTTAAAATACTAATCGTTCGGGGCAGAGCCAAGATGGTGGCTGGAAAGCAGAGACTTGCATGAGCTGCCCGCCAGGTCCCTCCAAAAACCTATAAAAATGGCTCTGAACAAATTCTAGAACTGCAGAACCCACAAAATAGCAGAGAGAAGCGGGGATCCAGCCCAGTACAGCCTGGATGGTCGCTGAATGAGGTCTATCATGCACAGAGCAGAGGGGAGCAGAGCTCAGCATGGGCAGCAGCCAGACAAGGAGCCGGGCAGAACAGCCCCTAGTGCCCTAAATCAGTGAGCTGTGGCAGTTACCAGGCTTCTCAACCCACAAACACCAAAGACAACAGAGAAGGTTAGTGGGAAAAGCTGCGGGGGACAGAGTTCATGATTAGGTCACTGCCCCAGGAGCTGCGGGGGTGGTGCAGCTACAGAACTACAGCTGCAGTTACTTCCGGCCCCAGACCCACCTGGTGGGAGGAATTAAGTGGCTGATCAGAGCAGGAGTACAGAGCCTGCTTAAGATTTGCATCAGGTCTGGGTTGGGGGTTCTTGGGGAAGGAGGAATGCTGGTGTGGCAGAGTTGGCTGTATAGAAGGAGCTCTGAAATCAACAACACATCCTCTCAAGCTTGGAACAAAGTACTCTTTGCTCTACAAGCAGTCATACCCTGCTGAAAAACTCAAGGGTCAAGCAAGTTGGCTGGGAACATGGCCAGGCAGTGAAAACACATTCAGATTCAGTCTCAGACTTTGGAATCTTTCTTTGGTGATAAAGAAGAACAAAACATACAACCAGAAGAAGTCAACAAAATCAAAGAGCCTACAACAAAAGCCTCCAAGAAAAACATGAACTGGTCTCAGGCCATGAAAGAGCTCAAAGAAGGATTTGGAAAGGCAAGTTAGATAAGTAGAGGAAAAATTGGGATGAGAAATGAGAATATGAAAGAAACACATGAAAAATAAGTCAATGACTTGCTAAAGGAGACCCAAAAAAATACTGAAAAAAATATTGAAGAAGACAACACTTTAAAAAATAGACTAACTCAAATGGCAAAAGAGCTCCAAAAGCCAATGAGGAGAAGAATGCCTTGAAAGGCAGAATTAGCCAAATGGAAAAAGAGGTCCAAAAGACCACTGAAGAAAATACTACCTTAAAAATTATATTGGAGCAAGTGGAAGCTAGTGACTTGATGAGAAATCAAGATATTATAAAACAGAACCGAAGGAATGAAAAAGTGGAAGACAATGTGAAATATCTCATTGGAAAAACCACTGACCTGGAAAATAGATCCAGGAGGGATAATTTAAAAATTATTGGACTACTTGAAAGCCATGATCAAAAAAAGAGCCTAGATATCATTTTTCAAGAAATTATCAAGGAGAATTGTCCTGATATTCTAGAGCCAGAGGGTAAAATAGAAATTGAAAGAATCCACAGATCACCACCTCAAAAAGATCCCAAAAAGACAACTCCTAGGAATATTGTTGCCAAATTCCAGAGCTCCTAGATCAAGGAGAAAATATTACAAACAGCCAGAAAGAAACAATTTGAGTATTGTGGAAAAACAATCAGAATAACACGGGATCTAGCAGCTTCCACATTAAGGGACCAAAGGGCTTGGAATACGATATTCCAGAGGTCAATGGAGCTAGGATTAAAACCAAGAATCACCTACCCAGCAAAACTGAGTATCATGCTCCAAGGCAAAATATGGATTTTCAACAAAATGGAGGACTTTCAAGCTTTCTCAGTGAAAAGACCAGAGCTGAATAGAAAATTTGACTTTCAAACACAAGAATCAAGAGAAACATGAAAAGGCAAACAAGAAAGAGAAATCCTAAGGGACTTACTAAAGTTGAACTGTTTTGTTTACATTCCTACATGGAAAGATGATGTGTATGATTCATGAGACCTCAATATCATAGTAGCTGAAAGGAATATGCATACATATATATATATATATATATATGTGTGTGTGTGTGTGTGTGTGTGCATATATATACATATGTGTGTGTCTATGTATGTATATATGTAGGTGTATATATATATGTGTACGTGTGTGTATATATATATATATATATGCTATATATATATAGACAGAGGGTACAGGGTGAGTTGAATATGAAGGGATGATATCTAAAAAAATAAAATCAAATTAAGGGATGAGAGAGGAATATATTGAGAGAGGGAGAAAGGGAGAGATAGAATGGGGTAAATTATCTCACATAAAAGTGGCAAGAAAAAGTGGTTCTCTAGGAAGGGAAGAGGGGGTAGGTGAGGAGGAATGAGTAAATCTTGCTCTCATCAGATTTGACTTGAGGTGGGAATAACATACACACTCAATTGGGTATCTTACACCACAGGAAAGAAGGAGGAAGAAGATAAAAAGGGGGGGGGGATGATAGAAGGGAGGGCAGACAGGGGGAGGAGGTAATCAAAAACAAACACTTTCGAAAAGGGACAGGGTCAAGGGAGAAAATTCAATAAAGGGGAATAGGTTAGGAAGGAGCAAAACATAGTTAGTCTTTTACAACATGAGTATTGTGGAAGGGTTTTACATAATGATATGCATGTGGCCTATGTTGAATTGCTTTCCTTCTTAGGGAGGGTGGGCAGGGAGAGGTGACAGAATTTGGAACTCAAAGTTTTAAAAACAGACATTCAAAAACAACAACAAAAAAAGTTTTTGCATGCAACTAGGAAGTAAGATACACAGGCAATGGGGCGTAGAAATTTATCTTGCCCTACAAGAGAAGAAAGGAAAGGGGGATGGGAGGGGAGTGGGGTGACAGATGGGAGGGCTGACTGGGGAATGGGGCAGCCAGAATATACACCATCTTGGAGTGGGCGGGAGGGTAGAAATGGGGAAAAAATTTGTAATTCAAACTCTTGTGAAAATTAATGCTGAAAACTAAATATATTAAATAAATTAAATAAAGAAAACACACAGATTCAAAAATTTCTTTCTGAATAACTTTGTATTTAACTTTAATTTATAAAACTCTCTATACTTAATTAGATGCATTGCTGTTCAAAAAAAAATAAAAATAAATAAAGAATAAAATACTAATAGTTAAACAAATGGTTATAGGTGGAGTGGAAACAGTGTGATTCTTGGAACCCTGCATTTGCTTTCCTCCAACTCTGTGACCATCACTACAGATACCACAAGAGTCACCATAAATGGTGAGTCAGGAGGATATGAGTTCAAATCATAGCTCAGATATATATTAGCCATGTGATGCTGGGCAAGTCACTTAGCCTCTCTGAACCTCAGTTTTCTGCTCTGTAAAATGGAGATGATAGCAGTACCTACTTCTCAAGATTGTCACAAGGATCAAATGCAACAATATTTGCAAACTTTGAAGTGACACAAATGCTATTTGTTGTCATTGTTATCAGGCTTGATGACTCTCAGGAGGTTGTGTAACATTCTGTACACATGTCCTGAATAGACAGTAGATCTCTCTGTTCTTGTTGAAAGCTAATACTGCATATTCTGTGGCCTCCAATGTTTATAACGGAAAAAGTTTTCAATAATGTAGAAGCTTTTTCATAATGCTCATCAAATGTAGTGACACTTTTCACTCACCTTGTCAGATGGGCTCTTGGCTACTAATATTTTGAGGTTTTTCTGTGTTGGCTAATTTGTGTTGCTAACTTTTAACACTCTTCCATGTTTCCTAATTATACTAAGTGATCTCCATCTTATTATTCTCTCTCAATTGACATGGGATTTTATTCTCATTTTTTTTTATTCCAGTTCTTCAGCTCAGTTCAATTCAAACTTAGGCTGGATGACAATTTTTCAGGTACATTGTAAAGACAATTCCTATTCAGCTATTGCTTGGACTAGATGACCTCTAAGGTCCTATCAAACACTGTGATTCTGTGATTCTATAACTTAATTCCATTTATTTCATTCCAATTCAATTCAAGAACCATTTATCAAGTGCTTGCTATTTTCCAAGCACTATGTTAGGTATAAAGATAAAACTCAAGTCCTAGAATCCAATGCATACTGGTAAAAAAATTGAGACCTTTCCTTTTTTCCCTTTATTTCTTAAAATAAAGACTTCAACATCATTTAATGGAGAATCCCTTCTTAGAAATGCCAGTTTCAGTAGTGAAAAGAGGATGGCTTAGGATAAAAAATAAATATTTTTTAGTCTCTCAAGTTTATTTTGAAGCTTGTGGAACATGAATTTATAGATTCATGTATATAGAACCATGCCATAGCATACAAAACATATGCTAATAAATAGAACCAATTGGTTTATTTCACACAAAAAACAGGCAAGGAGAATGTTCTTCCTATCAGTAGAGATGATAGAATTGAAGGAAGGATATGTTGGTAAAATGTCGCTCTCTCCCCACTTTATCCCCCTTAAAGCTCTCCGAAATCACCGTTTCAATGGAATTTGTTTACTCAAATCCACATCTTTGTTGCTTTCAAGTATTGGCATGTTTGAATGTTTACCACTCAAGCCCAACATAGAAGTGTTTTCTTTTTTAGGTAAGATCAGGAAAAGAGGTACCGAATGAATAACACTTGATTGGAAATGGCAAATAACCATGTAATTAAACTGTAAACACTGTGTGTGGTGATTTTAATGTAATTTAAGGACTTGTAAATTACATGGTCATAAAATGGAACTTGGGCTCATGTTTTACAAAAATATCCATGTTTGTGTGAGATTAATTAGTGCAGTTTGCATGCAGACATTGAGCAATGCACTCTCTTAACATTCTCATTTATGGGTTCCTTTTTTTTTGTTGTTGTTGTTTTAAATATATAAGGCTTGTGCAGTGATTTGTCTTTTCAGGCTTTAGGAAATGGTTATCTGGAGCTTTCATTGTCCATTGATTTCTATGCTAGTCAGAGCCCCAACTGAGTCTTTTAACCAGGCCTTGTGAAGTCTTAAGAAGGCTGGGTTCTAATTCTAAGCTAAAGTTTAATTATTTAATTATTGAAGTGGGCCAGCCAGTTGAAAATAAAATTCTATGATTAGTTATTCAGTATCTCTTTTGCACCTCCCCATAACTGATAAATACCTAAGGAAGACCTCCTAACTTATGAAAGATTCCACAAATATGGTGGGAACTAGTCTTGCCTTTTCTTTCTATCTTTAACCCTTAGTGTAATGCCTAACACACCAGTGCTTAATTAATGTTTATTGATTGAATCAATGTGCTCCAGAAACCCTAAGCTTTCAGGGCATATCCATAGCTAAAAGTCATAGATAAATGATTTTGAAGTCATTGGCCTCCCTTGGCTAGTGG